>NC_139512.1:271656015-272151015 GCF_947247035.1 Vipera ursinii | reverse complement strand
CCAACCTAGCAGTTCGAAAGCACGTAAAAACGCACATAGAAAAATAGGGACCACTATGGTGGGAAGGTAACAACGTTCTGTGTGCCTTTGGCGTCTAGTCATGCCGGCCACATGACCACGGAGACATCCTCGGACAAGCGCTGGCTCTTCGGCTTTGAAACAGAGATAAGCACCGGCCCCTAGAGTTGGAAACGACTAGCACGCATGTGCGGGGGAACCTTTACCTATATTGGGTTGTATGCAAAATATTCTGATAATTCCTATTAGACTGCATCTTGGAAGATTTGCTAAGGCTAAGATCCTCAAAAAAAAGGGAGAGGCAAGAATTCGTGCCAGTCCACAAGTAATACTGAGCAGCAGGGATGCTTTTTAAAAAATAGATTTACTTGGATTTCTAATACACTGCAGCCAAATCAGAATTAAATCACACTGAGTATAGTCAGTATTGTGGGATCCATGAGCCTAAACTGCTTTTAAACTGGTTCAGTATCCCCACATGGAAGCCTTCCAAGGACCAGGCTGAGATGAAGCAGTGTCACACCGCATTAGGTTGGTATGATGTTTTGTTATTTACAACCTTCTTGGCTCCCTTGCAAAATCACACTGTTTGTAACCATTGACATAGATTGTGGCCAACCAGAAAGCAGTAGTCCACTTCAGTGGATTGGGGATACCTTATATTCTATAACACGTGTCTCCCAACTCAAAAATGCAATAGCCAGGACAGAGGTGTCTACAAGATGTGGCCAAACAGATGGTGGCCATTGTGGTGTAATTGAAGGTCCACCTGTTTTTATGTGCATTTTGTTAAAGTAGGGAAAAGTTTTGATCACACCTTTCTGGCCACCGTCTTGAATTTTTCACCATAATTTGAAGACATTATTGAGTCAAAAATTTAATGAGATGTAGCAAAACCATTTGCATCTTTGTTCCTAGAGTAGAGGTATGTTCTATTTGTTATGAGCCATAGTGGCATAGCGGTTAAAATGAGTATTGCAGGCCGACTCTGCTCACTGCCAGGAGTTTTATCGTGACTTCCATCCTTCTGAGGTCAGTAAAATGAGGACCCAGCTTGTTGGGGGCAATATGCTGACTCTGTAAACTACTCAGAGAGGATTTGAAAGCACTGTGAAGTGGTGTATGAGTGTAAGTGCTGTTGCTATTGCTGTTGTATACCTTTATATCCTTGTGAAGACAAATAAATATGATTTCTACAAATTGATATAGAAAAATGGAACATTTTGCTATAAAAAACCTACATACTACAGAAAGCTGTAATCATTTCAACTGTGGTACATCATCACTGTCTTTCTCTATGCTAATGATGCAACTCACATTGTTCCTCTAACTGATTCAGTGCATATTTCTAAAACAGAGTCTCTTGGGAATACTAATAAATTTAATGTTTATGATTCTACTAGTCCCCACATCTCACGTATTTGGTGCTGGCTCCTCCTTCCAAATGCATAAAGTAGCACAATCAGAGTTGAGTAATATCCAGGGCTGGCTGTACTAAATGTCTCCTTTCCTACTGTAACCTATCCTTTCTGCTGTACATGTTCCACTTTTCTTTTTGTGCCATGCATTCAGCCCATTAGAATCTGCTGCCGGCTACAGCTCTGTTATCTGTTTCATGCCCAGCCAAAACAGGACCATCTGTTGCACAGCTGCAGTGTTTTCTGCATGGGCTAAAATATAATGAATCAATTAAAACAACGGAAAAAGGCACAGTGGAACGTTTGTATTTTTATTGGTGACCCAGTTATGCCATCTGAGTTCCCCTTGTTCCCATTTTCGTACTAGGCTAAATTTAAAAGAATTCTTCATGGTGGGAGAAAGAAATCAGAACTCTTTTCTTTGGGGCCTGCTGAATTTCCGACTGCAATATCGTTTATTCTGCTGGTGTTAATAAGCAACAGTTAAATTCTGGACATGACCCCAGGCATCAATTAAAACTGTAGGCTTCCATTCCGTGCATAGTTATACTGAAGTTTATTTAAGATCAATGGAAACTACACAAGGATAGCCTAATGATTTGCAACTATAAGCAATTCTATACTCTAATTAAAACAGTGGCAGTGGGGGCTTCCTGCCACAATACCTGCAGAATGATTGCTGTATTCTTTATGTGCTTAAACTGGAAAGAAAGAGAAAGCTATAGAATCAATTTTGGGAGGGAAGAATGAGAAATTGTTAGGGGCAGGAGAAACTGTAAATGTAATCTTTGCCCAATCCTCTCTTTGATGAATTCACAACCCACAGAATTTCTCGAACGTTCAGCATATTCACTTTGTTTCTTTCTATTAGAATACCATTTTTCATCAAGAAGAAATCAATAGTTCCATAATAAAATCCAAACAGAAAGAGGTATTCAGGAAGTTAATTATATTACTGTCTCACTATTTCTCAGAATGTGCAACCTATCTTCAGTCAGCCTAGTAAATGGTGAGCAAAACTGGAAGCTCTCTTCGGAAGATTGAACTCTAAATAGCAGCGCTGTTGTTTTTCCCTTCCTTGCTAGCCATTTAAAGGAAAGTATTTATTCAATCTTGGCTGATTTACAAAAAGCTGAGTAGGGTCAAAACCGGATGGAAGACCACAAGGAAATTACAGAACTGTAGGGTGTAATTAGGAATTTGGGGGAAAAAAGCATCCCAAAAGAAGGCAATAGCACACCTCATTTTGCTGCCAATAAATAAATGTCTAACGATTTTTTCCATGAAATTCTGTCACCTTATGAGAGAATCATTTTTCAGAATTAATATATAGAGATATAATATCTAGGTAGGCTTTTAATCGTGAGCACTTCTTTCAACAATTTGCTATAAGGATACTGGAAGAAATTGTCATTTTTTTTAAATTAACGGACAGTTCTCCACATAAGAATCAAGAAGGCATTTTAAAGACACTTGAATATATTTATGGAATGAGGTTATGAATTTATAATGCAATGCAATATCTCTGAATGAAAATGGTTGAGGGTTTTTTATGTTTTCTTGACTGGGAATATTTTTTGAGGATGGAGAGCTACAAAACTCTCATTATCTGTTTCTGCTTCAGTTCACATTGAACAAAGCTGCTCACTGCAGTCCTAAAATGACAAGCCCATTCCTTTAATTATGCAGAGGGCAGGTGGATATCACTGATGTTTCATATTCTTTGTATAAGTGTCAATCTTCTTGTAACAAGGAGCTATCTTGCCAATATAGATATTAAACCCATGGGGAGCTTCAGTGACAACCTACATTTAACAGGCCAATTTATGTTTAAGATGCATCAGACTTTCTCAACCTCATGCCTTCTAAATTGGGCTGAAGAAGGAAGGGAACTGTAGCTTAAAAAAAAAAAAGATAGCAGTTGAATTGCTAGCTGATTGGGTGGCCTCATAAGTTGAAAGAATGATTAACTAAAGAAATGCAATGTCAAAGCAAACCATGTTAACTTGGCATTAGATTTCATCATATTGATCCTCAACTGATAGTACTGTACAGCAGCAGTCCCCAACATACCTGGCACCAGGGAACCACTTTGCATAGACCGGGCCAGGGGGGATATTTCACTGCAACCTAGATCCTGTGCATGCACAAATGAAGTTTCATTTGCTCTCCTGTCGCTTGTGCAGCCTGATTCCTAACAGGCCACAGACCAGTACTGGTCCATAGCCCGGGGGTTGGGGATCCCTGCTGTACAGAGTAAGCAACGTGTTGGTGGTGCTAGTAATGGAAGCACAGGAATTTCTGAAAAGCTACAAGTCCACCAACTATTTTTCACAGCATAATATGATGTTTATTCAGGTGTGATTTCCAACATATTCACTGTTTCCCCCCCCCCCAAGAAAGTGAGTTTAGGACTGCAGTCTTACATAAAGAAATAAATAAATGGAAGAATTTATCAAGTAACAGTTAAAGGTAAAGGTTCCCCTGCACATGCGTGCTAGTCGTTTCCAACTCTAGGGGCCAGTGCTCATCTCTGCTTCAAAGCCGAAGAGCCAGCGCTTGTCCGAGGATGTCTCCATGGTCATGTGGCTGGCATGACTAGACGCCAAAGGCACACGGAACGCTGTTACCTTCCCACCGTAGTGGTCCCTATTTTTCTACTTGCATTTTTACATGCTTTCGGACTGCTAGGTTGGCAGAAGCTGGGACGAGTAACAGGCGCTCACTCTGCTACGCGGCACTTGGGATTCAACCCGCCAAACTGCTGACCTTCTGATTGACAAGCTCAGCGTCCTAACCCACAGAGCCACCGCATCCCTCAAGTCACAGTTATGAGCTAAAACAGTAGATTGAACCCAAACATTGAACATATATACTCCCAAACCACTAAAACCTAGGAAAACAATGATGTATGGAATCGCAGATATGGATCTATTCTTTTTCTAAATTTTGTTACTGTAATATGTTTGAGAAGTACTTTGTTTGCATTTTAAGCTTTTTAGTATGCATTTGGGATTAATTCGATATATGATTACCTCTGCAAGATCATTATACTGTATATGTAGAGATGGAAAGATTCAGCCCTCCAACCATTATGGAGAAATGTTTAATGAAGATGACAGATTTTGCAGAAGTGGATAAATTGACTTCTTTGATTAGAGAAAAGACATTATCTACATTTATTGTGACTGAAAGACTCTTACAGAGTTTTTGCATAAAAATGAAAAAATGGACTTGTGATTTATCATCCTGATTAGACAGGATAGATTATAGAAAGAAGAGTAATATGATGTAATTTTAGAGAGGGAGATTGAAACATTTGTAGTTATAACTGCAGTGAAGAATATTGGATCCCACTTCTTGATATCTTTTTTTTTTCATTTTTCTGCACTTTTTGTTGTTTCCTTGATCATTCTTTTTATTTTTTCATCTTCACTTTATATTGGTTTGAGTTCATTTTTCTCTTATTTAAAAGTGTTAATAAAATTATATTTATATATTCATGCATTTGGATGTAATTAAGTTTAAGATAATTAATATTTTCCTTAAAGTTTGCTTTGCAATCTTTTTATAGTAATTCCAGAACATTAAACTCAGTGCTATTTCTGCTTTTAGGGAAAAATTCAGAACATGGCTTTTTATCCTTTTCTAATGTAATAAAATGTCAGTGGAACTAATTTCAAAGTATCTGAATGGAGAATGGTTTTACAATGCAGTTCTTTATATCTGAGATTTCTGTGTAGGATTTCTGTGTATGTTTGTATTTTTCTAACTTTACTCTTAACTTTTTTCCTTCTGATTTTTTACCTCCTAAGCATATTGATCAGGAAATAAATCCCTGTTTCAGTAAACATGTCCAATATCAGATTAGACTATATTTATTTTATTTATTTTATTTATTTTATTTTTGGGACTTATATGCCGCCCTATCTCCCAAAGGACTCAGGACGGCTTACAACAATAAAAAACAACAATACAAAAATTTAAAAAACGAATTAAATAACAGCCCCAAAATAAATTAACTACAGTTAAAAATTAAAACATATTTAAAAACCCATCATCAATCCAGGTCAGCCTGAGGGAAAAGTTTTGAGGTCGCGGCGAAAGGACCGGAGGTCCGGGGCCATCTGAAGCTCAAGGGGAAGCTGGTTCCAAAGGGCTGGCGCTCCCACAGAGAAGGCCCTCCCCCTGGGGGTCGCCAGCTGACATTGTCTGGCCGACGGCACCCTGAAGAGGCCCTCTCTGTGTGAGCGCACTGGGCGATGGGAAGTCGTCCCCGGTAGCAGACGGTCCTGCAAGTATCCCGGGCCTAAGCCATGTAGGGCTTTAAAGGTAAGTACCATCAACTTAGTTTTAGAATAGATATTGGATATGTCTCTCACTGTGAAATACAAATGTACAAAATATAAGTATGGAGATACGTGACTTGAGCTAAAGAATATTTATAAATATTTATTGTAAATATAAATGAGTATTTTTTAACCAAGTTCTTTCAAAATGTCTACTTACTTTAGGCTTATCTTTAGGAATGAAAAGACCTATTCAGAAGTGAAACACGCACAAATTTGCAGCTTTGGATTAAAGAACTTAACTAAGGGGCTGCTTATATTTTTAACTTTGGCAGATGAAGTGGTCCAGAAAATGACTCCTCCTGTCAGAAGCAGGTTTAACTGACAGGTGTGAGAGAGTTTTCTCCTGCAACGTCTCCAAGCTGTGCAATGTATTCTCTCAGGCACTAGTTAGGGCCTCATTTTAATTCTCCCTTAGAAGAGCAACCATCCCATTTTTGCAGTTTTTGCAATGTTAATAATTTTTGCATCAGTTTAACTATATCCTTGACTTTTTAAAACATTTTGTCCTGCTCATTTTAACTGGTTTCAGCAAGCTTGACTGCAACTACAAAAAAGCAGGAGAAAATTTAATATTGAAACCCTGAAAATTAGCCTTATCGGACTCAGTACGACAACTTCTGATCAGATGTGTATAAGAATACGCTGTTTGGCTTGGTTTACAAATATAAAGCAATTGCACTGAAACAAACCAAAAAGTTTCCCTAAATTGATCATTCTGTTCTCGCCAATGGCCTGATACTTAAGGTGGGGAAACCACAAGCCTGAAGAGGAAGCACAATGGATAATGTGAAACAAAGATCAAGAATAATACTGCAATCCAACTTTGAAGACTAGTCTGTTATATAAGGGACATTTAGCAAGAGATTTTTAAAACAGTAACTTTGCCAGAATCTGAAATTACTTCGATAAATAAAACTTTCCTCCCTAAGAAGATTTTTCAGAATGCTGAATAAATGCTATTTCCTGCATAGTTCTTGAACATCCCTCCCCCTTTACACATAGCAACATTAATATTGTAGAGCTGCTGTCTACTTAGAGGGCAGATTTATTTACCAAAGGGAAATTAAAGGAATGATACATTATACTATGCAGCACTTCTACATATTGATGAGTAGCTATTTATCATAAGCTGAGAACTAGTCTTTCTATGCCCATTAATATGAATATCCAAGAATAAATACCCTGTGGCATGGCAAGTGCACACAAACATATGTCTCTGTACTCATATGGTCACCCCATCCCAAATGCCTGTGGTTTGAGAAGGAATAAGGATCTGGAATTTCAGATAGAAAGAAAGAATATTTCTGACATGCCACATGCATTTTTTTTTATGGAAAAGCTCTCTAATAAACTGGAACCGAGAGATTTCAATGGCAGTAGATGTAGCTGTCTGAAACGGTCTAAGAAAAGCACATCTATTCAGAACATGAATAGGTCCAGGAGATAAATTATTATTGTGAAGGTTTTTTTTCCATTTACTGATGGAAATGAGAGCTATGCAGTAGAATAATAGACCATTATTATGTAGCTACTTTCTTTTATGTATATTCAAAGTAACCCAGGAAAATCAGGGTCAAACAGACATTGGATATTTGAAATCAAATCCTTTACAGAAGCACATATAGGGTTCATGGAACACATTATCAGAAAGGCTTCTCATCAAGAGCAGTTTTGCCGTATCTCCCAAAATGACAGCCTGATCAGATTTTTCAGTCCTTTAAGGCTGTTTAATTCATCATGTTAGATCTCAGAAAGGTGCTTGAGGATGAGCAAGGCATGGACCTGGCACCTGTCTGCAGCAATTTAAAGTAGCCACATGTGATCCCAGGCAGTGGTGCATTGGTTCTGAGGTGCCGCAGAAGGGGCTATATTTGCACTTGTGTGCATTCCAAAGCCTCTTTTACAGACTGAATCTGGAATGCTGCCCAGTCTGATTAGGAATCTCTATATCTCTACGTAGCTAATAAACTGAACAGAAGAGAAGTAATGTTTATGTTGCATTAACAGTTTAGTACTAATATAATTTGACCGTATTTAGTATAAACTTACTTAAAGAATTATGGAAAATGAATGTACATTGTTCCAGGATATTGGGCTGTAGGTAAGTATGAAATTTCAGATACTGAAACACAGTATAAAATCCTCAGTTTGCCTGTGCGTATTTTTACATTTTAGATTCTCTTTTTTCTGAACCAATAGGCACATTTACAAATAAAGAATTTTTTTATCTCTCCCAATATTACTGTGCTGAAATTGGAAAGCTGATGGATATGACATATTCTGAAGGGAGGGAGAAATGACTCTGAGACTGCATCTCTCCCTCTGAGGCTACGGCATTGTCTTCCACCCCTCTTGTAACCTGAGACAGGGCCTAACAGTCCCAGCCCCCCAGGGAAAGAATTCAATCTTCCATGAATTTGGTTTAGTTTACATGAAGGATTCTCATGCCAGTGAAGAAAATATTGTAAATTATCTTGTATGTACATTAAAACAAGAATTTGCTGTTTAATATCTATATGCTGTTTATTTTTTCCTTATCACATTACTGTAGTTCACATTTAATGCAGATAGACATACAGATAGATGATAGACAGACAGACACATATGTAGGCAGGCAGGCAGTTAGGCAATGGTTATAGACCAAAAACAGGATTAACAAAAGGTGCAACCAATCCAATAAGCAGAATCTTAAATGTAAAAGATTACAAAACATTATAAATCCCAAACTAAAAGCAAGAATTATATACAGGTAGCTCTTGTTACAACCACAATTGGGACTGGCAACCTGGTTGTCAAGTGAAGCAGTGGCTAAATATATTATATATTTATATTTATTATATTTTTATACCGCCGTTCTCCCGAAGGACTCAGGGCGGTGTACAGGGCAATAAATATAAAAACGGAATACAAAAGTTAAAAAACGATTAAATATTATGCCCAAGTTTAAAACAGTAATTAAAAACATATTAAAACCCCAACCCTAACCCATCAAACCAGGTCAGACTGCTCCAATAAATAAGTTTTTAGATCGCGCCGGAAGGAGCGAAGGTCGGGGGCCAACCCCCGACCCCAAGTTGCGCAGGAACCGGCAAGCGGTTCCATAGGTCTGGCGCGCCCACAGAGAACGCCCTCCCCCTAGGGGCCACCAATCGACATTCTTTGATCGGAGGCACCCTGAGGAGGCCCTCTCTGTGGGAGCGCACTGGACGGAGGGAAGTTGACGCCGGCCGCAGGTGTTGCCGTAGGTAATCCGGACCCATGCCATGTAGGGCTTTGTAAGTCATAACCAACACCTTGAATCTCACCCAGAGGACAACCGGCAGCCAATGCAGCTCGTGGAGCAAAGGTGTAACATGGGAGTATTGGGAGACTCCCAGCACAACTCACGCGGCTGCATTCTGCACCAGTTGGAGCCTCTGAGTGGTCCTCAAGGTCAGCCCCATGTAGAGAGCATTACAGTAGTCTAGACGAGAGGTCACGAGCGCATGAGTGACTGTACGCAAGGCATCCCGGTCCAGATAGGGTCGCAACTGGTGCACCAGGCGAACCTGGGCAAAGGCCCCCCTTCCATCCTTCCGAGGTAGGTAAAATGAGGACCCAGATTGTTGGGGGCAATTAAGCTGACTTTGTAATAATGCCGCTGGGGTGTGTGTGAAAGCCCTAATAAGCAGGCATATACATAGAATGAAGGCTACTGCTAAGCTTGTAAGCCGCCCTGAGTCTTCGGAGAAGGGCGGGATATAAATGGAATAAAAATAAAAATAAATAAATAAATAAACAGAGCTGTGAGTCTAGAAGGACCCCCAAGTTGCGCGCCCTATCTACGGGGGGTAATAGCTCACCCCCCATGGCAAGAGATGGAATAATCAGAATTTCCCAGGATGCCGGCACGAACAGCCACTCAGTCTTGTCAGGGTTGAGCCGAAGCCTGTTCCTCCCCATCCAGACCCGGACCGCCTCCAGGCAATGGGACATCACGTCGATGATACCCAACTCCAAAACCACGAATGATCTCACCCAGCGGCTTCATATAGATGTTGAACAGGAGAGGCGAGAGGACCGATCCCTGAGGGACTCCACAAATGAGAGGCCTCAAGGTCGAAATCTGCCCCCCTGCCAACACCGACTGCGAACGTCCCAGAAGGTAGGAGGAGAACCACTGAAAAACTGTGCCTCCCACTCCCAACCCCCCGAGACGTCGCAGCAAAATACCATGGTCGATGGTATCAAAAGCCGCTGAGAGGTCTAAAAGGACTAGGACAGAGGAGCAACCCCTGTCCCGAGCCCGCCAGAGATCATTCACCAGCGCGACCAATGCCGTCTCCGTGCTGTACCCGGGCCTGAAGCCCGATTGGTATGGGTCTAGATAATCAGCTTCATCCAAGAATAAAGGGAGCTGCTGCGCCACCACGCTCTCAACAACCTTCGCCAGAAAGCGAAGGTTGGAGACCGGACGAAAGTTGTTTAATATTGCTGGGTCCAAGGCAGGCTTTCTTTTACTTTACACACCTGCGAATGTTACAAATGTGAGGATAGGCCATAAGTGTATTCTTTTTCATCATTGTTGTAACTGTGAAAGGTTGCTCTATGAGATAGTTGTTAAAAAGCACTATCTGTAGTTAATGCTTAAGAAAAAATGTTTGTCTGATTTCACAGGCTGCACCCTCCTATAAAATTAAATGTTATACATATAATTTTTCTATCATTAACATTGGTGATGATGAAATTGAACTTTCCCATAATGATAAGGGGACTAGAGGCTAAAACATATAAGGAAAGGTTGCTGGAATTGGGTATGTCTAGTTCAATGAAGCGAAGGACAAGGGGGGGACATGATAGCAGTGTTCCAATATCTCAGGGGAGGGAGTCAAGCTATTTTCCAAAGCGCCTGAAGGCAGGACAAGAAGCAACGGATGGAAACTAATCAAGGAGAGAAGCAACCTAGAACTAAAGAGAAACTTCCTGACAGTTAGAACAATTAACCAGTGGAACAACCTGCCTCCAGAAGTGGTGAATGCTCCAACACTGGAAATTTTTAAGAAGAGACTGGACAGCCATTTGTCCTAAATGGTTTAGGGCTGGACTGAGCAGGGGGTTGGACTAGATGATCTCCAAGATCCCTTCCAACTTTATTATTATTATTAACTTGAACATTGGTTAAGCCAACCAACCTATGAAAAGATTGATAAATTGTAGAATAGATCCAAACAAGCAGAAAGATGTATATGCAAATTTTCAGATGATGACCAAACTGAAAGTGGTAAACACCTTATAGTTTTTGCTGAATCACACAAATTGTATGTGATGAACATTTATTTCAAGATGGCACAAAGAAGTGCTGGAGATCAACTATATATTATGCAATGACACAAAATTTATTATAAATGTTGAAGTATTGCACTGGCTCAACCCTGACGGTGACTATAGGTCATTCTGACCAATGCTTAAACATACCATCCCTGCTTCATGTCTATTTACAAAAAATATGATGAAAATAGATGCTACCTTATTTGAAAATGAATAGGTGTATGCAGAAATTGACACAGTGGTGACCCTCACTCAGACAGCCACTACAAGATGTGAGAGGGACTATGAAAATATTTTTGGTCTCAAGAACAATGCCGTAGTGAGTGACTACATCAAATATAATTATCTGTTGAAGTTGTAACTTCAGAAAGCAACACTATTTAGAGGAATACAGTTGGGAACTTTGGGGAGTGGGCAACATACAAATAATGTAAATAAACAACCAAACATTGATATTATTGCAATCCACCTTGCAGTAGCTAGATCTATTTTCATGTGGGGAAAGATTCCATTGAGTTTTTCTTAATCCACTTCCCTTACTCCACAAAAAAATGGCAGATAAGGTGGGATAAGGTGAAGGCATGGTCATCCATTGGGGGGGAATCAATGAAGAATCAATGAAGAATATTTCTCATGGTTAGGAAAAATTGCGTATGGTTGGAATGTGGAAGAAGATGAGCAAAATGCCTTATGAAAAATCTTTACATAATTTAAGCTAATAGGTCTGAATTATATATCTTGTTCTACTGTCTAAGACAGTTAATTACTGTCTAAGGAAGTACATTAAAAGGCAGTTTGCATTTATGGAAAATGTCTTTGCCCAAGACAACAAACCTGATCTCCTTAATTGCAAAGTCACCGTTTGTCACTATCCAAAAAGGTTAATGAAATAATTAGGAGTTTAAATTAATCATGGATGACATAAACATATCATCTATTTTTAATCTCTCTCTCTCTCTCTCTCTTTCTCTCTCTCTCTATTTGCAATAGTAATTTTACAATTAGAATTAATATAATTAATGATAAATAGAAAAGATTATGCAGCCCTAGAGATGGGAAGGTCTGGAAAAAAAACTGGAAAAACTGGGGGGAAAACAGGGTTTTTCCCCGTTCCCCCCCCCAAAGCCATTTGGAAAAAAATGAGGAAAAAGATGTTTTTCTCCCATTTTTTCCCATTCTTTCTAGGCCTTCCTATCTCAGCACTCACCTGACTATTGCTTTAATTTTGCTCCCTTGTAATATTACAAATAATCTGTTCATTTTGCTGATGCTACAACTTAATCCTGTCTATATGAATGAACTGTGACATCTGAAACATCTAAACATTAATTTAAGGAGGAATGATAACAAGATAGGGCATGCAAAAAATGCAACAGAGAAGCCTAGGCTTTATGGAAACACCAAGAAGTCACAGCATTAAATAATTTAAAGCAGATGCAAATATTCCTTTAACAAACTAGTCAGAGGTTGATGAATTGGAGATGCCAAGATAAAACACACAGTAAAGTACAAGCCAGAGATTAAATACCAATTTTACTAAATGAACTGTAGGCCCTGCTGTCACCACATGAAAAGCTAAAATGGATGCAGTGAGACTGTACATATTTCCTGGGATGTTCTGAAGGCTTGAACCAAGAAACATTTCAGCTTGCCCACAGCATTTCATGAATAGGTAATTTTAATTTATCAGTGGCCACAGGCTGCATCCCATATCATGAAGCATTAGAGATCTTATACCTCATTCTTTACTGGTTGTGAACTTGTTACTGTAACATTTTATGTCTCTGTCAGCTGTTTCCTAGCTGGGCTGCATGTCACAAATGATTTTTAAAATGAGGCATAGGTAGGCAACCCTTGGAAACCTCTTCCAGCCCAAAGATAAAACTTGCCCAAATCAAAGATACATCAGGGCTAGCTAGCACTTTAAACATAACAGGGGGCGACAGGAAAAAAGAATGATATCTCAAATAATTTTGTTTACACAATTGGTCCCTCATTTAATATTTTGCATCTTTCATTACATTAAAAATTACAAAAACTGAGTGAATGCAACACCCAAGTCTTTTGACCTCGTCCTTCAAATTGTGTATGTCTATCCTACAGAAATGCTGTCTCACCAGCAATGAGTGAAATACAGCGTAATTTAATAGACTAGCTGTAGTAAACATCCATTATTCTTAAATGTCTCTTAAATATAAAGGCTTGTCATCTGCAGGATAATGCTGTTTTTCTTTAGGACTGCTTACGGTGGCAAATGACAGAAACCATTGAGTATGATTAAACTGATCTACATTTAACTCTACCTTCACAATATGCATTGAATTAGTCTATTATTTCAAAAGACTATTTAGATGTAAATTTGCCAAAGTCTGCTCTGTTAAACTGAGATTTCACTAGACGGAGCTATGCATTTGGAAAGGTTTTCAAAAATATTTTTACTTTAGAACCTGTTCAACATGGTCAGTCCTGCCCTGTAATATGGTGAAGTGATCTGTTTTAGGGACCACAAGATCACTTAAATAGTAATAGAAGCTGCTTAAATAGTGCAACGTGTTTTAAATTTATTTAGTGAAGGGTTCTATTTGGGCATCATTGAATCAACTGGGTCTTTGCATCCAGTTCATCTTGTCTACCAGTTGCATCTATTCCCAGAATGGGAAACCCTTCAGATGGTTGCTTATGCCCTGGTCACATCATAATTAGACGGCTGCAATGAGTTCCATACATTGGGTTATCCTTCAAAACCATTTGAAAATAACAGCTGGTCCAAAACGCGGTAACACAAGCAGGATGTGTCATTACTGCTCCATCAACTGCACTGCTTATCATTTGGCTTTTAAATACCATTCAGGATGCTGTGATCAACTACAGAGATCTTTGTGGATGGCATGGGGACTGGTTATCTGAGGGACGGCTTGTCTCCAGTGTTTTCTGCCTGTCCAATATGACTGAGCAGAGTGGGGGACCTTTAAGTTCCCACAGTTTAGCAATGTCACCTAGTGGGACTTAGAAGTTAGCTGTCTTGTCACAGCACCTGTCTATGGAGCAGCATCCCCAGAGATATTTGAATGGTTCCATCCTTTTAAGAGTTTGCATGGCTTAAAAACATGTCTTTGCCCCCCAGCTGTGCAGTTAGATTGTTTGTTGAGTCCCTTGGTAGTTTTGTATGAATTGGGCATTGATCTCCATTAATCAACTTCAAAGCAAATCCATTTTTCTGTCCTGCTTCTAAAGTTCTTTCTCGATTATATCATCTGAAGTGCTCATATTTGAAAGAAATCACATCAGTTTGTTGCAGACCAATCTTGGTAGATCCCTGGCTCCTTTGCAAAGGAAAAAAATACTCCTTCAATTGAGCCACTACTAATCATGCAGTTTAATCAGCACACTTTACAAGTGTGCTGAAATAGCATGGTGTCTAAAATCTTTGGCTAAGAGAAATGAACTGTCAATTTGAAACCTGGAAGGTTTTTTTTTTAAAAAAAATATAATTATTTTCTTATTTTCTTCATAGGTAGTGATCACACATACTGTAGCTTTTGTAAAAGAATAAACCCACAAGTTTGTCTTATCACTACTGTTCTGATCAGCTGGGTTAGTTGGGGTCTGGGGGTGAAACATTAATGTACATTTTTCATTGTTTTTGTTTTACTTAAAGATTCTTCTTATTTCTTCATGAATCTTTACTCTGATGCTTTAAGCTACTTTATATACATTAATTTAACTTTAGGTTAAATTAAAATTTAAATTAAATTTTCTTTCTCAGAAAGGAAAGCACAATTTATTTTCTGGACAAGAAAAGTTGGGAGCATAGCAAATGGGTCTTAACCAATAGCAATAACTCTTAGTCTTATATACTGCTTCACAGTGCTTTACAGCCCTCTCTAAACAGTTTACAGAGTCAGCATATTGCCTCAACAATCTGGGTCCTCATTTTACTGACCTTGGAAGGATGCAAGGTTGAGTCAAATGCAAGGTGAGATTCAAATTGCTGAACTGCTGGCAGTCACCAGAATTAGCCTGCAATATTACATTCTAGCCATTGTGCCACCATGACTCTTAACCAATGGAAGGATATGGCAGTCTACGCCCATAG
The DNA here is from genome assembly GCF_947247035.1 of Vipera ursinii. NCBI lineage: Eukaryota > Metazoa > Chordata > Lepidosauria > Squamata > Viperidae > Vipera > Vipera ursinii. The sequence goes on along the minus strand of NC_139512.1, from coordinate 272,135,824 downwards.
TGATTACCTTGGTCCAGACAAGAGTTTCCTAAACCAGCTTAAAGTCCAGTTGGCATAAGCACAGGACAGGAGGAGTTTAAATGATGTACAGATATCACATCATACCGGCCTATATAAATATTCAGCTGGATACAGCTCCCTACTAAGATATCTTCCTATTGCTAGTGGAGCTTTTAAAAATGGCATTGAAGTTTTGGTTTCTGTTTTCTTCTATATTCTTTAAGGCATGACTTGACTCTGTATCTTGCAAAATTTGACTCCATTAGCAGTAGTGGGTTCTTTGAAACTTAGATGTGTCCATGCTTTGGGTGTGTGTGTGTGTTATCTATTGTCCCCTTTAAACTTTTCTTGCCAAATCCTTCTGTAATCAATATCAAAATGTCAAGTACAAGGAACCAGAGAGGTATTATGAGTTTGTCAAAGTTACTTTTTTCATTGTTGCATGCCTGATTTACAAGAATCCACCAAACTAACTGCATTTTCTTGGGAATGGTAAGATAAGGCTTCAGGAGTTGAGAGGGAGGAAGATCTGCACTGCTTCTTATTGTGCAAGGATTCTAAGCTTGGCTCCCTGTTCACACGTCCCCTTACTCTAGCGGAGACCACGCAAAATGACTTAGAAAATGGTATGAACTTTTTAAAAAACCCTATCACACTATCTATTTATTCTATCCATTTTTGTTATGTACTTCTATTAACTGATAAAAAAGAATTCCTATTAGCATTTGGCAAAAAATAATTTCTTTGCATTCTGAAATTCTCTCACTGGTTAAAGTTCTACAATGCTTAACCTGCCAGTTTTAGAGATTCTGTAACACGTGAAAGCCTCTTTGAAACTCATAGGATTTGCAATATTAATAATATGAACTGCTGAATCTTTAATATTTCACACTAAAAGAAAAGCCTCAAGGTAATTTTTAGCATACATGATAATCTTGGGGAATGAATTAATCATAATTTCAGTTCCTTGTGCATATTGTAAATCTCATATTTATTTCGCATGCACTGGCAAGCTCAAAAAAACTCCTATTCATGTATATAGAAAACATTCCCAATGGTGCTCTGGAATTGAAAGGTAAGATGCAATCTCAGAACATCAGGCTGAAATAATAGTACTAGCTCAAAATAAGATTTAACAAATAGTTTTAAAAGACTTTGGTGTGCATTGAATCAAAAAAGGTTCATAGTCATAAACAGGCTAGCCTCCTTAATTTACAAGTTTACTTTTCTTAAGAATATTTCTAAAAGGAGTCATTTCATACTTCCTTCTTTGTATCTTATGATTTTTCTTTCTTTCTCCTCCTCCTTTACTTTTAGCATCCTTTTCCTTTTTCCCAATTGTTTGTTTTAGATACATCGATGCCATTCTCTGATGTATTCTGATGACTCAGTGAGTGTATGTCACCTTTTACCTATTTTGTATTTATTTATCTGCTCTGGAGCAATTTTATTGCCATAGTACAGATATCCAGGTTTGCCAGGCTAGCAACCCAACTCTGTAACAGGAACGTCACTGTTATTGAAACAATGGGTGTAATTCGAAAAAGATCTGACTGGAATTGTTGGAAGTCAATCATGACTTGATATGTCATCGAGCACAAGCACAGTAGATCTAAGTCTAAGTCAGTTTCATAGACACAGAAAGAACTTGTTTGTTTAGGGAAAGTTAATAACCAGAAGAAACTCAGAAGTGAGAGATTAATCGTTTAAAGATTGCATAAGAGGTTAAACAGCATTCAACTCCAAGGTATCAGGAAGGAGGTTAAACAGTACTCAGCTAGGTGGGTATTATAAAGCAGGGCTTTTCAACCTTTTCACCCATTGTACCACTTTTAGGATATGGCAACATCCGAGTACCACCAGTCGCCTAGCAAGGTGTCAAAAACGTGATGACCAAAAAATAAACAAAGGGAAAAAGTGATGAAGTATAGATAATCCTCGACTTACAACAGTTCTCTTAGTGACTGTTGGAAGTTACAATGGAACTGAAAAAAGTATCCCCCAAGCCACAGCCGAGCAAGACACCTGCCTGCCCGCCCGGCAGCACTCTTCCTCCTGTCCGAGGTTTTCATTGTTGCGAGCATTTCTGTTGAGGATTGGCAGAGGGAGTGGGGTGGGGGGTGTTTGGTTTTTATTTCCCTCCCCTCTGCTGGGTGGTTGCAGCAGGTTTTGGTCACTTCACATATCCCTGGGACACTGACCATCATAAATATGAATCAGTTGCTAAGCATCTGAATGTAAATCACAAGACCCTGAAGATGCTGCAACATTCCAGCTGATTGGTGCTTCTTCTGGGCTCAGCAGAAGCGCCAGGATCAGTGCCGAGCTCCAGCTAGAGCCTGGCACTGATCCTGGCACTTCTGCTGAGCCCTGACAGCCCTGAAGCCCTGCAGCTCCAGCCATCTCTCACTCAGGCTTGTGCGGTGCTACCACCGGTTCAGCTCATTCCCCTCCCCTGCTACCACTTTTCTAGGATGGTCGCATACCACCTGCTAGGTACCAATGTACCACAGGTGGTACCTGTACCACTGGTTGAAAAGCCCTGTTATAAAGTACTTTTGGGTAGGTGGAAAAAACAGTTTTTCCATTGTATTTTCTGGGCCCTGCAGATTCTCAGTACTTCATATATTATCCCCATTTAGCCTACATCATGCATCCTTTCAAGCTTTTTTTGACATCAATTTTGCTAGGGAAAACCTACCAGAGCTGATCAATAGAAGAGAAGATTAGAGTTTTTTCTTCTGGATTGTAGTGTTCCCTGAATACAATGCTCTCCTCAGGTATCATTCAAAGAGATATGATTGCAACCTAAGTAAATGAAAAATAACTATGTTTGGATTCTGTGCAAAAGATTCTCGCAAGGACTTCAGTTGGGCTTATCCAAATGAAGTCTACATAAAATTGCAGCTTAAAAAATATCTTCACTGTTTTACTTCTGTATGTTATACTTGCCTTACAGCCCTCTTGGCATTGTTTGTTCCCAAATTTTTTCCTTCTTCACAAAGAAGAAGTTATAAGTTTTCTTCATCCTCTCTTCACAATGTTCTCCTTTTGTTTTTGTTTTTTAAAGATATTGACTATTGTTAATTACTTCCAAGGTTTCCATTAATTGAATTTAAAAAAATAAATAAATCAAGGAATATCTAGAATTACTACATACCTCATTTATAAAGGTTGACTTCAAAAATATTCAGTATTATAGGTAAAGGTAAAGGTTCCCCCGCACATGCGTGCTAGTTGTTTCCAACTCTAGGGGCCGGTGCTCATCTCCGTTTCAAAGCTGAAGAGCCAGCGTTTGTCCGAGGATGTCTTCGTGGTCATGTGGCCGGCATGACTAGACGCCAAAGGCGCATGGAACGCTGTTACCTTCCCACCATAGTGGTCCCTATTTTTCTACTTGCATTTTTACGTGCTTTCGAACTGCTAGGTTGGCAGAAGCTGGGACGAGTAACAGGTGCTCACTCTGTTACGCGGCACTTGGGATTCGACCCGCCAAACTGCCAACCTTCTGATCGACAAGCGCATGAAGACTTGAGACTTCTCTTTGATAACATATCTTTTTTCTCCTATGTAGTGGAATTGTATTTTTCTACCCAGAGGGAATGTTCCAGTGTATATACACAGTGAGCTCAAAATGAAATTATCTTCACATCAAACTTATTGACACACCTATCTCATTTTCTTGGTAATCACAAATAAATAATTAGCCACTATCTTCTTCTAGTCTAAGCTACAGCTTTGGTATTCTCTGCTGGTCTGCCATACAAGGGCTGGCCTTGGTTAGCTTAACTTCACGGCCCAGACAAAGTCAGCCAGATATTGCAATCAAGTAAGACATAATTAAAATTAATTTATTCAAACAATTGTTCAGTTAAGAAGGGAAAAAAGATCCTTTCAATTGAACCATTGTTTACCTATAAGCCTATATTCGGTTTAGAGTCATCAAGCTTTTCAGAATTATTTCGGAAATTTCTTCAGTGAGGTGTAGTGAATTTAAATGCAAAAAATCTAAAGGAACAAGGCATATTAGGAATAAAATAATTTCCAGTGAAATAAAACTAGATAACATCATGTCTCTTCCTCAGAACTGATGATTTAAATTGGTTTCTTTATTCCCCTCTTGATTGTGGAAATTCTGAATGACCAAAACTTTATAGCACTGAGAGCAAAGCAGCATCACATTTTTACAACAGCATAATTACAAGTATCATTTATGGAAACCTACTACCTCTAATTATTTCTTAATACTTATATACAGCAATTCAGTAGCAAGATTAAAGTATTATTATAACACTTTCAGTGTAGTAATCTGCTACGAAGGAGTAATTTAAAGCTGTGAAAATGACAATAATATTTATGCACATACAGATTCATATGCTTTGTTGCATCATAAAATATTTCTAATAGTCAATGAAAATAAGTTTGGTTCTTGGTGAACAAGTTCATCATCTGCATATAAAAATAGACATATATGTATTTCTCAATATCAACATACCTTTGATATATTACCACAAGCATTCCCTGAGGACATTAAATAACCAAAAGGCCATCATGCATCCTTGTCCTATTCTCTGCTGAACCATTTACTAAGCATTCTTTTTACATGCTTTATTTTTTAATTATATAGTATTTTCATAATATTCCAGGATCAACCTTCACCCTTGTGAAAAACACAGATAGTCCTCATTTAGCAACCATTTGCAATTATGACACTGGTGAAAAATAAACTTGGGACCAATGGCCACATTAACCCTCGCAGCAACTCTCTCTCAGTCATCCCTTTGCCATTAAAGTCATTTAGTATGCATTGTCCTATGCTTCACCAATTTTTTCCTCACTCAGCTGTTTGGGGTCATATCCTTCTGACACTGTAAAGGAAAGGAAAGCTGAAATAAAATCATAGGCACAGTCATGGTCACATGATTTTTCACTTGGCCACCACTTCACTTTATGACCAAGTCTCCAGTTCCAATTGTGGTCATTAAATGAGAATTATATGTATTTTGTAATTTAAGATTATTCACTTTATTATACATTCCTATAAATTAACAAAGGCATATATTTGCCTACATATCATACATTTATCAATGACATGTGATCTGCAAACCCCCTGCCCAATATAATCATGAAGCACAGGTACAACCATCATAGTCAGTGTGACGGTGGAGAGGGGAGGTCACTCTCTAGGCCCCTCTCCTCTCCTATTCAGCCTCTACATAAAATTTCTGAATGAGGCGCTTCATAGGTTTAGGTTTTAGTATCATAAGCATGCTGTAACAATTTCTTTCCACAATATCAGAACGCCTTCAATTTCTTTTATCGCATCCTTCTATGTTTTAATTATTTACTCCTCTAAAAGCACAAAGTTCCATATGCCAAGGTTGTCACCAGCAGGTTCATAGACATTGGCCTCAATGGGCCATCATGAATTTGATCAAAGCTTTCACATAGATTTTTTTTATTACTATAAAGAAGGTATACCTTATCTTACCCATCCTATTCATGTTCAGTACTTAACCAAAGGTATACAGAAACTAGACATACCCTCGACTAAAGTTTTATCATATCTGCCTTCAGTTGTATATGTGCATTTGAGACACAGCAAAGTATCTGGAAAGCTTGGTGGAGCAGTGGGCTAATGCCTCCTTAAGTAACACCAGCTGCCTGCAATTAGTGCAGGTTCGCATCCCACCAGGCTCAAGGTTGACTCAGCCTTCCATCCTTCCGAGGTAGGTAAAATGAGGACCCAGACTGTTGGGGGCAATAAGCTGACTTTGTAATAATGCCGCTTGGGGGGGGGGCAAAAGCCCTAATAAGCAGGCATATACATAGAATGAAGGCTATTGCTAAGCACATTGATTTGTGCTTCTTAGATTGTAAGCCGCCCTGAGTCTTCAGAGAAGGGCGGGATATAAATGGGATTAAAATAAATAAAAATAAAAATAAAATAAGCTGCTCTGATAAATTTAGATTGTACCTCTTCAAGGAAAAGAACCTGGAGGGCCAGCCAGAGTCCCATAGAGGAGCTGGGTTGGAGGCTTAGTCTGAAAGAACTTAAGTGGAAGCTGGAAAAACTGTACTAGTTAATTTAGGCAGACTTTGGTTATGTGTCCCCATGTTCATGTGATCACAAGCAAAGTCAATGGGGACGCTGGCAGGAGGGTGCTTGTGTGACCATGGGACACTGCAAGTATGCACAATTTTCCTTCATGACAACTGAGACTGCCACAATTGTTGTAAAAAAAAAACCGGTGGCATCTGATGTTTCTTTACGACCATATTGGTCCCAATTACCATAGTTAAGACTATATGTACCGTAATTAATTTTTAACATGTGTAACATTTATTTTCCCAGGTTTTTACCAAGTCTCTGCACTGATACAAACATACAAACTTCTGTTTAAATCGAGCAATCAAAATTCCATTCAGTTCTTTGATGAGAAATACAAGTCTTTTTTTGGTGGAGAAGATAAAAGTCTCGCTGGATAAAAATGCAGACAAGAGAAAACTAGGTTCCATTTAATTTTTTTAAGGCTAGGAAGCAAACAAAAACAAAAATTGTGCTTGGTGAAAGTAAATGATATCTGTCTACAGTCTTTCAATTCCTCTAAAGTGAGAGGGCAATAAGAGGGCTGCCAAATCAGAATAAACCCGAAAAGAAATATTCTGCAGTCCGTGATTGAAAGTGAACATAAAAGTCTGTCAGGGAGATGGATGCCTTATTGCTATTTCATATTTGAAAGTGGGAAACAAGGGCACAAAGCAGCTGAAGATGTGAAATCCCACGTCTTCCGTCTATTTCAGGGGACCTGGCAGATGCAGCTAACCTTGGCTTTTGATCATGATCATACTCCCTATGCCTTTCTACACATTGATCAGCTGATCCACCTGATGAAAGCTTGTCACAGAGAGTTCTCTAGAGAATTATATTTATTATGTACACATTTCTCACTGTTATGTTTTTACACCAAACAAGCTCTGAATGCCAAAAAAGGAGGTTATAGCAAGTAAATATAGTTGCAGCACAGTGGGACATGGGCTGATAACCACCCCTCAAATTCAGCGTGCAAATCTTCACTTTCCTCTTTCAAATTCGAGACAACAAAAACCGACCCTTGCAAAGTGCTTGCTGTGTGTTCAACACATTTGGCTTTCTTATCTTTTAGCATTGTCAGCTCTCACTTTTATTCTGTATATTTAATCCATACTCCTCTATTAAAGAACAACAATAAAAATTCAGGGTTACACAGAATTTCTTCCAAATCTATTTCATCCTACTCTCGGGAACTGATCAGGAATCAAAATATTAGAAGGAGCCATTTAGGTCATTTCCTATTTACTTCAGGGATCCAGATTAAAATATTCCTGATGGATCACTAGCTAGTCTACATTTAAACACATCCGGTATAATTTCCTGTATTTGGAAACCCTGTTAATTTCTGCTAATGAAATCTATAATTTTATTTGCATTTTTGCACACAGATAAATTCTATTTGTTTTGCCAGTTAACAATGCTTTTTAAAGAACTATTACCAAGAGAGAAATTATTGGATATCTGTTTGTTGTTTCTTTAAGGAACTTTCTATATGTTAAATTTCATTTTATTATTTTCATTCCAATAAGATTATTTTTAGTACTACTTCCAGCTTCTGGAGTATCAGCTAGATCCTTCTGTTTTCCAGACACAAATAAAAAGCATTTTCCTTATTCAAATATCAGTAGGAAATATTGAATAATAGAAGGCTTGGGGCAGAATCTTGGGGAATCCCACTTGATATTGCACTCCAGTGTGATAAAGAACCATTGATGAGCATTCCTTCAAGCCAGCTATGTAATCATTTCATTGTCATACCATCCAAGCAAAAGTTAAATACGTAGCTTGCTGATCAGACTGGTGTTCTGTAAAATGCTTTGTTGAAATCAATATATATTATGTCTACAATGTTCCCACATCTGTTAAACAAGTTATCTGATTAAAGAATGAGATGAAGTTAATCTTGCAAGACTTATTCTTGACAAATTCATGCTGATTTCTGGTAATTATTATATTATTTCCAAGATGATTACAGACTGATTGCTTTATGATGTGCTTTATAATCTTCCTAGATATCTGCTATGAGTTTGCCTGGTCACTAGGGCTTTGTATCCAATTTTTCCTCCGTTTCAAAAATCATTTCCTGTTCTGTGGGATTTCTAAGAGAGAATCAAAAAGGCATTCTGTATATGACATCAGGATGCACTTTGCAAAGCGGTGGACGTTGCATTGTGATGGTATATTGGCCTTGCTGGTATCCCCCCCCCCGCAAATGACTCTGAACACATCCAGGAAGCCCAGATTGCTTTTCTCAGATGTATCCCTCTTATTGGTGGGGCAGGTAACTTTTGCACAGATGAAAAACTCTGCAGAGAGAAACTACAGCATTTGGAGAATTAAGTTTCTAGAACAGGGGTGTCAATGGGGATTTTTATATTATTATTTATTGTTTTAGCTGGGCTACTATTTAATTCTTTTTAATTTTTGTATTCTGTATTTTTATATATGCCCTGTTCACCGCCCTGAGTCCTTCGGGAGAAGGGCGGTATACAAATATAATAAAATGAAATGAAAATGAAAAATGAAATGAAACTCAATTTCATTGAGGGCCGCATCAGCATTGCGGTTGCCCTCAGGGGGCCGGGTGGGTATGGCCAGGGTGGGTGTGGCCTACTGGGTGGGCGTGGCTAGAGTGCTTATGGCCTACTGGGTGGGCGTGGCTAGAGTGCTTATGGCCTACTGGGTGGGCGTGGCCAGCTCTACATCGTTCGCATCAAGGGTGCCTATGGGGGCCTGGGCAGGAGTGGGACAGATCTGAGGGTCTGTGGCAGAAGGAGGGTCTCTGGGCCAGGGCCAAGGCAGTGGGGGCTGTTCCCTCACTGTTTCCAGGATGGCTTCGTGGGCCACATGAAACCACTTCACGGGCTGGATCCGGCCCCCGGGCCTTGTGTTTGACATGTCTATTCTAGAAAGAACTCTGGAGATTTGGTGCTTATATAGTATTATGATTGGAAAGCCTAAGCTGTCTACATAGTCTATAACTTACCGCTAGCATATCCATTACTAGAGAAAACAGGAAAAAAAATGAAAAAGCAGGAACTAGAAGTGATGACAGCCTGAAAATATAAATCTAACCCGGAGTTTTTGTTCCACAAAATCCCAGGGGTTCTTTAAGGGACTAAAAGTTGGGGGGGGGAATTCACTCAATTTTATATCACTAATGCTCTGCCCTGTGACCTGAGTTCCAGGAATTGTTTTAAACTAATTGGTTCCATTGACAACTGGACAACTTAAAAAGATTCTCTGTGCCCTTCTTGTAGCTCAAAGACTGATTGCAACATTGAAAAGATAAATGTATGGCCCATGTACTCAATAGATTGAGGACCTTACTACTTTTGCTAGCTATGAGTGGATAGCCTATAGGTGTAGACTTTGTTTGGGTAAATATAATGAAACATGGGACAAATTTCTGCAAAAGTATGAAAATCTAAATCTAATTGAAATGTGAAAAGCTATAAGATATAAAAGATATATAGTATGAATTAAAATTTAAAAAGTACATATGGAAAGCAAGAAAGATGGGGTAGGATCATTAGATGTGTATAGGGAAACATAAAAAGTTAGCGTGTGGAAGACATATCAGTCAAGTTACAAAGCGCTGTAATATGGCAAACAAAGTGCTCATTAAATCTAGTTTTATAACACAGATCCTCATCGAACAAATTTTGAGCGCTGCTGCATCAAACCTGGGAATTTTATATACTGTAGTGGGGCTAGTATCTGAAAACAGCAGGGAGCTGTAGAATTATCCAGTGCGCCCTAGGTATATACAGAATAAAGGTGAGAGGAGGCTAGTATGAATTCTCTGCGATGCAGGCATTGGAGAAATACATGCTCTATTATATCTGTGTGTCCAGGGTCACAGGAAACTGGTCTCTCAAGGTAAGGAAATTTTCAAATCAGCCTTCAAGGGCAGCTGAGATGAGGCCTTGAAACGGTGCCAGGGCGAAGGCCTTTCTGTATACCAAGTCAGTAATTATGTTTATCTTTGATAAATCTGTAAAACATTTAAAGTGATTTTGTGGGTTGTCTCATCCGTTGCTGGGTAAAGAAACAAGAATCAGCCGACTTTCTTCTGGGAGAAGGAAATACATGTAAATCTTCGATTTACAGCAGTTCGTTTGTGATTGTTCAAAGCCCTGAAAAAAGTGACTTATCACCTTTTTCATACTTACGACCATTCTGGCATCCCTGTGGTTACGTAACCAAAATTCACATGCTTGGCAACTGGTTCATAATAATGACAATTGCAGGGTCGAAGGATCACAGATAACTTTTGTGACCTTCTGACAAGCAAAATCAATGAGGAAGCCACATTCGCTTAACAGCTGTGCAACTAACTTAACAACTGCAGGGATTCGCCTGGTGCGCCAGTTCGCCTGGTACGCCATTTGCGACCCTATCTGGACCGAGATGCCCAACGCACAGTCACTCATGCGCTCGTGACCTCCTGTTTAGACTACTGCAATGCTCTCTACATGGGGCTGCCCTTGAGGACCACTCGGAGGCTTCAACTGGTGCAGAATGCGGCCGTGCGAGTTGTGATGGGGGCTTCTCGATACTCCCATGTAACACCTCTACTCCGCGAGCTGCATTGGCTTCCGGTTGCCCTTCGGGTGAGATTCAAGGTGCTGGTGATGACCTATAAAGCCCTTAATGGCTTGGGTCCGGGTTATCTGAGGGAACACCTGCGGCCGGCGTCAACTTCCCTCCGTCCCGTGCGCTCCCACAGGGAGGGCCTTCTCAGGATACCGCCGGTTAAGGAATGCCGGCGGGTTATTCCTAGGGGAAGAGCGTTCTCTGTGGGCGCGCCTGCCCTCTGGAATGATTTACCCATGGAACACAGGACCGCCCCCGATCTGCGTTCATTTCGCCGGGACCTGAAAACCTGGTTTTTCGATCTATCAGGCCTGGACTGAAGGGGTTTTAGCTTTTTAAATATTGTTTTAATTGGGCTTAATTAATTTAATGTATTTTAATTTTATATTATCTTTTATATTGTATTTTATGCTGCCCTGTAAACCGCCCTGAGTCCTTCGGGAATAGGGCGGTATAGAAATTTAAATAAATAAATAAATAAATAAATAAATAAATAAATAAATAAATTCACTTAACAACTGTGGCAAGAAAGGTCGTAAAATGGGGCAAAACTCACTTTACAAATGTCTCACTCAGCAACAGAAATGTTGGGCTCACTTGTGGTTGTAAGTCGAGGACTAGCTGTACAGTATTATAAAATAATTAAGATTCTTATAGCTAGAATCATTTATTATGGAAGAAGAGATAGGACATATCACCAATAATTTGCCCCACTGTTGTTTTATGGGACAGGTTCAAGAGAAGGGGGGAAAGAATGGAGACTGGTGAACATTGGTAAAAGGTCCCCACTTCTCATTGCTGTGGTTTTGTTTGCTGAGAGACTGCTCTGCCAATGGATCTAAATTCGGGATCCCATACTGAGCTTTATTTTTTTAGTAGCAATTTCAAAGAAGCAAAGCAAGAAATCACAGTAAAATTAGTTCTCTCAGATCCGCTGAAGGTGAGGAGAGACCAAGTAGCTTCGATTCAGATCTTATTAAAATAATTACAAATGCATTTCTACATTGTCTTAATTTAAAGAAAAGTGACTCATAAATATTGTTCCTCTAGTACTAAAACTACCTTTCTTTTCTGTGACATGTTTCACTTATTGAGTTAAAAAAACATTACAGTGTTTATTTCCTTACATTGCCGTGTTATAGCCTCAATATTATAACCCCAGGTCCCTGTTAAAGCTGTGACCACAAGTATAAATCTGTCAGGAATTGGGTTTGAAATTTAAAACACTTAAGTATAATAAAATGTTATTATATTTTAATTTATGACAATGTTATTATATTTTAAGTTATGACAAGCTTACTGTACTCCATGCTTCATTTCAGCCATCAGGAAATCTTAGCTATAGTTTTATTCTACCCTGAGAGTCAGGAATCCCAGAGAAAAAACTGCTGAGCTAAAGATAATCAAAGTAGACTATCTGTTTTAAATCATGATTTCCCTCCTTGTATCAGACATTCAGCCAAGACACAGCAGTAAATCTCTCTCTAGAAACTCAATCAGCATTTAGGAGCTAAGAACAAGAGTCAAGGACAAGATGTGGACAGATATGTTGTTTTTACTGTAGATCTGAGAAGTCCTATTATTAAAGAAGATCAGAAATGCAGCAACCGAGGACTTATTCAGCGGGTATTTTTCTCTTGCCATTGGCCGGTGTGAGCAATGGACATTTCCTGGCATTGGCTCAGGAATTCTGGGAGTTGAAGTCCACGAGTCATAAAAGGGCCAAGGTTGCCTACCCCTGGTATAGTTCCTCCTTGAAATATATATCATAGACTACTTATGGCAGGGGTCTTCAAACTTGGCCCTTTTATGACTTGTGGACTTCAACTCCCAGAATTCCTCAGCCAGCGTGCCATTTCTGGACCTCTTACATTTTGGCGATGCAATCAAATTTTTATGTGAATAGTATCACTGAAATGTGTGAAACTATTCCTTAAAAAGTTACTAATTATAATACTCACAATACTGGCTGGCTTATGCCTGCTTCCACATTTCTGCATTGATAATCTTGCAAATGATTAAAAACAATATTGTAATTTGTGACTATGTAGCACTTCTGAGGCATTCAATATCCTTGCACAGCTAATTAATTTTAAGCGATGACTTTAAATATAACTATATTCAGATAAGCGTACTGAAATTAATCATGTTATATTATTGCTGCAATCCTTGAAGACATTCTGAGACTTTTTATATTACTACATGTTAGCACTTTTCATCTGTCTAAAAAATCCTATCTTTTTGGCAGACCCTAACCCTAATCCATTATCACTACCATAATGAGAACTGCCACATATTCTCAACCTGTTCCTCATGAGAAACAGCTTTGTACCACTAAATATAGAAATATATATTGTTAAATTATTATTATACCTCTTTTTGCTGATCTCATTTGTTATTCCAGCTTTAAAAAAAACATTGTTTTCCACTGCCTGACTTTATATTTTACTCCTATTGCAATATATTTGGATTGCATGCTATGTTAAGACTATGCATCGAGTTTTATCCAATATTTCAGATTTTATTAGACATACGATAATAAGAGAGTATCAAGGTTTGAGCCAATAAGTCCTCTTCAAATCCTACAGATACAAAGGAAGTCTGCTCCCAGAATTCACTAAATTAACTGACTAGAGATGATAGAAGACGAATTAAAACACTTTCGAAGGAGACTAAATGACTGACGGGTATTCAGTCTGAACCTGATAATGATTCTCAGGATCAGCTAATCATGATCCTTGATAATTTGATAATGAAAAAATAACATTGAGTCAGTTAAGTAGGCCAATTAATTAAAAATATGTCATAATTCGAGAATTACTTGTAACTGGAAATTTTAAAAATTGCCTGTCTAGAAAAATAAAAACCCTTCAAGACCATCCTCAGCCATTTAAATTCAGTGATTAACTCCTGGTTATTTGCTATCTTTCAGTTCATCTTTAGGTGTTAAAGAGGAAAGTCTAGAGAAGGAAGCGCTATGAAGCACTTTCTTAAGAGCTCACCATCGTTGTAGTAAAGTTAAGAATTATATGGGTGAGATTTCTAGAATGGAAAAGAAATGTTCTACTAAATAAAGAAGAGGATGTAAATGTTAAGCAATTCTATATTAGCCACTCTCTCAAAATTATTAGAAAGGAATGGTTTTGACCAGAAGGCCGTCATCGTAATTATTAAAAAAAAAGATTATGAGACAGATATCATGTACTGAACTTCAGCCACCAAACAAATGTTAAATGGAATGTACTAATTTCATCAATGAAAAACTCCTCTCTGCTCTAGCATGAAAACATGTATAGCTAACCCAAAATAGAACTATTATACTAAAGCAGGGGTAGGCAACCTTGGCTCTTTTATGACTCATGGACTTCAACTCCCAGAATTCCTGAGCCAGCATGGCTCAGTATGGAAACCTCTCCATTTCTCCTCAGCATGGCTGGCTCAGGAATTCTGGGACTTGAAGTCCATGAGTCATAAAAGAGCCAAGGTTGCCTACCCCTGTACTAAAGGATTGGGTTTTTAAAAATCTATCTGCCTTTTCCTTTTTAAGCTTAGAATCAGTTTCTTTCAGATAGATACAATATTATGAACATTCCTGGCGAGCACTCAGAATATTTTTTGAAAAATTCTAATAGTTCTTAATTATTTTATAATAATGACTTCATTACATTTGTATTTTAAGCCGTACTTGAGTCAGTTGCACCTCATGGCAGCCTTCCTGGGTCACCTCTGACCTGGTGACTGCCCTAAGAAAACTTTCCCTTCACTGTGAGATTTGCAGATATTTAATTGATTCTGGAAGCCTTTTAATGCGGCGAGTTGGCAAGGCTTCTTCTGCTACGAGTCTTGAGAGCAAGCTGTTGGAGGAACATTTTAGTTGAGACGCTGCCCAGACTTCTGCCAATTTGGAGCTGATTTTCATGGTATTTGCAGCAAATTTGGTCTTCCAATGTACCTACTAGAGCAGGGGTCAGCAACCTGAAACAGTGAAAGAGCCACTCGGAACCGGTTCCCTCACAAAAGGAAAAACTGGGAGCTGCAAAAAATGTGTGCGCATGCGCATACATGCGTGCATGCGCAGAACAGGGTTTGACTGAAGAGTGTAGCCAAGGCGAGATATGTACCTACCCTGCATATTTGAATTGATTGGTTGAACTTTTTTAGTCCCACTTTTTTTTTTTTGGACTACACATAGCAGAGGACTGGGAGCCACAGGAGACGGCTGAAAGAGCCTCATGCGGCTCCGGAGCCGCAGGTTGCAGACCTGTGTACTAGAGTCTACTTCCTTGACAAGACATATATAAGTATTAGTGTTCATTTTGTTTTGTTTAAAATAGTATTTACTCCTATTCTAATTTTCAAACTAAATGACCTTCCTCACTATTCATAGCATATCTCTCTCCCTGCAGCTCATACTTCAAAACCTATGCCAGTATAATGTTTTAAATGAACCAAACACTTTAATGTCATATACCACTTCCCTTGGGAGACTTGCCTATTTCACCTTCTAATAGATCTCACTATGAGAAATGGCAGCCTGGTGAACATTATATATTACAGATTAGAAGTGCTTAATATTTTATCAGCAACACATTAGGTTCCAACATTTAACTTACTAATACATGTTGAATTCCTATCTCTCTACCTCATTTTTTTTTACCATTGATAAAAGGTAAAGCCGTGGTGGCAAACATATGGCACGCGTGCCACAGGTGGCACGCAGAGCCCTCTTTATAGGCACGCCATCGCCCCAGTCCTAGGCCTTCAGCTGGGTTTTATAAAACCTTTTCGCTTTAGGCCTCCGCTGCCGTGTGCAAAAAAAAAAGGTTCAATAAATTAATCAATTTCAACTTCTAGTGGGAAAAAAAAGATCTTGCAAAGTTGGAATTGATTGATTGAACTTTTTAGTCCCACCCAATGGGCCACGCCCACCCAATGGGCCACGCCCACCCAATGGGCCACGCCCACCCGGCACCCGACGATACATAAGTGGGTCTTGGGTTGCAGTTTGGGCACTTAGTCTCTAAAAGATTCACCATCACTATTCTAAAGTATACTGAATCTTCTCTCTCTTTCATTTTAAATGTCAATCTATCCATTTCTGCACAATCTAAATTTTTTTTAATTAACTCTTCCTCCATTGGTAAATCTTCATTTTTCCAATGTTGAGCAAATACAATTCTCACTGCAGTTAATACATGTAAAATTAGATATATACACTCTTCCTCATAATTTCCTACAATTATGCCTAACAAAAATAATTCTGGCTTAAAATCTATATTTCTTTTGCCATTTTCTCTAACCATATGTTTATTCTTGACCAGAATCTTTTACCTTTGGGACATGTCCACCAAAGATCGTAATAAGTGCCTGGTTTTTGTCTCCATTTCCAACAGTTGCTAGATGTGTTTTTAAACATTTTTGCTAGCCTCACCGGTGTTAAATGCTATCTATAGAACATTTTGTATAGATTTTCTTTGCATTCCACTTCGTTATTTTAGAATTTCTTTCCTGTAGGCTTTGCCAATTTTCTAGTACTATGTTATGTCCAAAAAATCTTTGCCCATTTTATCATTGTTTCTTTAATTTGTTCCTCTTTCATCTTTAAACTTAATGTATATAAAGTTTCTTAACCAATTTTTCATATGATCTCAGTAATATCTTGTCAAATTCTGTCCGTCCTTTATAAAATCCAGATGTTTTAACGGTAGAAAATAGTGTTTAAAGGAAACTTTAGTCCTCTGTTACCCTTCCACCCTGTAACTTCTGTAAAATATATTGTTCTGGAAGAAGAGGCAACACTAGATCCAGAATAGTATGCTGCTTATTATCAGCTCAATCTTCATTTGCAAAATAGGAACACACAGGTGAAGTAATAAAGGATAAGAGAGAGAATTTGGTCTAATGGTTAAGGTACCATCAGGCTAGAAACTAGGAGACTGTGAGTTCTAGTACAACTTTTGCGTGAAAGCCAGTTGGGTGATCTTGGACCAGACTCTCTCTTTCAGCCCAACCCACCTCACAGGCTTGTTGTGGGTAAAATAGGAGGAGGCAGGAATATTAGGGAAATTTTAAAAACAATAAAGGCAGATATAAATAAAATTAAAACTAGGGCATTTCACTATTTTTGGTTGCAAGTGTTTGAAAAACAATTTCGCAAACAGCCACAATTTATAAACTTGTTAAATATTAACTGCTTAACTATTACATTTTTTAATGTAAGAAATGTTAAGATTTTTAACTCATCATTAATTTTTACAGTCAAACTCTACTGCCATTAAATTTCCAAATTTGGTGACATCTAATCTGTAGCCTATGTTAGTTAATATAAAAGTAATTAACTATTTCCATCTTTCTGTGATTATATTTTGCAAAAATCAATGAAATAAAACCTCCGAATAATTCAGTGCAATTTATTAAAATTGCAATACATTAATATTTTGACACTGATTTCAAGGCAAAGAATTTGGTGCTTTGCTTTGGGCTTTACTCTGCTTTTTTTAAAAAAAATGACAGAAAAACAAAATTCTTTATAATTTTGCTAATAATGATGAATTTTGATGACCTTTAACATTTAAGAATGGATACCAACCTGACAACCATAATCAATCACTGAAGCATGTTCACAAGAGGAAAGTGAGCAAGATACCCCTCTGCCCAATTATAGTTAAAAGCATAACACATGCCTCTTCAAAACATTACCAAAAAAAATCATGAAATTGATTGCAGAAGAGATGGGGCGTTGTCTTACCTGAATGCCTTTTCTCAGCATGATGATGGAGAATCCACGAATAGGTTTTGGTTGGAACTTGGGGGGTGTCCACCAACCGCTGTTCAGTCCAGGCTCGGGACAGATCATGGCGGAATGGGGCCTAGGTCGGGTGCCTCCGCAGCTCCGGAGCAGGGTGTGGGATTGCAGATCCCCACGACATTTGGGAATGGTAGCAGGCGCTTCTATGGAGGGCATCCGGAAGCATGTCCCCGCTATCTTCAAGCGGTGATGCCCTCCGACCCTCTGGTTTCGACCCGTGGCTCCGGGAGCGAGGGTGAGCAGTCACCTGAGCTCAGGCTTGTGTATTTTAATGCTAGGTCCGTAGTTAATAAGGCTCCTCTCATCCGAGATTTGGTTGAGGAGGAGCGTGCGGACCTGGCTTGCATTACGGAGACCTGGTTGGGCCTAGAGGGTGGTGTCCCTCTGACTGAATTCTGCCCACCAGGTTTCCAGGTGCTCCACCGGCCTCGGGCTCAGGGTAGGGGCGGGGGTGTGGTGGTGATTGCGAGGGAGGCCTTATGTCCGCGGGAGGCCACCGTTGTCCAGATACCCGGGTGTGAGTCACTCCTCCTGAGATGTGACCCTAGGGCTCAGTTGGGCTTGCTGCTGGTGTACCTTTCACCTAGTTGTGTAGCAGCAGCCCTGCCTGAACTTCTTGACATCCTCTCGGGGTGGTGATTGAGTTCCCCAAGCTTATGATTTTGGGGGACTTTAATCTTCCATCCCTGGGGGGATCATCAGAGTTGGCTCGGGAGTTTATGGCTTCCATGATGGCCATGGACCTGATGCAAGTTATCCAGGGCCCGACTCATGGGGGGGTCACACGCTCGATTTTTTTTTATCTGGACAGTGGTTAGATGATCTGGGTGGGGGATTTCCAACTATTATGCCCCTGTCATGGACCGATCATCATCTCCTGCGGCTGGCCTTCCGTTTCGCCACCCCGTCGTCAGGCCACGGAACCGACTAGATGGTTCCGCCCTAGGCGCCTAATGGACCCAGAGCGGTTTCAGGTGGTGCTTGGGTCCCCGCCTGCCGCCTTCGCTCACAGCCCGGCTGATGCCTTGGTGGGAGCCTGGGAAAGGGCAGCCACAGAGGCACTTGACCACGTTGTGCCCATGCAGCCCCTGACCCAGTGCAGATCCCAGTGGGCTCTGTGGTTTTCTGCGGAGCTCCGGGAGATGAAGCGTCGTAGATGGGGCCTAGAGAGCTGTTGGAGATCCAGCCGGTCTGAATCCGACTGATCGTGATTAAGAACCTTCACCAGGTCTTATCTCGCGGCGATGAGGCGAAGTCTAACCACTTCACTGCCCTCATTGCGTCCGCAAATAATCGCTCGGCCGCCCTGTTTAGGGTGACCCGCTCCCTCCTTAATCAGGAGGTGAGGGGGGAGTCCTTGCAGGATCGTGCTGAGGAGTTTAGCCAACATCTGGTGGACAAAATTGCTCGGATTCGGGCCGGTCTGGACTCCGACTGGGCAGAATCTGACGGAGGAGACACGAGCAGTCTTGGTGATGTTATCTGGGAAGAGTTTGACCCTGTGACTCTGGAAGATATGGACAGGATCATGGGGACGCTAAGCTCCACCACGTGTTTATTGGACCCGTGCCCCTCCTGGCTGGTGTATGCGGCCCGGGAGGGGACACGAGGCTGGCTCCAGGCAGTAATAACTGCTTCTTTGAGGGAGGGTAGCTTTCCCACCACCTTGAAGGAGGTAATGGTGAGGCCCTTCCTCAAGAAGCCTGCCCTGGACCCGGCTATTTTGAACAACTACCATCCGGGCTCCAACCTTCGCTTTCTTGCAAAGGTTGTTAAGAGCATGGTGGCGCATCAGCTCCCTCTGTTCCTGGAAGAAGCTGATTACCTGGACCCGTACCAATCGGGCTTTAGGCCCGGGTATAGCACGGACACGGCATTGGTCACGCTGGTGAATGATCTCTGGCGGGCTCAGGACATGGGTTGTTCCTCTGTCCTAGTCCTATTAGACCTCTCAGCGGCTTTTGATACCATCGACCATGGTATCTTACTGTGGCGCCTCAGGGGATTGGTAGTGGGTGGCACTGTTTTGCAGTGGTTCTCCTCCTACCTCCTGGGTCATTCACAGTCGGTGTTGGCAGGAGGGCAGAGGTCGACCTCGAGGCCTCTCGTTTGCGGAGTTCCTCAGGGGTTGGTCCTCTCTCCCCTTCTGTTCAACATCTATATGAAGCCGCTGGGTGAGATCATTCGTGGTTTTGGAGTGGGGTATCATCAGTATGCTGATGATACCCAGCTTTTTATCTCTACTCCAAACCACTCCAGTGATGCCCTCGATGTGATGTCCTGTTGCCTGGAGGCGGTCCGGGTCTGGATGGGGAGAAACAGGCTTCAGCTTAATCCCGACAAGACTGAGTGGTTGTACGTACCTGCATCTCGGGAAATTCAGTTCATTCCATCTTTAACTATGGGGGGGTGAGGTGTTACCCCCCGTAGATAGGGCTCACAACTTGGGTGTCCTCCTTGACTCACAGCTCAGTTTGGAAGACCATGTAGGAGCTGTGGTCAGGGCGGCTTTTGCCCAGGTTTGCCTGGTACACCAGTTGCGGCCCTATCTGGACTGGGATGCCCTGCGTACAGTCACTCATGCACTCGTGACCTCTCAGATAGACTAGTGTAATGCTCTCTACATGGGGCTGCCCTTGAGGACCACTCGGAGGCTTCAACTGGTGCAGAATGTGGCCGCGCGAGTTGTGATGGGGGTTTCCCGATACTCCCATGTAACACCTCTCCTCCGCGAGTTGCATTGGCTTCCGGTTGCCCTCCGGGTGAGATTCAAGGTGCTGGTGATGACCTATAAAGCCCTAAATGGCATGGGTCCGGACTACCTACGGGAGCACCTGCTGCCGGCGTCAACTTCCCTTCGTCCTGTGCGCTCCCACAGAGTGGGCCTCCTCAGGGTGCCGTCGATCAGGGATTGCTGGCTGGTGGCCCCCAGGGGGAGAGCATTCTCTGTGGGTGTGCCAGCCCTTTGGAACCAACTGCCTGTTGAGCTCCGGATGGCTCCCTACCTTCGCTCTTTCCGGCGTGACCTGAAGACCTGGTTGTTTGAACAGGCCGGCCTGGACTAAGGGTTTATCTTTATTTTAATTATTTATTGTTAGGACTAACTAATTTTAATTCTCTTTTAACTTTTGTATGTCGCATTTTATTGCCCTGTACACTGCCCTGAGTCCTTTGGGAGAAGGGCGGTATAGAAGTTTAATAAATAAATAAATAATTAGACTAAGTCAGCCAAACTTGCCACGCCTCTCCTGGGCCAGGACACCTCCTAGTCACGATGAAGGCGAAGCAAATGACGACAGTCCAACGTGTTGGCTCCCATAGCTGACACAGGACCTGATGGACACTAAGGGGTGGGTGTGGATTCTCCATCATCATGCTGAGAAAAGGCGTGCAGCATGATAGATGGAGAATCCACGAATGGGACATACCAAAGCTGCCCTGTCCCTACGGGAGGGAATCAGTCTGGGCCTGTGTCCCACCCTGTGGCACTACCTGTTGCAGCACTCTCCGGCCAAATGAGGTGTCTGCGGAGGCAAACCTATCCAGTTTATAATGCCTCATGAAAGGGGAAGGCTAGGACCATGTTGCCGCCAAGCCGCAGAAGTTGCAGCACTAAGAGTGGAGTGAGCAGTTATACGCCTGGGAACTGACAGGGAATGAGATTGGCATGCCCCTGCAATACAAGCCCTAATCCACCTGCCTATAGTGAAGGCAGAAACCTTCCACCCCATAGTAGAGGGTTGAAAGGAAACAAAGAGGGCTTCCGACTTGTGAAAAGACGCTGCCCGCTTAATATAGTGGCGCAAAGCCCTGCAGAGGTCCAGATTGTGGCATTGCCATTCCAAGGCAAGAGATGGATGAGGACAAAAATCCAGCAAAATGACTTCCTGCACTCTATGAAACAAGGTATTGACTTAAGGAATAAAGGAGGGATCCAATTGAAGGACCACCCTGTCAGCATGAAAAAACGCATGTCCTGTCTGACAGAGAGAGCTGCCAATTCAGAAATGTGTCTAGCCGACGTGACAGCTATCAAGAAGGCCATCTTAATTGTCAAGAACTGCAGAGTACAGGTCCTGATGGGTTCAAATGGAGGAGAGGTAAGGGCCTGCAAGACCCGTGACAAATCCCAAGAGGGATACCAGTGAACCACTGGAGGTGTGGTGTTGGTCGCTCCTTTGAGAAATGAGCATACCATAGGATATTGAGCCAATGCCTCTGAATACAGTGGAGAGAGCTGCTACTTGTCAGCGGATGGTCTTGGACGCAAAGCCCTTGTTAAGCCCTTCCAATAAATAGTCCAAGATCCTCGGGATAGTAATAGCTGAAAGATCTAATTGGTTCTTATCACACCAACTACAGAAACTCTTCCAAGTGAATCATAGATCCTGTTTGTTGTAGGCCATCTGGAGGCCTGAATCATTGTAATTACCTCCAATGAATAAGACTCATGTGTCAGGAGCCGCCGTTCAAGTGCCAGATGGTCAACTGGAGCCACTGGGGTTCTGGATGATGCAGAGTTCCCTGGCTGAGTGGAACGCAATGTGGAGGAATCCTCTATGGGGGAGAGATTGACAGACTCACAAGGTCGACAAACCACGGCTGTCTTGGCCAGTGTGGTGCAACAAGTATCACATCTACCCGCTCTTGCAGTAACTTGTGGATGACTGCCGGGATCAGAGGGAGAGGCGGAAAGGCATACAGAAAGCCCCCAGGCCAAGGGCTGCGGAGGGCATCCATCCTCCCTGCCCCCGGAGAGGGGAACCAGGAGGAAAACCTCGGGAGCTGGGAATTTGCTGGAGAAGCGAACAGATCCAGTACTGGCCGACCTAACCTCTCCGATATCTCCTCGAAGAGACCGGGATGCAGGCACCATTCGGAGTGATCCACTGTTGACGTGCTGCGAAAGTCCGCCTGCTGATTTGCCTCCCCTGAGATATGCTTGGCCCTGAGTAATGAGAAGTTGGTCTCTGCCCAAGAGCCCAACAGTTGGGACTGGCCATAAGGGACCTGGAACGGGTACCCCCTTGCTGGTTCACATGGGCTTTTGCCGCTACGTTGTCCGTGAGGACCAGGACATGTCGTCTCGCCACCCTGTTGCGGAAGTGGCATAGGGCCAGATGTATGGCTCTGAGTTCCAACCAATTTATGTTGTGCTTCAGGTTGGACCAGAACCACCAGCCCTGAGCCAACTGAGACCCTAGATGCGCCCCCCCCCAGCCAAACAGGCTGTTGTTCGTAGTCAGGACGATCCGAACAGGCTCCTGGAACAAAGAGCCCCTGGCTACCGTTGGTGAGGTACACCACTGGAGGGAATTTAGGGTCTGAGATGGAACCCTTACCCTTTGATTGGAGGAGCTGATGTCCAGTCTCTGAAATGGGAGCAAAAACCATTGCAGGTCCCTGGAATGTAGTCTGGCCCATGGGACTATTCCCATGCAGTAAAACAATTTCCCTAACAGTTGGGAAAGAACGGCCAGGGTGACTACACACTCCCTCTGGACCTGAAGGACCAGGGCTCTGATGCTGTCCTGATGGTCCTGAGATAAACAGACCCTGCACAGTTCGGTGTCTATGACCACGCCCAAATGAAGAAGGCGGGTTGAGGGAACCGTCTGGCTCTTTTAAAAGTTCACCGAGAACCCATGGTCCTGGAGAGTCTTGATAGACAAAGCCAGGTCCGATTGAGCCACCTGGACCGATAGGGACTGGATGAAAATGTCGTCCAGATAGCACTGGATGCGTACGGGGATGGACCTTAAATGCACAGTCAGCACCACTAAGATTTTGGAAAACACTCTTGCGGCCTACTAATGGCTGAACAGTAAGGCTCTGTACTGGTAATGGTGAGTCTTGTAGCAAAACCTGAGGAACCTCTGGTGGGCGGTAAGGATGGGAATGTGAAGGTATGCTTCCGTGAGGTTGATGGATGTCAGGAAGTCTCTCCCCCTGATGCTGGCCAAGATGGACTGTAGTGTTTGCATCTTGAACTTCTTGTATGCATGATGAGCGTTCAGCCCCTTTAGATTGAGTATTGCCCTCCATCCTCCAGACGTCTTCGGAATGACGAAAAAGATGGAATAGAACCCCCTTCCCACCTGCCCATCTGGGACTGGTTCTATGGCCCTTATTTCTAATTGAGCAGGAAGTCAGAGTTAACCCATTTGTGGATTCTCCATCTATCATGCTGGAGAAGTATCTGTCTTAGCAGTGGAACTATTTTTGGAACCATTCTCTTATTTGTTACCACATAACATGCAAAATGAAGTTTAGAACTGAGTGAAATATTTATAAAATATTCAGTTCTATCCCACAACAAATTCTATGACATGATTTGGATCTAAGGCAAACTATAACAACCATTTTCAAGTATTTGTCACATATGTATATGCTTTAGTCTCATAAATACCATTAATTTTTTTTCTTTCCTTTGCTCAAAGAAATTTAGCAAATTATATCTTGTCATATATTTTTAAAGAAATCAGATAGTAAGAAGAATGTGCAGCAACTCTAGCAATTTAATTCAGTGAATGCTGAACTGAAAATTTTATGACATGTCATGTAAATTATCTGCCATAGTATTTACCTAGCCAATGAAAATTGGCTATTTTTGATGAGAAGGATTAATGCTGTCCACACTGATGAGAAAACTGTTTTTTTCTTCACTGAACAATGTTTTTAAAAAAGAAATCAATAAAGAAAAAACTGCTAAGTGATTTACTCTAGATTAAAATTATGCAATTTCAAATGTCATTTTTTCTTTTTCTACAGGAGTGGAGGATTGACATCAGTGATAAGAAAAAACCCACAAATATTTTCTATGCTACAATATAAAATATTTTATTTCATGATAGCTATGTGTATTAGCTCTTATTAAAAAGACTAGTTTAAGATTTCTATTTATTTTCACTCAGCTTTTAAAATGCTGCCAGAAATATTTTGTTGTTTAAAAACCGACTTCCAGGGTTTTTTGTTTTTTTTTATTTTATTTTAATTCCATTTATATCCCGCCCTTCTCCGAAGACTCAGGGCGGCTTACAAGCTTAGCAGTAGCCTTCATTCTATGTATATGCCTGCTTATTAGGGCTTTCATACACACACCCCAAGCGGCATTATTACAAAGTCAGCTTAATTGCCCCCAACAATCTGGGTCCTCATTTTACCGACCTGGGAAGGATGGAAGGCTGAGTCAACCTTGAGCCTGGTGGGACTCGAACCTGCAATAATTGCAGGCAGCTGGTGTTACTTAAGGAGGCATTAGCCCACTGCTCCACCAAGGCTCATCCAAGAATTTTAAGAATTCCAGTAAAGAAGTGGCAGATATATTAGACTAGGTGGGCTGGAGAGTAAATAAGAAAAAAGAAAGAAGAAAGGAAAATTCAAAGAAATAGGGCCAATAATTTGTTTTTTTTAGATATGCCCTTTTATCAGTTCCAATGCTGTAAAGCTGAAGTAGCAATGGACCATTAATAACTGCCAGTTGTTAACTACTATGGAATACTAGATAACTTTACTGAGAATCTAGATCTAAATCTTAGGCAGCAGAGTAATGAGTCCCAATGGAATTAGAGCTCTGTTCCTCTTTGTTATAACTATTGATTTACTGTAGAATCCTGATGTGATTTAGATAAGGGAGGGAAGGTAATAGCATTAATTATTCTACTGTATTTAGAAGCTAGAGACACAAAATTCAGGCGTAACAGAAACAGACTTTCAAGACATGTATACAGACTTAAATGCACATATACAAAAAACAGCATTTTTTGTTGATTCTATTCAGTTCAAAGCAACATGTCACAGTGAGAGGCATTTGCTTCTGTCTAAATACTTTGATGTGATGAACCAATTACATTTCTTCCCAACTCACCTGCCCTCCTTCTCCCCCCTCCTTTTGCATAAATACTGCCTATAAAAGAAGAACCTGCACTCTAGGCTAAGCATGGCTGGGACAAATCTTCTAACAATGAAATATGCATATCTAATGTTAATGTCAAGGTTCCGACTAGTAAAACAAAACTCCGAGGCTTGAAGTCTCCTCAAAGGACATGTTTATTGGATACATATTATCGGCACAGTCAAAAGTGAAACCAACTCTAAACTTTCCCCCAGAGATTCAAAGTAACTAAAAATAACAATCTCCTCCCCTCTGCTGTGCTACAGATCACGCTACCCAATTAAAGTAGTTAGTAGGTTTCTCCATTCGTCTTCACTCCTCCTTCCCACACCTGCAGGAATGGACCTTGGTTCCAACGAGACGGTTTGTGTTTCGTCTGCACTGGTTTCCCCTAGATCCTCCCTCCCAATTTGTGGCAACACAGAATGACAAAGATGGCTTCAGCCAGGCTTGGTTCAGAAGTAGACAGTTAATTTACATTTCCACAATCCATTGTGGTAGCCCATCGGCTTTCTTTAAAGGGTCAGTCTTTGAAAACAGTGCAACAGCTGTTCATTCTTGGACATGATAGAAACAGTACCAAATAGTTTATTTCTTTGATGCACAAGCACTAATATGCAAATAGTACTGTATATGATAAAAATACTGTCTCTCCTATGACATACATTTTGACATGTTTTAGGTCATTGGATTTATTTTTTCGTCCTATAAAGTTTTCTGGGGCTTTCATTTGGAAGTACTAGGCAGGCTGCAAATTGGGTCCTCAAGTTGGTTTGCCATATATGGTTAGCAGATTGTGCAGGAAAGCTTTACTGACTTACCCCTTGATAAGTAAGTATATAGAAATATTTCTATTACTGTCCTGTCAGTACATCTAAATAATCTCTAAGTATATCTATGTTGAAAATACTTCCAACTATTTGGGGGGGGGTGTGTGTCTGAGAT
The DNA here is from genome assembly GCF_947247035.1 of Vipera ursinii. Classification (NCBI taxonomy): domain Eukaryota; kingdom Metazoa; phylum Chordata; class Lepidosauria; order Squamata; family Viperidae; genus Vipera; species Vipera ursinii. The sequence continues at coordinate 272,109,484 of NC_139512.1, read as the reverse complement.
ATCCACATTTAATACTTTATCAGTAATGATTATGGAAAAAGTTAATTATCATTCTGACATCTAATAATTGATATATATATCAATATATTTATATGGTGATAGTCTCTTCCATCTATTTGCAAATGCTCGCTCCTTAGAACCAAAAATGGATTACTTGGGACTGGATTTAACAACAAACCGGGAGGTGAGAAATTGCTGTGTCATCATTGCAACAGAAACTTGGTTAGAGCCCTCTGTCCCAGATAGTGCTGTTAGGTTGATGGGATTTTCAACATTTCAGCTGGACTGGAGTTTTGCTCTTAGTGGCAAATCCCAGGGAGGGGGATTTGTCTGTTTTTATATAAATGATGCCAAGGTGTTTCAAGTCTGTGCTCCCCAGATGTGGAGGTTCTGACCATCAAGTGCAGAGACTTCTATCTGCCTAGAGAATTCTCTGTTACCATGATCACAGCCGTGTATCTCCCCCCCCCCATGCAAAAAGAGAAGAGGCCCTGAAGGGTCTCTGTTATACCATCAGTGACTTACAAACTACTCACTCAGAGGGTGCATTTATTGCAATGGGAGACTTTAACCAAGTAGATTTGAAAACTACCCTGCCACATTTCCCTCAATATGTGGACTTTGCAACCAGAGGGGACAATACACTGGATCTTGCTTATTCCAACATCAAGAAGGCTTTCAAAGCTATCTCCCGCCCTCACCTGGGCCCCCCTAACCATCTCTCAGTGCTGTTTATTCCAGCATATAAACCTTTATTAGTTAGAGTGAAACCTACAGTAAAGCAGATTGGGGCATGTTTAAGGAAGCAGCTACTGATAACCAACATACAAATGTTGAGGAGTATGCCACCACGGTGTCTGCATATATCCAAAAGTGCATAGAAGATTTCTGTGTCCTGAAAAGCATTGTTGTGAGGGTGAATGAAAAACAGTGGCTGACTTATGAGGTCCGCAAGATGCTGAAAGCATGGAATGTGGCTTTTAAATTTGGTGACATGCTGGCATTTAAAACAGCCAGAGCAAATCTGAAAAGTGCCATAAAAGGTGCAAAGCAAGGCCATTGTCAGAAAATTCAGAACTTTTTTCAGAACCCAACAAACACCAGGTGAAAGTGGCAAGGAATCCAGGCCATTACGGATTACAAGGGGACTCCATCGAGATGCAAGGACGACACAGACTTCCTAAACAAACTGAATACATTTTTTGGCAGATTTGAGGCATCAGATAGCACTCCTGCTAGGAAAGCTGTGCCCCATCCTGACAAGCAAGTGCTAAGCTTTGATGTCACCTCTGTTCGGAAAACACTGCGGAAAGTTAACATTCGGAAAGCAGCAGGCCCAGATAACATCCCTGGACGTGACCTTAGGGAATGTGCAGATGAGCTGGCTTGCGTTCTCACAGATAATTTCAATCTCTCATTGCAGCAGGCAGTGGTCCATCACGTTTTAAGATGGCTATCATCTTGCCAGTACCAAAAAAGTCCACAATTACAGGCCTCAATGATTACCGTACAATTGCACTGACATCCACCATTATGAAATGCTTTGAGAAGCTGATAAAGGACATTATTTTATCTAGCCTCTCGCCAGCATTTGACCCACTTCAGTTTGCCTACTGACCAAATCGCTCTACGCAGGATGCTATTTCTTCCGTTCTCCATCTGAGCTTGAAGCACTTAGAGGAAAGAAATACTCATGTGCGTTTGTTGTTTGTTGACTTCAGTTTGGCATTTAACACAATCGTTCCCCAGCATCTAGTAGACAAACTGGGCCTTTTAGGCTTAAACACCCCTTTGTGCAACTGGATTCTTGATTTTCTTACCAACAGGCCCCAGCATGTGTGAGTTGGAACAAATACCTCTAATACCATTTTCTTGAGCACAGGTTCTCCTCAGGGCTGTGTCCTACGTCCGCTGCTGTTCACCCTGTTGACCCATGACTGTTGTGCTAGGTTTGCCACCAACCACATTGTGAAGTTCGCAGATGATGGAACAATAGTGGGCCTCATTCATGATGACAATGTGGATGCTTACCGCAAGGAGGTTGAGGGGTTGGTATAAGGAAAACAGTCTAGTTTTAAATACTGGAAAAACCAAAGAGACCACTGTCGATTTCAGAAAAGGCAGGCACAGCCACACTTCTTCGTGCTTTAATGATTCACCTGTGGAGATGGTTACCAGCATCAAATTCCTGGGTGTGCAGTTAACAAGTGGGCTGGCTTGGTCACTCAACAGCAAGACACTGGTGAAGCGGGCACAGCAGCGCCTGCATTTTCTGCATCGCATGAGAAAAGCACATCTTCCTTCTCCTATCCTTACCACTTTCTACAGGGGGACTATCAAGAACATCCTGTCATACAGCATCACAGTCTGGTTTGGAAGCATCACTGCTTCAGACAGGAAGGCGGTGCAGACAGTGATGAGGATGGCCAAAAAGATCATTGGCAGTTCCCTCCCTCCCATCCAGGATATAGCATAGAAGCATTGCTTGAGCAGGGTCCGTAAGATTATTTGGGACGCTACACATCCTCTTCATGACCTGTTTTCGTTGTTACCTTCTGGGAGGAGGCTCCGTGGTATCCGAAGCAGAACATCCAGATTCAGCCATAGTTTCATTCCATACAGCATTAACCTTGTGAACTCTCAAGCTTCCTCCTTCCATTATATATTCAAGATGAACAGTATTTAATATTTGTTATGTATATGTAGGGATGTGGGTTTATACATATGTTTAGGTGTGTGTCATATATGTGTTTCACTTTGAGAGCGGGCAACTAAATTTCATTTTTGATGTGTGCCATTGTGCCCACAGTAAAAAAAAAGACAGTAAAGGTTATCTTATCTTATCTTATCTTATCTTATCTTATCTTATCTTATCTTATCTTATCTTATCCTAGCAATCTGCCATAATGATACAAATATAAACCTTGCTCATACTGTTTAAATAAATAGCATTAAATTAAACATCCTAATAATTATTGAAACATTACACTCACTCAGCAATCTTTTAAAAAATTATTCTTTTCAACAACTGCCTTTTGCAATCTCTTTCAGTGCTGGGCCCACATTTAACAAACTCAGGTTTAAAGTACCCTTGGCTGTCTCTGAGGCATTGGAGATGGAACAGCAACAGCAAAGAATCACACCAAGGAGCAAAATAAGAATTAAATTTCTGATAGAGGAAAATATTTGTCATTCAGGGTTGAAATGAGGGGTCCTTGGTGCTCTCTGAGGTCTTGCAGAGATGTTTCATTGCCCATACTAGGTAATTGGGGTTTTTAATAGTACAGGGTTGGTTTAATCTTTTTTAAATTGGTTTTTAACTTTTGTATGGTTGATTTTTAACTCCCTGTAAACCGCCCTGAGTCCTCAGGGAAAGGGCGGTATATAAATGCAATAAAATAAATAAATAAATAAATAAACATCATCAGTGCTAAGAAAGATTGGGATTTGTTCTCAGTTTATAGTCTAGTGGCTTGTCCTGCCAGTGTTGGTAGGGGTTGTATTGGGACTTCTTTAGTTGGGCTGTTTACAGTTAGCTTGTTTGGCAATTCCTTGTTTGGGGTATTGTTTACTTCTTGATTGTTGGTCTTATGTTAATCTCGGTGTTCATCTGGGGCCCCCTGAGTGTTGATTGTTGGTGGGGAGGTGTTTTGGTCTTTTTGTTCCCTTTTTGGCTTCTTGATTGTGTCTTTTGAGCAGTAGGTAGATGCTACGTTTCTATTGATGGGTGATTTGTCAGAGTGCCAGGCTTCCAGGATTTCTCTAGCATTTTTGGATTTGGCATGGACTATGAACGTCAGAGTTTGCAGTTGAAACTATGATTAAGGTGTACATGTGTTGTGAAATTAAGGCATTTTCATCATGTCTTCTGGCTGTTATTTGGTGGTCATAGATGTGATCTGCTCGTCTTCTGCATATTTGTCCTAAGTAGTGGTTATTGAAGTGCTTACACTGTATGCTGTAGATGACTCCTATTTTTTCTTCTGGGGCTGCTGATCTTTTGGTTTATTTAGGATGTTTTGGAGGGCTTTAGTTGGGCAGTGTGCTATATTGATGCCATGCGGTTTTAAAGCCTGTTGGTGGTTTCTGAGAAGTTTTTGATGTATGGTAGTGTTATCTTTTTACAGCTTGTGTGGATTTTTCCACATTGGATTGAGTGGTAAGGCAGTAGAATATAAATTGAGACCCAACCCCATTCCCTACCAGCACTGATGACGTTACCCAGTTTGGGTAATGAAACATCTGCAAGAAAACAACCACGCTCAGAGACCATCAAGGATCCCTCAAAAATTAAATTGCCTGCAGAGCTTTAAAAATTCAAATGGGGGCAAGGGTAGTGGGGAAAGACTAATTAGAATTTTACATGGAAGTTGCCAAGCGATTGGGTGGATCAAGAAAATTTGTAAGGTTTCTTGTGTTAGTACAATACTATGTTATATGAGAGGACTCTATGTTAAACCCAATTCTAATTCCTTTTTTTTCTAAAGTAGAACAAGCCAAGTTCTTATCTTGCTAGATTCAGGCTGCTTCATCAAACATTTTAATATTCAGTTTTTGTCTTTTGTACCTGTCCATCTCATCAACAAAATTTTAGTATCAGTTCTTTTCATCTTTGATTTTACTTGCCTATTTTTACTGACATTTTAATATTTTAAGTAGCATAATAATTATAGTGCTTCCAGCGTTCTTGGCTGTGCATTTTAAAATCTGGATTGTGAATAAAGCTGCAATGCTAGATAACTCCATTCACGTTCAGTGAGCCCCATTATGCAGTCACAAAATTCCACAGTGCCCCTAAAACTAACATAGCAGATAATATCTTTAATTCAGATACACTCTTGCTTGGAGCTATTTATTGTAGAACATTCCATTTCCATTAGTTTCTTCATTTTTCTTTTGCAGTTGGCCAGATTTTCCCAATATTATTTTTCATAGCACTTTAATTAGCCTGTAGAACGGTTCAACTTGATACCTCTTGTAAGAGAATCTGAAATAAGTTTTCCTCAGACATTAGTAACTTACTAAGACTGCAGATTAACAATATTATATATAAGTTATATATAACTCATCAAATGCAATGGAACGTATTTCCAAATGGCTGGGTATTGGAGTGTTACATAAATGAGTTCCATACACTGGCTTACATTTATATGATTTATATAATTTTATATGAGCACATCTACATTCTTGCAATGGAATTTTCCTTCTGCTTTCCACTATTACTGTGTGACTAAAAACTGTTCCCATCGCTTTCTTTCCTCTCAATTTACCAGATTGATAGTTTCACATTAATATTAAACAATAACATGCAGGTTTGTCACTGAAGAATCAGGGACAAACATGAATGTTATTGTTTAATATTAAACCATAGCCTCTCCAATAAATAAGCATCAACAACTATGGCATATCCCTGGCTTAAGAATATGTTGGTTTCAGAACGACCCATAATTAAGTATCAAGTCTATTGTAGTAAAATTTGAGTTAAATACACAATGGTTCAAGTTCAGTACATGATATTACTTACATGGTATGATACAATAATATTGTTTCAGCTAACATACTAATTTGTTTTAAGAAGAGATATTGGGAATAAAATTCGTTCTCAAACTGGACACCACCTATACTATATCAGAACTAGTGTTAGAGATCAGCCCAAAACTTCAGATTTAGAAGCTGAAGAGTTTGATCAGTCTGAGCCACTGGCTGTATTACAGAGATTACAGCTAACCCAGATCCTGTGCCAGACAATGTCCCACGCTCTGCAATATGTCACAAATTAAGAAAAGTTAAAACTATTTACCTAAAAGAAAGCAGCACAATCCAACTGCATCAGAGCTAAACACAAGATATGACTTTTTTAACTATTCAAATCTGTCACTCTGTGTCTATGCTGCTGCTGGTTTACATGAAACCATGGACTGGAAATAGACTACTTTTGAAACTTACTGAACTGAAGATTGCAGAAAGCTTATAGCATGCTCTGAGTTACTTTGGCAAAAGGTTTCTGAGTGCAATAAATAATTTGAATTGATTATCAGATGTTAGTACACTGTTTCATATGAGAGTAGAGTACTTGCTGAAATTATAATCTTATTCTTCCTTCCAAAAACAGTATTAATAGACCTTTTTTGTATTAATAGACCTTATTTCTTTGTATTAATAGACCTTATTTCTTTGATCAAATGTTTCCATGGAGGAAAGACTACATTATTCCTGAATGGCCTAGATTTTATAGATTCATATCAATTTTGAATTCAAGCACTGAAATTGCCTTGATTACAATATTGAACTATCTTTGCTTGGAGGATGAATGGCGGGGGGACAGTACTGATTCTCCTAGAAGGCTCAGGAGCTTTCAATACCATCAACTAAACCAGCGTTTCTCAATGTCAGCTACTTTAAGATTTCAACTCCCATGTGGGCTAGGAAATTCTAGGGGTTGAATTCCACACATCTTAAAGTATTCAGAAATACCGGACTACATTTTTTTTCCTGAAAAAGAGGTGAACAGAAGAGGGTTGAAGTGAATTTACTCTTACATGACTGGCCATTTCAAGAATGAAATCCCAAATAATTTCAACTCACCACTATGGTCATTATACAAGTTTCCATTTTATCCACCATATTTTTAAACATCTCTGTGATACTGTTGAGAGACATCATTTGGAGATTTATAGTAAAGTATCATCAGTATGTTGATGAAGCTCAACTATCTTTTCTGCTCATAGAATCTAGCCAGTAACTGTGGTAATGGAATGGATGAGGAGAAAAGAAAATCACTCCAGACAAGAAAGTGATGTTTTACTTATCCAGGTGTGTAGAACTTACTGGATAGGATGGCATTCTCCCTAAAAATTCAAGTTTGTAACTTGGGGACACTTTTGAATCCATATTTAACTATTTAGGCACAAGAGGTTTCTGTGCACCAGGTTCAGTCATATTTGAATAGAGATAGGCATTTTGTACTAACCTTAGTAACTATTCATTTATAGTATTGCAATGCATTATAAGTGAGGCTGCACTTGAAAACCTAAATTACTCTGGTAAATGGTGTCTGGTCCGGGACAATCTGGATAGTTCCCCGTGATCTTTGCTAGCCCCCAGTTCATTTTCAGTCCCAATTCAAGGTCCTAGTTTTAAACTAAAAATCCTTCAGAGCTTCGGGAAACAACATTTTGCATTTTTGGATGCTGAGCTCCCATGCTAAGATTCAGTGAATGGGTACATGTGTCAAAGGAGTAAATAAAAAAACTCCTTATCAGAGGTTGATGAACCGTGGTTCATGTGACGCATGGTGCATTCCAGGTAAAAGAAAGAAAACCCGAAACATATTCTACTGTAAAAAAACTTTAATCAGACAAAACAAAAAAAGACTCTTAACTGACTACATGCTCTCTCTCACCAGACAGCACAGAAAGAAAGAAAAAGAAGAAAACTTTGTTTGGATATGCGCACACAATAGTAGAACCAGACATGAAACCAAAACATGGTTGAACATGTGACACTCACCATGGTTACAATGATAAGATAACAGCACATCTGGCAAAGAGCAGACTGCAACGTGCTTAACTGACAAAACACATAAAAACGCAGTGACAACATGGGAACAGGCTGCTTTAGTTGGCCCCTCTTTCCCTGACTCTGGAGGTTGTGTAAGGACTGCCTCAATCCCTGTTCCCAAGAAAGCAGAACTCCCGGAACAGCTTCATTCCAAAAGGAACTTTTATTGGGAGAAGTTAACTGCAGGGATAGAAGGCAGGATCTGACAGTTTCCCGCGTGAATCAGTAGGTTAAAAGAGCAACTGGCAAACCCCACCCCAATAGCCAGTCCGGTCAGTTCAAATGTGGCAATCTCCAGGTGTGAACCCGCTGTGGGAACAGGGTTGATAAGATGCCGTTCCCAAGGTTGTTAGGCTGTTAGGTCTTTGTTCCTGTTCTTCCCTGACTAGATAAGGCAGATGGCCAGAGCACATTCCATTCTCACCCCAGGCTGGTAGTAAGGAAAATAGATCAAAGAACAGGCAGATAGAGGAAAGCGGAGAGGATATATTGTAGCGGCTATAACCAAGCAGAGAGGATACATTGTAGTGCCCATAGCTTCCCCCCTCCCCACAGGAGTATGGCAGAACCCGCCATAAAATAGAAAAATAGAAAAATAGAATGAAATCACACACACCCTCCCAATAAATGGGTTCTGACAAGTAGTCCTTGATACCAACTTAATTGTCTTTTTGGAGGATGCTTGTAAATTCTTTTGGAGAATAGATTTAAATTCTTTCACATACAATCACATTAACATTTAATGTATTAATTTTGCTCTAAAAATTTTAATTAGAGAAATGACTCCTTTTATTAATTGTTTATTAATGTCACAGTGTTAAGTATTTTAAGTGTAATGTTTTACTGCGCATTTAAAAAAATATCACAAGTTTTATTTTAACGTATTGTAAACTGCCCTGGGATGCTGGTTTTAAACAGCATTACCATTCTGTATTACCTTGTTATAAAAAGCAATCTTTCTTGTCACAGTTTCACATGAGACATATGACAGGCAGTAATTGTAATGCAATGCAATAACCCGGCTCATTGGCAGGTACAGTGCTCTGCAGAGCTCTTTGATTTTCAGAAAGCTCCTGCCCCTGCCGAAGAGAGTGGGTTTTTTTTTTTGGTCCTTCAAAAGCAGTCAAAACCAGAACATAATATATGTGGAAGCGTTACTACTTATTATTTAAAGTATGGCATTACTGATAACAATATTTCAGAAAGTTATTTATTTAATTGTGTTTATAGACAGCACACTAAAAAGCAGAGACATCACCCTGCCAACAAAAGTGCGTATAGTCAAGGCTATGGTCTTCCCAGTTGCAATGTATGGCTGTGAAAGTTGGACCATAAGAAGAAAGGCTGAGCGCCAAAGAATTGAGGCCTTTGAACTGTGGTGCTGGAGAAGACTCCTGCGAGTTCCTTGGACTGCAAGGCGATCAAACCGGTCAGTCCTAGAGGAGATCAACCCTGACTGCTCTTTAGAAGGCCAGATCCTGAAGCTAAAGCTCAAATACTTTGGCCACCTAATGAGAAGGAAGGACTCACTGGAGAAGAGCCTAATGCTGGGAAAGATCGAGGGCAATAGAAGAAGGGGACGACAGAGAATGAGGTGGCTGGATGGAGTCACTGAAGCAGTAGGTGTGAGCTTAAATGGACTCCAGAAGATGGTAGGGGACAGGAAGGCCTGGAGGAACGTTGTCCATGGGGTTGCGATGGGTCGGACACAACTTCGCAGCTAACAACAACACCTTGCCACAATCCCACAGGACTTTTGGCAGTTTACAGGAAACCAACAATCAATAGAACATCTATGGTCAGCAATAATCAGTCAGTCAATCTTGGCATTAAATTCTGAATAGCTTCCATTTTCAGATGCTTCTGCAGTGCAGTGAAAATAGGAGGTAGCCTAATCTCCATTGAAGGGAATTCAAAAGATCAGTGCTGCTATTGAAAAGCAGTACTTCTGATCCTCAATCTCCCTTACCCTACCTACCACAATGAGGCACTACTAACTGCTTTCCCTTGCAAAATCTAATTGTTAGGGCTCTTTCTACTGGGTGAATGTACGTAATATAACATGATGATGCCAAACCACAAGGAGTATCACTGTAGGTGCAAAGAAAGAACGGAGGCAGAGAAAGAACAGCCAACACTCTGAATGGGTCAAAAGTTGCTTAACAGAGTTGTGACTCCAATCCCAATTTATTGCACAAGTCCCCTTGTTTTCATTATTCTAACAGTTATCTTTACACAACACTGGTTGAAAATGAAATACATCGCATTATACTGTACAAAACATTTCTTTATGATACTGTTATATGAAAAAATATATGAAAATAGCAGTACAGTAAAACCAGAAATAAAAGTGATAAACAGTGCTGCATTTATAATTTTTCAACTGTAGAAGTAATCATGAATGTAAAAAAGACATAATGTTAACACAACTATGCAAAAATAATTTTGACAGCACTAACTAAAAAGCCTCTTAAATTCACTTATGCTAATCAGGCAGTAAGCAAATTTCTTAGCTGAGTAATTTTTAATGTTGTCAAATAATGGGTGGTCTAGTCATGCAATGTAAATTAATCACTTTGTTAATCCTACTGCAAAATGTAATTAAAAAAAAACAGGAATGGCTCGTATTACAAAATTCAAAGACAGAGTTGACTAGTTACATTGGCATACATTCATGTCTATCAGAACCAGAGACTATGGGAAGGACATGATAAGAATATGAAGATGGAAGAGATATAAATATTTTAAAATTGCATTTGTGAGAGGAATAGAAAGAGGAAAGTAAGCAATTCAAGTAGTAAAAGGAACAAGATGAAGACCATATACCAGAAAAACGGTAGGAAGAGATTGAAGATGGCTTATAGAGTATATTCCTTTGACAATATAAAAAAATAACTGAAACGTTGTTTGTGAAAAGTGAGATATAAACTTCACAAAAGAAATATTTCTTAGTGGGGATACAACTGTTCCCTGCAAGAGAATAAAATAATTATAGCAATCGTAAGTGATTCCATGCTACCAGGAACAACAACAAAAAATCCTATTCTATGCTACCATGCCAAAGCTGCAAATCCTGAGTGACCAATATAGATAACCTGGTTGTTTTAATAAATCTTGGGGGTTAAGATGTTGAATGATGCTCTGTTTAGAGCAGACATGTCAAACTCGCGACATCACGTGACGTCGTGCAATGTATCGGGACAGTTTTGCCATTGCTGTGGCAATGGGGTGGGTGTGGCTTCTGGATGACGCGTCTGGCCCACAGGCCGGCAGTTTGACACCCCTGGTTTAGAGTATGTGTTGTTGAATGTGATGTGTTTTGTACTGATACTATTGTTTTTACTATATTCATATATATTTTTATCCCCAATGTTTTAAAGTGATTTACAGAGATCTTGCACGTACAGCCCTTACAGTCAATACTAATTTGAGTGTAAGCCCAATTAAATAAAAAAAATAAGTAAAAAAATAGAATTTGAGTTAATTGCTAAATAGTGCTAAGCTGCACCAACGAAAGTGATTCCTAATTAGGGGAAATGATACTTGTACCCTATTCTCCATTGATCATCCCACACCTATCTTCACTTATCTGAATGCAAGCGGCTTCCAGTTTTTCTTCCACACTGGTTTAAGGATGATTCAGACAAACTGGAAAAGTTGCAAAGAAGGGCAAAAGAAACTGGAAAATATGAAAATAAATGGTGATAACTGGATACGTGAAACTTGAGAAACAATGACGGAACTTAGAAAAGCAGTTTTCAAGTACCTGGAAAGATATAATTTAGAAGGCGGCTGTACACTGTCTCTGTTGCCGCAAAATGCGAGACACGGAATAATGGCAGGGGAAAATATCCCAGCAAGAAAAATAAATCAGTATTTATTGTGTATTTTATTCAAACAAACAATTCTAAATATATTTTTATGATGCACAGAATTTTTTAGACTTTATGTATGTGCTGTAAAAAATAAATACTGAAAAGTCTAGATTGGTTCCTTTTAATCTGAGAAATGTATTAATATATTCAAAGAAATTCACTAAAGTACTTCGTGTCACCAAAAAGGATGAAATTTTTAGAATTTGTTCAGAAAATATAAATTAGATCAGTATATATCACAATTTACAACATACATATTTATCCATCTCTTTCAGCTATGAGAATCAATTTTGCCAAGCTTTCTATCTATTAATGGTTCTCGGTAAACATAGTGGGCAGTAACAATTATTCTGAAAACATCTTCACATATTTTCTTTAAAAGGGCTATAGGCTTACTGGAATACTTAATACAGAGTCTTTCATTTAAATGGATTTTGAATCCAGCCCCCCAGACATGGCAGGAAGTTCTAATTAAAGTGTTATAAGCTGTGAAAGGCCTATAGTATTACTGGGATAGAAAAAAAAAACAGAAATTGTCAGCCATCATAGAAAAGCAGCCAACGCTGTATCTTGTGAAATGGACCAGAAGAATTCAGGAATTTAAGACTAGGAATTATGTTTATCACAAAAAGCTTGCTTGGCAAAATTGAGAACCTTGCTTTAAAGCTGTGATGCTTTTATTACTAAACATGAATATTCATTTTCCAGTAATGATTTGTGTAATGGGATATGTGTATGCATGCATACGCAATGAAGTTAAATAGAAGCTCGAATCCTTGCGGAACCATATTTTAGCTTACCATATAAATATTACTAAATAACGGAAATACTAAAATTTACAGAACTTTAAAAGCGACAGGAGATGCCTCAGAGAATATGGCAAAGCATTATCTATGCAGGTGAAAAGTGAAGAGAAGGATTACAAAATATCATGTCTTAAATTTAATAACCCATTTAATATTGCCTTTCAATTCTATTTCATGCTCAGTAAAGCAAGAATAACTGAACTTTACACCAGTTCCAGTTTCAGATGAATAGATTTTGTTTTGAATAGAAATATTACTTTATAATACCTTATCATAGTCAACAATTAAGATCTTCATGCAGACATTTGCCAGTGATTTATTTTAAAAAATTTGGAATGGATTTTTCCAATAATATAATTTTATTTCTTTGTCTTAATCTATGAATTACTCAAAAGTTACTTGTTTCAGGAAAATAACAGACATTTTCACCTGTCCAGCAAAAGTTCTGCTATAAGTTAGCTGTTATGACATATAAATGAAAATTAAGTTTAGAAAACACAAGATACTTTACTATTATAAGGGACGCGGTAGCTCAGTGGGTTAGAATGATGAGCTTGTCGATCAGAAGGTCGGCAGTTTGGCGGGTCAAATCCCGAGTGCCGCGTAACAGAGTGAGCGCCTGTTACTCGTCCCAGCTTCAGCCAATCTAGCAGTTCGAAAGCACATAAAAATGCAAGTAGAAAAATAGGGACCACTACGGTGGGAAGGTAACAGCGTTCCATGCACCTTTGGCATCTAGTCATGCTGGCCACATGACCACGGAGACGTCCTTGGACAAGCGCTGGCTCTTCGGCTTTGAAACGGAGATGAGCACCGGCCCCTAGAGTTGGAAACAACTAGCACGCATGTGCGGGGGAACCTTTACCTTTACCTTTTTACTTTACTATCATATTTATGGCATTGATGCAAGAAAAGAGGCAAGGAGGAATGGAAGGAAGGATATCCAATATTGAGATTAAAGATATGTTTAAATTATTTATAAAAGTTTAGTGGTTATACCTCTCAGTGTCAGTAAATGAGACAGGAGACAATAAACCCTTTACTGAAATTCAACCAACTAAGGCACAAGTTTATGCAAGGAGTAAAACAGCTTTTCTTGGATGTCAGATTAAAAGTTAATTTTCCTCCTTTCTTGGCATACATAGGCACTCACGACACACACACAAAAACACATACAATGGATCAAGGAAACAATATACAATTTTTTTGTATTTACCCATTTTATTAATATAGATAAATCTATTGTACAGCAGTCTTGTAAAGACTCACCATCTGATAAAATAAGACCAATAACCAATGAGATGTTTATGGAAGAAAAGATGCAAGTGTCTAAACTCATAGTTATACTGTTTAACCATGATACGTAAAATAGCAAATAATATGGAGTTGATAAGGTTAAAATAAAAAATGATGACAGGTATTTTTATAAAATTATTTTTATAAAATTATTTATTTCAGCAGCAGGCTTGTGCTGGTGAACAGTCTCCCTATGACATCCAGAGTCCCCTGACATCTGCTGAGCTGCAAACATCAGGCTTTTCCTATAGATATTAAGACCACGATGTTAGAGAAGCCCAATACATGTGCTTTCATATTGTTAATTAGTTATGTGGTGCCTCAGCTATCATTATTTTTAACAGTATTTTTGTTTTATTTATGTTTTTTAAATAAATCAGCAAGGGAATGGCATTCTTGTTAATGAATGTTTATTGGATGCTCTGTTAAACAAACACACACACACACACACACACACACAGAGACACACACACACACAGAGAGAGAGAGAGAATATTCCACTGTTGATTCAATATTCACGTTTGTATGAACACACACACACACACACACACACACACACACACAGAGAGAGAGAGAGAGAGAGAGAGAGAGAGAGAGAGAGAGAGAGAGAATATTCCACTGTTGATTCAATATTCACATGTTTGCATGAACCTTTGCTACTACCACACTTCTCCTATTACTTCTGCCTACAGATACAAGTCACTCTATCATTTTTTTAAGCATAAGGCATTGGTAAATTGAAAGCCAGGAGACTACAATGTTATCACAGAGTAGCAGTTTGGCTGCTAAGATTGTTAGTTCATTCAGTTCACTTTCACACGCTATCCAGGGTGCACCACAGGGCGTGGACTAACTCCACACACAAGTATCTATAAATAAAATAAAAGTTTCCAAGCAGGTAATGGTGCTCTGCAGGAAAGTCAGCATCGTCGGCAGTTTGTTTTTCCTCCGCCAATTTTTATCTCACATTTGGGCAGGTCTAGCAACAGTTGATTTCTTGCTTCTGAGTTAGTCCCACTGGACTGCTACCTATTTATCTATTTGTATTTGCATACTTTTGAACTGCTAGATTGGCAGAAGCTGAGGCAAGAGACAGGAGCTCACTCCGTCATGTGGTGCTAGGGGCTTGAACTGCTGGACTGCAGAGAGCTGACCCTCTGCAGCTGACAAATCCAGCGTCTTTAAGTCACTGAGCCACCGCACCGCTTTGATTGATAGATACTTTATCATTGAACAGGTTTGAAAACCTATTTTACTGTAGGAAGCAAATCAAACTGACATAATTGTTATCCATCATAAGTTGCTACTTAGAGTTCTTTGAGGGTCAGAGTCCCTCTTACTTGTCACTTGTCACTTAGCACATATTCGCAGATAAACCTTAGGAAAACTGAAATCAAGGTGGCCAATTTTCTTTCTTCTCGATTTCAGTTTTCCTAAGGTTTTCTAGCAGCACTTTGGGTAAACTCCAAGATAGGCAAAAGGGAGATACAAATTAAAGCTTTTTTTCTGAATTTAAGGGGACAAGTACATTTAACATAATTCTGTTTTCACTTTTAGGTCCTCCAGATTTGCAAATTATTTCAAACTCTCCTGATGAAGCCCATTGTGCTTTCTCACTGATACCATTTCTGTAGCCAAAAATCCACTTGCAGTATTTTGGTCTTGGTCTTCTAGAGATCAGGAACTTTCTGAGCCATTCCATTCCCGAGCTTTCTTCTTATGTCTTCAGAATCTAAGGATATGTTGTTGTAGGTATCCTTGTACAGTATTCCTCTGATATGGATTAATAAATCTTTTTCAAAGGACTTGTTAAGTGTTGGAAACTGTTGTACTACATCCCTGATCCAGGCATTTGACAGACAACACCCTTATCATGGTGAAAAGTCTGGTAAATATATATATTAGCTCCAATGCCATGTAGCAGCAGCAAGACCAAATTACTACAATTCTTTTTTTTGTGCTTTTGCAAGACAAAGCTGCATCTCCTTTTCCTTTCAGAGATGTCCTGCCACCCGTTTGTCAATGTGTCTTTTGCTTCCCCTAAAGCTGAAAACAAACAGAAAGCCCGAAGGGATTCCTGAATTCTCAAACTTCAAAAAGTCTTTTCTTATCACTTGCTTCTGGTTTCACTCAATTTCATCAAATACACTTTCTCCTTAGTTTCATTATTTGCTTCTACTGTCAGTTCCTATCGTAATGTCTTAGCCCTACTTAATAAATCTTTGACTTTTGTCAGGTGAAAAGCAGCCATTAATTTCACCCATCCTTTCAGGTTTTCTCCAAGCACTACTACATTTTGCAGATGCTGCAATTATATGCCGGGTTGTTTTCAGAAAGGAATGTAAACACGCCACAAGCATTACAGACTCATAAGTGCAGAGTCCTTTCTTTTCAGCTTTTCTTGAATGGAGTTATCAGGGGAAGATTTTGATTGTTTCCTTCCCAGACTAGTCGACTTCACACTACTGAGTTAGAGGGAAATTTCCCTGAATGCTTTCAATTTTACTCCTCGCTTCCATGAAACTGGTTGCTTTATATTCCTTCTGCAATTTTTGCAGCAGCCTCAGTTTACTCAACCACACCCACAATGGGTAATCAGCAGCTTTCAGAATATGAGGGACATAACTGTTGCAATCAAATGCTGTTAAGATTACCTTTTAATCTGAATATCATCGGGGTGGGGGGGCTTCTGAACAGCTCATTTTCATCACAATTGACCATTGTAAAACCCACAAAACATTATGAATTAGTATCTGGGATATTTTCCGTGTTACGTTTGTTTAGATTTGAAGCCTGGAGTCTTTATTTTTTACTATTCTGTAAGTTCTATGGAACCTAAAGTGTTAGTCCTGAAATAGTAAAAACAAGCATCCATAGGTCTGCATACTATTTTTGCACTTTTGAAATGCAATTTCTGTTTTGTAGGCCCAAACAAAGCAAGCTGAAACTCCTACCACATTATGTCACTAGCGGTCAGTAGTCATGATTAGCAACATTGTGGCTGGGTGAGTCATTTCAAGAAAGCTACAATAGGACAAAACTGACCACTTTTAGAAACTAAACTTATCTTTCTGCTAGCATTGTATATTTCAATATTTCAGGGCATCAGATTTTATTGAGAGCTAGGGGATATATTTAAGTTTTCATCCACAAATGTTTTGATACTTTCCTCAAAAATATTGTACATGAATCTTCAGGGATGGCAAAGAAATCTATATATTTTGAAAGCGTAACATTATTGATTCCTGTGTATGGCTTAGTATTAAGATTTATTAATCCTTGTGATCTAATAATGACTTATATGTCCCCCAATCAATACAACTTGCACTAATAAATCTTAATATTGGCAAGCACAGTCAATACCTACTTAGGAATTTTCAAAGTGGTAGTATAAAATGATGATATAACATATCATCAGAATTGTGATGACCACTTCTCAGTTTCTGTTGACGTTTAGTTTGATTCATTCTTTACAAGACCTGTAACTTTCTTTTTCGCTCAAGTCCTATGCCTTCATACACAGCATACAAACCTATTAAAAAAACCCCCCAACATATGGCTACTAAACAATTCTTACAATAATAATACTTTTTTATTTTTTCCATTAGCAAATAGGATGGATTTGAACAGGATATTTAGCTTCAGACTCTCCAGACTTACCAAAAGCAGGGAAGAAGAGATTTAAAAACTTAAAAATTACTATTTGTCTGTGTTTGAGTGTGTATGTGTGTGTGCATGTGTATGTACGTGCCTTTAAATCGGTGTTGACTCTTCGTAATTGTCTGGAGAAGTCCTTGCAGTTTTCTTGGCAAGGTTTCAGAAATGGTTTTCGGTTAAGAGAGTGGCTGGCCCAAAATCACCCATCTAGCTGTGTGCCTAAATCAGGACTAGAACTCACAAGTCTCCTTGCTCAGTGTCTTAACCACTACACCAAACTGGTTCTCCCATATTATGGGAGAGAATAGAAAAGGAAATGGCCCTTCATTCTGTAGAGAGTATTGCTCTGCAGCCTTCTGTAGCAGATTTTCAGGGCCAAATGGAAGAGTTTAATGTTCTGTCCTGAACACCTGGATAGAAATTATAATTCTCTTTGCACCTATAGGCTGTGCACCCTGTCAAACAAGTGGACAGCTGGAAAGATTATGGAAGTGTCTGGACCTGCAACTACAGAGAAATTGCTGTTTATGCAAATAGACAGTGTTCTACCAGTGGAAGAAAAGCATTGGCTTCATTTTGTTCTTGACTCTACCATGTAATCTACTGCTCAAGAGTATATATTGATGTATTATGTTTAATTAAGTGCATCTAGCCCTATGTAATTCACCTTAGATTCTACACCCTCCACCAAAGCAGCAAGACTTGAAGAATCTCCCCATATGCACATAAACACCCAATCTGTTTGCATTCTTCCAAAAATGAATGCTGCCAGCAAACAATTTCATTTATATCACTGATGGTAATTGAATTTTGTTCCAACTCTACCTCACAATAATGCACGGTGAAGTCAACATTATAATGGTGAAACTGGAATAATTTTCCTTGCCCTAATATTCTTATTTAAATGCATTAAAAACCTATTAGCTATATATAGTAGCAATAGCATCTGTTTAATATTTATGCTAATACAAATTATATATTATGTTAAAGGTTACAGAATAGCTCCTTCCCCATATCATTAAATGATTTCAGAAATAGACATTTAATAATGAGAACTATACATTTAAATACCACTGATAATGGGCATTATTTTTTCATATCTTGGAAAGGAAAATGTTAATGCTTAAGAAAAGTAATTATTAGCAATTTCCTACACACATAAAGAGTAAGTCTTTCGATATTATTTCACTTAGGACAGAGCTGAATATACATAGATGAATAAAATTAATATTTTCAGAGTATTTTGTAGAAGAAGAGATGGCAAACCAAATGGGATAATAGTATCTTCCTCTTTCTACTGTTCATGTGCATTGCTGGATGCCCTTTCTATCTCCTCCTCTGAAAAGCTCCTCTGGCACTAACGTGGGATTATCTCTACTTGTAAAGACAGCTTGAGACATGTGACCTAGAACTGGAGAAGTAAATATACAGCGATCCAGTAAGTTATGAAAAAGAAATTAATCTTACAGAGGGAAGAAAAGAAAGGAAAAGAGAAAAGAAAAGAGAAAAAGAGAGATGGTATTGGAGGAAAAGAGCACTGGGATTCAGAAAGCAGCAAAAAGCTGTTGCTTTTTATATATATAAATCAATTTTATTTTGAAGTTGTTTTGATGGTATTTCTAATAATGGATTAGGCAGCCATTTACATTTTTTACTGTTCTCAAGGCACTGTGTGTTATTGCATTTATTTGTTTAAAAGAATTGTATGGCCAACTATCTAAAACACAGCCCTGGATGGCACACAATATACAGGATGTAGAATAGCAGCATACATCTAACTGGACCAATAAACAAATAGAAAAGAAGTGGTTACTTACTAACGCAAACAAATGGATTCTTGGAGCAATCGGCTGCAAAGTTACATAAGTAGGTTCTGGGCTTTTAAAAACCCTGTCCATAATCTTCCATAATTTATGGAATTATGGGATCCTCACTCAATGTGTAACACGGATTTCCCTTCAGTTCCTGAAGGTGATATAGCAGATTCCACTATTACTTCTAATATTATTTTTGCCGTTCTGCAGAAGATATAATGACATGTAAAGGGAAAGGGAAAGGTTCCCCCGCACATGCGTGCTAGTCGTTTCCGACTCTAGGGGCCGGTGTTCATCTCCGTTTCAAAGCTGAACAGCCAGCGCTTGTCCGAGGACGTCTCCATGGTCATGTGGACGGCATGACTAGACGCCAAAGGCGCACGGAACGCTGTTACCTTCCCACCATAGTGGTCCCTATTTTTCTACTTGCATTTTTACGTGCTTTCGAACTGCTAGGTTGGCAGAAGCTGGGACAAGTAACAGGCGCTCACTCTGTTATGCGGCACTCGGGATTTGACCCGCCAAACTGCCGACCTTCTGGTCAACAAGCTCATCGTCCTAACCCACTGAGCCACCGCATCCCTTCATAATGACATGTACGTTGACTGTTTTGTGGAGCTGTCCAATATATCATACATGGCACCCGAACCCCATTCCTTGATCACCATCTGGGCTGCACTGAATGCATTTTTTCTGATAGCAGATAATTCCCTGGAAATCTGTAAACAAAACCTGCAAAATAATGTTCATTAAGAATGTATACAAAAAAGCTGCATTTAAAAAGAATTGGATAGATAATTTCTGCATTAGAAGGCTTATACTGTATTAGAAGGCTAGCTATTTAGGCTCATAGGCTAACTATTTTTGCAGAGAACTTAAAATATAAAATAGCAATTACATTATAGAACACATTAAGTACTGCTCCTTTTTTGGCCAAGGGACACCACTCAAATAATCCCTATAAGTAATGTTTTAATTTTGTATAGCTTTGCAAAGAAAATGCTTCATTTAACTTTTACTCCAGAATAATTGTAGTTGAAGTATTGTAGTACACAATTATACTAAAAATACAAGTACAATATTCTTCATTGGGTTGAAAGAATATATGATAGCATTGATTCCAATGAGTTTTCATGAAAAACCTACATGGCATATCTCAGTGAATCTATCTTTCTTTATGAAATTGTATTGCATATCTAAATTTCTTGTGTGTCTTTTTAGGTAACTTTTATATAGCCTTTCAGCATAATTTAGTAGACAGGGATGTTCCAGGCTGAACAAAGGATTGTATACTGTTCACCAGATCAAAAAGAAAAGGGCTTCTATATAAGATGTGATATCTAAATTCCCTAAGCCAGTTCCTGACTGGTTAATGAGATTCTACTATAGAAGTGAGATTGAAAGATGTTGTTTTGTGAACTGTAAAATCAGCTTTGAAAGAAAGTTGGCAAAGGATCTTAGGCCCTTGATTAATTAAAGTTGAACTTGTTCTGGTAAATGGTATACAGTTGGGATTAGTGATTTGCATAAATTACACTAACTATGCTGTCTGACTTTAAGTGTAGTCTCATGTGGATTTACTAAAGAATTGCATTCCTAAGTATCAAGTTGCAATAATTAATTTCATTAATTTCATAATAATAAATGTTTCCTATAAAACTTATATGAATATTTTTATTAGTATAAAATCTTTGTTTTCTAAGTACGGAAAGGTGCAAGCAATCTTTCAAAGAAATAAATGAACAAAACAGAGAAACAAGCAGAGAAACAAACAAACAATGGTTTGGGTTTAACATTTAAAACAATTTTATTAAAATACTATATGCTCCAAATTACACAGACCAGTGGTTCTCAACATTTTCTTTAGCACAGACCCCCTTTAAATACCCTTTGTGGCCACAAACCATGGCCACAGACCTCCAAGACTTAACTCAAGATTTAAATCATAACATTTCTTCAAATTCGCAGACCCCTTTGATAACATTGCAGACCCCAGGAGTCCGTGGACCACAACTCGAGAACCACTGACATAGAGTACAGATTAAAGACCAGACATTTTAGCAAGACCTCAAACACTGCGCCTTCTCACTCTGTCCCTTGACCTCAGCCAAGAAGTAGGAGTATTCAAACAGCATACAGAAATCCTCCACATTCTTTGCTATAATTGGCTCCAATCCTAGCAGTCAAATGTCAGATATATTTCTCTTCAGCCTATCTTCCTTCAGCTTCTCAATGTGACCATGAGGTCTCCTGGCATCTGTCCAGTTATCCCATGTCTGCCTTTATATCCTTTATCAATACCTCTACACCAGATGTCTGACCAGAATGGCACTATGTAGAGGTTCTTCAGACTATCCTATGAAATGAATATCATGATGGATTCACTGTATTCTTCCATGTTTATAATTCATTATGAAATTCCTGAAATTCATAATGGTGTCTGCAGTGCACTTGAATTATGCAAAAGCTCAGGGGAAGAATGTAGTTGGACTACAAGCACAGCTTGTAGCTTCAAGGTTTCAAAGACTTAACAACATAGCGTCGAAAACAGATACAAAGAATGATATGATACTACATTCTAGTAATTTAACATATATTGGTAGATCTTCAACATTATGATTCTAGTCTATATTTGCTGGGTTCCTATAATTAATTTGTCACTATATGTGATGTGTTATAATCCATCTACATCAGCAAGAGTTGTAAGATTAATGGAGGTCCCTTTAATCTCCACTGCTATAAAGCTGATACTATGTGCAAAACAGGAAATAAAAATGGGTTAAATTCAGTTGTAGAAATAAGCACTAAAACTATCCAATATATGAAAAATAAATAAATTAATGGAACATAGCTTTAGAAAACATTAATTTATAGCATGATTTAATGCAACAATTTACAGCACTATTCTTGAAAGTAGACTTAAGTCTCAACATTCTTTTAATAAAGTATTTTATATGACTTTGTATATTTCTTTAGTAAGTAGAGAAAAGATTTAACACATGAGACTTGAAATTACTATGTTATCATAAAACAAGATGATTCTGTTTGCTTAAAAGATATTATCAGAAAGTCATTTCATTGACAGAAAAGTAATAGTGCTTTTGAATTCTCTATGTTTGCCCCATAGCTATAGATCACTACTTAGATCTTATTATGGCAACTGGCTTTGTTCTCCCATTTTAACTTAGTTTGGAACTTGCAAATGAGCAGTTCATGATCTATTCTAATGTCAGCCCCTGGTTCTGTCTTTATTGTTATAACTGAGCTTCTCATACAAATAATATACTCAATTTTATTTCCTTACACACCATCTGATGATGTCCAGGTATATAGGCATTATTTTGGTTGTTTGAAGACGTGTTATCAATGAAGTAAATAATTGGATTGGCAAAAAAAACCCTGATATTCTCCTGCTTCATTTCAGTTTCCTAGATCATACAATTCAAGTATGTTTTTCTCCTTTATATTTCCAACTTTGGCATTCCAATGTCCATAAGCAACATGTATGCATGTTTTATTGGTTTCAAATAGAACCCTGCCATGAAACTTGCCATCTCCTCCTCTTCAGTTCAATGGTTGGAGCATAAATCTGGACAATTATTATACTGAAAGGATTTCTACAAACTCTAATTGATATTACAGAAGTGTTGAATGAATGATACTGATGCCCTGTCCTCAAAGTTACAATATTTCAGTGCCCTCATGGTCAGAGGGTCAAAATCTGGGTGCTTGACAGTCTGCCTGTCTGCACTTACAATCACAGGGGTTCTTCAACTCCCTCTACCTACCTATCTCTCCCAATCTCTGCCCTTTGGGTCTCCTGAACTTCACCCTCACAATGTTCTTGTTCTCCCTGTTGTGATGGGAATGTGCACTTGTAGAAACAATGGAGGCGAGTCTTGGCAGCTCAGAGATTTCTCAGAGAGAAGGCAGTACTTTCCAAAGAAAAGCCCAAATTAAGAGATTGTGCAGTCCCAAACTGGATGGATGAGATGGTAAATTTCATTTTTTATACTTACCTCAGCTACGTCCCATTCCCCTTCAAGGTGTACAAGTTAATATATTGGTCCCACCCCACTCCATTCCCTTGTATCCATGCAAAAATAATGTGAAGTAAGTTAGTAACTAGGCAAAGGTTTTCCAGTGAGCTTTATGACTAATTGGAGTTTCAACCCTGGTCTCCATTGATCATTACCTCATACTGATCATAAAATCTGACTTTTTTTTAATCCAATTTATATCCCGCCCTTCTCCAAAGACTCAGGGCGGCTTACAATCTAAGCACAAGTCAATGTGCTTAGCAATAGCCTTCATTCTATGTATATGCCTGCTTATTAGGGCTTTCGCCCCCCCCCCCAAGCGGCATTATTACAAAGTCAGCTTATTGCCCCCAACAATCTGGCTCCTCATTTTACCTACCTCAGAAGGATGGAAGGCTGAGTCAACCTTGAGCCTGGTGGGGACTCGAACCTGCACTAATTGCAGGCAGCTTTTGTTACTTAAGGAGGCATTAGCCCACTGCTCCACCAAGGCTCTTATAAGACTTTAACGTCTTTAACGTCTGTATTCTTGTAAAACAGCAGTCAAGTTTTTACTGTCCCTGTGGTTCTCCGATTTGGGATGCCAATTTTACCCTGGGATTTCAAAACCCATTTATATTCCTTCAACCATATGTCATATTGTATTTTTTCCATAAAATCTCTGACTTAATTCTTAACTGTCATTTCCATCGCAAATGAAGCTAATTTATATACATGCTTCATTATTATTGTGCTTGCATCTCCTTCTCCTTACCATAGAATGTTAACTCTTAAAAACTTGAGATCCCTAGTATGAATTATAGAGGACATAAGTTGCCAAGGGGTAGAACTGAACACTAATATTGTGTGTGGGGGGGAACCAACATTTTTCAGAAGCTGGAAGTTGAGTAAAGCTCTCAAGTAAATGAGTTAAGTTGCAACCATAATTATTAAGCATATATTAATAAACAAATAGGAACTTCAAAGATTCCCATTAGCTATCTCAGTTATTTGAAGTCAGAAAGCTAGATTATATTGAGCATGAATGCCTGTAGATCAGTTCAAAAGAAGCTGAGGCTGAGCGTCACTTTTTTAAAAAAAAATAAATGACAAGTTGCTCTTAGATATTATTGCTGCAGAGTCTGAAGGACCTGAACTTCAATCAGACAAATGCTCAACTTTGCCACACTGTCAGAGAATGGGAATGCATAGGAATTAAACAGACAGACAAACACAGTTAACAGAATAATTGGAAGGGACCTTAGAGGTCTTCTAGTGTAACCTCCTACTCAAGCAGTAGACCTTATTTCAGATAAATGGTTGTCCAGTCTCATTTGGAAAACCTCCAGTGATGGAGCACTCACAATTTCTGAAGGCAAGCTGTTCCACTGATTAATTGTTAACAAGTCATGCTACATCGCATGCATGGTTAGTGGATTTTATTTTGAAATCCCCAGAACAGCCAGCATTCCTGCCAAAAAGATTTCCTTTTGAAATGAACAAATACTATTTTCAAGTAATTGTAAGACTAAAGGACATAAATCATAAAAAAGAGGAAGGATATTTGGGGACTGCAGATGTGTTGGCAGGTTTACTTCATTTGCTAATCGCTTGCATTCTTATTTTTTCATCTCAATAAAGGTGAAGCAAGTACTTGCTTATAGTATTCATTTCAAGGTTAAATACTTATAGCAATGATTCTTAAACTGACCCTATTCCCTTTTTTCCCAGCCTTGAATGTCAATACCCACACAAACCCAAAACAAAAATCAAGACTGTTGTTTTACACAATGGTAGTTCCAAACTGAATTCTCAATTCACAAGCAAGTACCTAGAAATTGCTCTACTATCGCCAAGATATACGTGGGATAATAACCCTCAGTTTAAGAACAAAGGGTCTAGAAATTTCAATAGCCATTTGAGTAAATAAGAGAAGTAAACATTTCTTTTTCTTATATATTCTTGAACAAATAATTGCAGGTACTGCAAGAAGTTATTTAGATTATCTTTCATCAACAATGGTGGGAATCAAACCTATATAACCATGTGCAGTACAAATGATTTGTTAGAGATGAAAAATCTCAATGATTTGTGTTAATTGTTCTTTTTACTATTCTCTCTCTGGTTATGTCTGAATTACAATCACATTAAGTTGATAAGAATAATACACAAAATCTCTGACCTGTATTTCATGTTTTCTAAGAATGCTGAGCTTGTCGATCAGAAGGTCGGCAGTTTGGCGGGTCGAATCCCGAGTGCCGTGTAACAGAATGAGCGCCTGTTACTCATCCCAGCTTCTGCCAACCTAGCAGTTTGAAAGCACGTAAAAATGCAAGTAGAAAAATAAGGACCACTACGGTGGGAAGGTAACAGCGTTCCGTGTGCCTTTGGCGTCTAGTCATGCCGGCCACATGACCACGGAGATGTCCTCGGACAAGCACTGGCTCTTCGGCTTTGAAACAGAGATGAGCACTGGCCCCTAGAGTTGGAAATGACTAGCACACATGTGCGGGGGAACCTTTACCTTTACCTAAGAAAGGAATGTATCTCATTGACATGGAAACGAGAAGAACCTCTCATATTGTCTAAACATTTCGAATTGAGAAACGATGTGACAAAATTATGACACACTACCTTTGGGCTTCCAGCTGGACAAAGTAGGACTCACAGCTGGAAGGACAGGTGAAAAGTAGGAAAGACAAGAAAAGCCAAGGGCATGGGACAGTACAATTTCTTTTTTGTTCAGGGGACAAAGCCACCGACAAAGTTTGCAGCCGAGTGCTACACTGGGTCACGGCAGGATGGCCAGCCACATGCCCGGGGCAAGATTTTAAGGCGTTCTTCACAAGAAGACATGAACTGTCAGCCCACTTAGGATGTATCCTTTGGGGAAATAGGGTGGTAGTTCCGCAGAAACACAGGGAAAGAACCTTGCTTACACTACACGAGGGACACCCAGGGATAGTCAAAATGAAAGCCCTGGCAAGGAGTTATGTATGGTGGCCAGACATAGATAAGAACATAGAAAACCACATTGCAGGCTGCTATCCCTGCCAATTAACACGCTCATCTCCACCTCAGAGCCCAACACACAGATGGGAGTCGACCAAAAATCCTTGGTCCAGGGTCCATTTAG
Source organism: Vipera ursinii (assembly GCF_947247035.1). NCBI lineage: Eukaryota > Metazoa > Chordata > Lepidosauria > Squamata > Viperidae > Vipera > Vipera ursinii. The sequence continues at coordinate 272,083,321 of NC_139512.1, read as the reverse complement.
ATTTCGCCGGACCATTCCAGGGTCAAGCCTTCCTGATCGCAGTAGATAGCTATTCAAAATGGTTAGAGGTAGTCCAAGTCCACAGCATTACTACTGCTGCCACAGTACAGGTACTGCGGGGGCTTTTCGCCACACACGGCCTCCCTGACATCTTAGTTACCGATAATGGCCCCCAATTTACCTCTTGCGAATTTCAGATATTCACAAGGGGCAACTCTATTAAACATATTACATCGGCTCCGTTCCACCCCTCGTCCAACGGATTGGCAGAGGTTATGGTGAGGTCCACCAAAGACGCCCTCAGAAAAATAGTCAAAGGCAACTGGCATCGGCAACTTTCCCAATTCCTGCTCACCCAGCACACCACCCCATGCACCACAACGGGTAAATCTCTGGCAGAATTACGATGGGGACGTCAGCTCATCACTTGACTAGACAAGATGCACCCGGATAGATCCAACACCGAGGCGGAGCAACCCCTATCCCCAAGGTCCTTTGCAATTGGACAAAACGTGTGGGCCCGTAATTACGCAGAAGGACCCAAGTGGCTACAAGGAGTTGTCATCGACCAGACGGGGCCACTCTCATACTTAATAAACACAGAACACAACGGGCACATTCGCAGACACACAGACCAATTAAGAAACCAATTAAGAAACATCCCACACCCATCACAGGCCAATCAGGCAGGGCAACAACAAGAACTCGAACCCCTTCACCTCCCTGCAATCAACCAACCAAGACTGGGGGAAGGGGTACAAGAGAACGAAAGACCCCCACGCCGCTCCAGCCGGACTAGACAACCCCCAACGTACCTACGGGACTACGAATGTCAGGGCAGCAGACAGCAACGAGGGGAGAAGGACAACACCAGTTCAGGGGAAGGGTAAGGGGTGATATATATAAATGTTAAATGTTATAACGTTATTATTAGTTATGTTAAAATGGTTATGGGTTAGAAAACACGCGGCAATTTGACAGCTGTTAAATTGCCGCCGGCTACCGCGCAAGCGCAAAGACTGACAGCTCAGCACGAGGACTCAAGCTGTCAGAAGCCGACTCAGCCGATTGGCCCAGCGGCCCCGGCGGGAGAAGCCGGGTCGCTGATTGGAGGAACCAACTTCCAGCTGGCTATATAAAGAAGTCAAACCGGCTGACTTTCGCCGGGTGTACCACAATAAACAAATGTAACCGAGCCTGCTGTCTCCGCGTGATCCTTGCCATTGCAAGCCACTTCACAGTGGGTATGACCTTTTAGCCTCTGAAGAATGCTTAAAATGGTCTGCTCTTAGAAAATAATTGAATCCAGAAGGATTCCCAATGAAGATTTTCTTATCTGTATCTAAATATCTTTGAGTTCAACATTATAGGTTGACAGGTTACTAGAATAATTTTAGAACAGGATAAAACTGAATGGGAATTAAAATCTTTTGAATGGAATACTACTCTTTGATAGTAATTTGGACAAATCACTCTTCCCTCAAACTTTTAATCATGGCTGATAAAAGATTTTCAGAAGAGAGCTAACTAATTTGATGATAGAAGTAGTAAATGCTTCTCTGTTTATTCCAGGTTTTTTTCCCCAGCATTGCTACCAACAGCTTTTATTAAATACTAATTCTGTGAAAAATAAGTTTTTATTATGTGCTAAGACACTAGATAAATGCTGGCCAATCAAGTAAGATCTTAGAATAAGTGGTGGTGGTGGGAACAAGCCTTGTCACCAGGGATTATGCAATTTCTTATGGCTTTATTATCCCTTCTATGATTTTCAAGATCTACCCAACACCATTTGAGTTTTGCTTTTTCTCTCTCTCTTGGTTCCTTTTGTGTGTTTGTGTTTGTGTCTGTGTCTCAGTGTTGACTTCTGAAGACTTCTAGGGTTGAGAGGGAGTGACTGGATCAAGGTCACTTAACTGGTTTTGTGCCTAAGGCGGTACTAGAATTCACACTCTCCAGGTTTTTAATCTGCTGCCTTAACCACTAGATCAAATTGGCTCTTGGCTTGTAACATTAATAAAATTTACTAGGGAAAATTATTTACCAATATAATTACCTCAACACTGCATTTGTATCAATCAAATAAGACCCGTGGACATAGGGATAAAACTAGAAGGAATTATAGAACAAAATAATTTTTAACAGATTGCTTTATTTGTAGAAAAGACTATTTATAAAAGGTGATTAGCTGAATCCATAAATAAATGGGAGTTATCATTCATACACATTATCATTCATACACACACATACAAAGACACATAAAGCCAATAGCTTAAGAAACCTGAAACCACTGGAGTAAAAAAGCTATTCGTACAATTTAGTTAAACATGCAAGTTAACTACCATTAAAATATGGGCACTAAAGAACCAGCTCAAATTAAACCTTTCAAAACACTTGTCATTAAACGATGGATTGTTGAAACTTCAGACAGGTTAAATGTACACAGTGTTTTGAGTTAAATAATTATCTTTCCAGGGTTGCAATTACCAGTGCTCGGTTGCTATGGAAACCAAGCAACATATAGATATTGTCAGATGAAGACATCAAGAGGCAGACAGCGGATTTTCAAATCACTACATGCCAAGTGTCAGCTGTAATACATTTCACTGTTCAATTTTTTAAGAAGGCAAGAGAAAAAAGGGAAGATTAGCATATCTAAACAAAGTATTAATAGCATTAAGACTGTAACTCTTAATCCCATGTACTGTAGACACAGCTCAGGGCTGAATTTTTTTCTCTCACTTTCTCTTTTAGTTAATGTTTATCAAACACAGAAGCAATACATGGATTTAAGAGCACAATGTCAGTCTTAATTCAGGACTTGCTTTGCTTTGACTTTTTGCTTAAAGCCTGCCTATTTTTCTGTGTTTAAAAGTCCTGCTGACCTGGGCTTTGATGTTTTTAGTTGATGTCGCTGTTCACCTGTTCTCTGCTTCTGTTCAACCAAACAAAAGACATCACAGGTCTCACAATTTCTCAGGGACAACAAGAACAAGGAGCTGTGCTGAGAATGCTGCTGAAATGCTTCCAATGGTGATTTTTGTAAGGATAAATTTTTGTAAAGGATAAAACGAGACTGATGAATTCGGTATTAATATAATTTTTGACTCACCTTCAACTTAATGTGTTTCATGCTTGAGTCTGATAGTTTCCTATTACCATGAAATTTTTTTTTGGGTATTTCTTAATTTCTTAATCACATCCCAGGCAAAATCCTTGCTTTTTTTTAAACAAATAAATGCTTTTTCCACATGAGAAAAAAAGTTTGGAGAAGTTATGATCATCATTATTATTCAACTACCTCCCCAGTGTTGGAAAAAATGTCATTTGAAAAATGAGTTCTACTCTAATACAAAACAAACCCAAAACACTTTTCTGCTTACAGGACCTTTAAAAACAGCAATTATTATTATTTTTGAAATGATACATGACTTCTCAAATGGGCATCTTGTAAGAGCCATGATGGTGCAGTACTGCAGTCTAACTCACTGCTCACTCCCCAAAGTCGATCCTGACCAGCTCAAAGTTGACTCAGCCTTCCATCCCTCAGTAAAATGAGGACCCAGATTGTTGGGGGCAATATGCTGACTCTGTAAACCACTGTGAGAGTTCTGTAAAGCACTACAGTATGAAGTGGTATATAAGTCTAAGTGTTATTGCTATTGTGTCAATTTAAAATATGAGATTAACCAGGGCTGTTATGTACGCGTTTAATATTAAAAAAAATATTCAAATGCCACCCTATCAGTTTTGATTGTTTGTAAATTCCTGCAAATCATCCTGGGTGCCTAATAGCCAGAGGAAAGAAGGCCTTCTTATTAGCTTCCAAGTGTAAATATAAAGTGTTGATTTCAATCTATGAAAGGCTGTTTTGGTTTGGCCTCTTTCCATCTGGGTGCACCCAACTACTTCAAAATTGCTGAAGAAACAGCTAGCTGTCCCTCATTTCCAAGACGTCCAGGGACCAAAGCCAGGTATAAAGTTGTTATGTGGTGGGATTGGATCTCTGGAATTGTTTCCAGTATTATTCACTTTTTGGAAACAGCTGAAAACTGGACATTCCCAAAGGAGGTTTGGGGGTTGATGCCAATATCTGTTTGGGGATCTGTATGTATTGTCTTTTTATTATTTACCAGGATGTCAGTTTTAAAAATAGATCTACCAAGAGTATGTTTGTGATAAGAATGTTCCTGAAATACTTTCCTCTGTGTAAAAGATAAGCAAGACTGATGAATCCAGTATTAATATAATTTTTGGCTCGCCTTCAACTTAATAGGTTTCATGAATGATTTTGATAGTTTCCTATAATTATGAAGAAATTGTGGCAAGATATAAATCTGATTGATTGATTGATTAAACAATTGATTGATTTTTAATCAATCAATCAATCAGATTTATATCCTGCCACAATTTCTTCATAATTATAGGAAACTTATCAAAAGTAATTAATTAATCAATTAATCTCACTATAATTCTGTCTTGATTTTTTTTTCCTTCCAAAAAAGGTCCAGCTAGCTGCAAAATGCCAGGCTGATACAAAATCAGGCTCACTTTCTTTTCTTTGGGGGTGTGGAGTGTGTGTCTATTGCTCCAAGTACATCTTTCTGTATTCCTTTCCCCACAATAATAGGTAGCCTTTAATATGCTAACCTCTTTGTTCTCCCTTCTCTCCCACTCCAGCTGCTACAAAGCATGCATCCATAATTACAGCCACTGTATTGGGAAAAGAGTTCTGATGCAAAAGATCGAGCATGCTATGTTTTTTTTAACCTTTATTGCTAGGCTTTTAAACGCAGCAGAGGAATAATGGCTTGATGGGTTCACAAAGTCTCTGAATCTAAAGCATTTGCTATCACCCGAATGAAAACACTAGCAAGCCACCTAGCTAAACTTTATACTAGTTGCTCATAGAATCCTAGTATTAAAATAGATCTAAACAAAATAATTGGATCGATGGGCAGACACAGAAACAGATACAAGCTTCAGTAACATCTGCACACTTCTCTCTTGGGTTTCAGAAGATTGAGGAGAACAGGCATTTATTGGCTGCAAAGATGCTGCGGTAACTACACTTGCCAAGATTACTTTAGTTAAACTCCTGCTGCCCACAGGCAAAACAAAATGCAAGGAAGTAATGGAGCCAAGCTACAGCTTGCTGATGGGTAAGAAGGTTTTGTGCACAAAAAGAAACAAATAATTCTCTGCTTAATTACAAACTGATCTCAACTGGGTAGTTCTTATTAATACTAGCTTAAACTAGTCTGGCTGCAGCCTTGGAATCTGATTGTGTAGTCAGACATTACTTTTATATAGCTATTACTTCTGTTTCTAGGGAAGATTGAAAATTAAAGACATTTCAGATTTGAAATGCTGAGAACTTTCAAACATTTTGCATCACCCGCTTCTGAAGAGAAGTGTGAATAAAAAGAAATGGAACCACATCATTAATCCTAATAACACTGTGTCCTCTAATATAATTCCTGCATAAAGAATTGACAAAAGAACCAATTCACACGATATGAGCTGATGAGGCAAACATGAAGATACGGTATAATGCTCAGAATCAAGCATTGCAAATTCTTGATTCCTGTCTGGCTTGAGTCTAGTTGCAAATCCTGATTGTAACAGTTAATTATTGCCCGAATATGTTTATAATTAGCAGCACTAATTATAGAATCAAAGAGTTGGAAGTGACCTACTGAATCCAAATTCCTGACTGTGCAGAAATCTAAATTAAAACATTGAGACTGACAGATATCCAACTGCTCCTTGGAGTTATCCCGTGAAGGGGAGGTCCATTATATCTCTGGTGAATTATTTCCACTGTCAAATTGTTTGTTCCGCTCTCTTCCCAGTTCTACCAACAAGATGGAATCTGCCTTCTTTATCTATTCTTCTATCCCTTGTCCTCAAGTCAGAGAATAGGTGTTCTTCTTGTATAATACTTTTTTCAATTGCTTGAAGTGGTATTATGTTGTCATTCAATCTTCTCAAACATTTTAGGTTTTTTTTTAACCTCTTTGCATGGGTTTCACATTTCAGGCCTTTTCTGCACTTTTCTGAATCTGTTTTGTTTCACTGAAACTTCCTTGGTCTGTTGCCCAGAACTGAATACAATATTTGAGGTGAGATTCGATCAGGACAAAATGATTTGGAAGCTATAGTTCCATAGATACAGTCTAAAACTGCATTTGCTTTTATGAAATCACAGGATGCTGTTGACTTATTCCTTTTACAAACAACTGTTATTCCGAGAATATTTTTATAAATAGTACTATTGCCAAGACAGATATTCCTCATTCTATATTTATGTGGGGCAATTCTTAAGTGAATAAATTCGCATTGGTCTCTGTTCACTTTCATCCTCTTACTTTCAATCATTTCTCTTAACTTATCAACATCATTCTTTACAGTATTTTATTTCTGCTTCAATTTCTATGATACAGGAAATAGAATGCACAACACCTCTTTTTCTGATGACTTTCTCACAAATAGTTTTACAAATACATTTCTTTATTACCGTATATACTTGAGTATAAGCCGACTCGAGTATAAGCCGAGACCCCCAATTTCACCCCCAAAAACTGGAAAAAGTTGGTGACTCGAGTATAAGCCGATCCACCATTCTGCAAGCCTCCGGCGGAGGCTGGATCCGCGCACTGCAAGCCTCTGCCGCCAGCAGAGGCTCGATCCGCCATTTTGCAAGCCTGAATACACAGGAATACCCTGTGTGGCCGCGGCTCTCGGGGAAGCCCTGGCTGTCCGCTTCCTCGCTCCACGCTGCCATTCGGGGCCCGCGCGTTCCCCGGGCAAATCGCGGCGCCCAGCAGGCGAGGAAACACGCCCGCTCCAGTCGCCCCCCCCCTTCCCTCAGGAGACGCGAAGCAAGTGACCGCCCGGAGCTTACCGAGGACTTGCTTCGGTGCTTCCAGGATCGCGCGCACCTCTCCCAAGCCGCCGCCGTCCGGAGACCTGCCAAAGTTTGGGGAGGTTTGGGGAGGTGCGCGCGCACCTCCCCAAACCTCCCCAAACGTCGGCAGGTTTCCGGACCTCCGTGCCCTGCCTGCCTGCTTCTTTCCGCTGCGGAAAGAAGCAGACCTCCATGCTCTGCTTGCCTGCTTCTTTCCGCAGCGGAAAGAAGCAGGCAGGCAGGGCACGGAGGTCCGGAGACCTGCCGACGTTTGGGGAGGTTTGGGGAGGTGCGCGCGCACCTCCCCAAACCTCCCCAAACTTCGGCAGGTCTGCAGACGGCGGTGGCTTGGGAGAGGTGCGCGCGATCCCGGAAGCACCAAAGCCTCGGCCGCGCACAAGTCCTCGGTAAGTTTTTTTGTTGACTGGAGTATAAGCCGAAGTGGAATTTTTCAGCCCAAAAAGTGGGCTGAAAAATTTGGCTTATACTCAAGTATATACAGTATTATTAAATTTATATACCTCCCATCTGTCTCTTTGGGGCAACTCTAGGTAGAGTACCTTTAGATACTTTATAATCATATTCTTGGAAAGAATAAGAAGAATCTTCCTTCTCTAATCTTCTGGGCCTCAGACATATAGGCACTGTGATTTTGGGTGGCAACCATGCGGAATCATAGGTCAGTTGAGGATGCTAGATTTGATAAAGCACTTTTTCAAACTTTGTACATCAGGGGTCCCCAACCCCTCGTCTGTGGACCAGTACTGGGCTGCGGCATGCCATCAACCAGGCTGCACAAACTAGCAAAGCCCCATCTGTGAGATGCAGGCAGCAGACAAACCACATACACTCCGGTCTGTGGAAAAATCTCTCTCCTCGGAACTGGTCCCAGGTGCCCAAAAGGTTGGAGACCTCTGTTGTACATAATAGAAACAAACACAGAAGTTAACTGGAGCTATAATCTGGAGAAGTTTATAGTGAATTTTGGTATTATGTTCAAGTGACTCACTACACAGGAATTTAATATGAATCTATTTAAGCTGTAATATGTGGAAATATTTTCATGGTCACCTTGAGTGAAAGCCAGAAGAAATAAAGAATATGAAAGAAACCAGGACATTTGATTAAGAAAATGCAGGCAATCCATTTCTGACGCTATTTTTAATTACTCTTTTCTTCTACTGTGTATACAGTTTAAGGAGACTTTGAGTTATTAATGTTTTGATTGAAGTCCAATGGAGGTCTATAAATCATTAATATGATCACATATTTCAATTTTCTTCTAACAGTTATATTGAAATGACCTTCCAAGTTATATTTACTTACTAATGACAATGGCTTGCAGGAAATGATATTCGGAAATAGATTACAAAAATGTATTTTTGTAGTTTTTAGAAAATAGAATTGGATAGAGATTTTCCTTCTATAATCCCTGAAAAACTGGTATTTAGAGTTACTAACATTCTTCCTCTGATAAGTAATGTTAGAAGAAATACCAACTAAACAAAGTTAAGAGCTCCACAGTTAACTTGGTACAGAAACCTGCTTAACAATAATACTAGAAATGAGGTCAACATAACTTCAAAATGCAGATATTTCTCAATATTGCACATGATCAGCAAATAAACCAGCACCAACCAGCTGCACCAACCAACTACAGTAGCTAGTACACATGTCTTCCTGTCAACTATATACATCCTGTTAAGATGTATGTAGCCCACAGAAAATTGCTAAATGCACTGGAAAAGCGTTAGTTAAGAAGCTGGATTTTCCCCATGTTGCCTTTTCGCCATACTTACTAATCTTTGCTAATTTTCTGCAAGTGACACACACAAGCACCTTCACGTGTTACACATGTATACAGCTGAGTTATGACCTTGCTGTTTAGCTAAATTGTATTGATCAGGATACAGTCCATTTGCAAAGCAATTTAATATGTTGATAGAATTTTCTTCATTCCCCAAAATGTATTATACAAAGATTGGAGGTACAAAAGAGAATTTGTAAAAAAAAAGGCATAATTTATCTGGATAATGTTCAGAAATAGAAAAGGGGGGGCATTTACACATTAGTGATCATATCCTTCGATCCCCCCCTACCTAAATAAACTAGATAAACTATTAGACTCAATTTTTAAAAAATAAGCAAACTGCATTTTACAAAATGAATTCTAGCGAGACAGTTTTAAAATTTATTATAACAATCATAATGCACAATAATTCGTAGTCACCAAATTCTAGAAGAACACTCTGAATGCATCATTCAGTTTTATTTTTAATATGAAGACACTTAATCTGCAGAAACCAAGGCAGAATCCAATCTGCAGTTATCTTTTATAATCTTATCTGAATTTTAGATGTGCTGCTCTAGTTAAAAATGTACTCTAAGTGTTCATATATATGAAAAATGCACGTCCACAAAAATATAATTAAAAAATTAGATTAAAGATGGGAAATTACTTGTAGAATGTGCATATTAAGCAACATATACAAAATTCTTGCATTAGGAAAAATGCATAAAAATGCATCACAGGATTAATTTAGATTGTTCTGCTTAAGAAAAGCAAAACAAATGTATGGTTAAAAAAATTAAGAATTGACAGATAATGAAAGTGACTGGTAGGTATTATTATTAAGGATTAATTATCCCTGGCTTTTATATCCATTCAAATTTTAACTCTCCTATCTACTAAAGTTATTTCTCGTGAGTCTTTGAATGGAGAAACAAGTTCTATCTTTTGTTGGCTTAAATGACATATTTGGTTTTTGAAGAGGAGTCTGACAGTTTCAGCACTCCTCTGAGTGCAATTATATCTAAACGGTGCAAGAGCATTAATGCCTGTTTACTGCACATAGAAAGGGGATTTCTTCCCTCTCATCTGGGAAAGATAGGACAAGCTAACTATATCATACTCCAGATACTCATCATCTCTCTTCAATTCCCAGAACTGCCAACCTTGATTTACCCTTATGCCTATAGAATAAGAAATAGAAATTGACTTAAAATACATAAGATTCAAGCTGCAATGCAGTGGTTAGTAATCAAGGTTGAATATGGTTTCCTTAATCCTTTGCAGTCCTGCTGACATGATTTGTACAATCCTGTTTCATTTAATTCAGTGCCATTCATGTAAGAAAATGAAAAAAGAATGGCATTATAGGATATAGGGCATGGCAGCTCATCTCCAGCTTAGAAGTTACTACTCTACTTTTTCATCCTTTGTAAGAGAATTGATGTAAGAATCTTCACATATATTAATGCAATCCATTGAATACGTACAGTACTTGTACTTTGCTTTAAAAAGTAGAAATTAACTAAACTCAAATTTTCAAATACAGGTAGTCCTTGACTTATGACCACAATTGAGCCCAAAATTTCTGTTGCTAAGCAAGACAGTCGTTAAGTGAATATTGCCCCACTTTACAACCATTCTTGCCATAGTTGTTAAGTGACTCACAGTTGTTAAGCGAATCTGACTTCCCTATTGACTTTGCTTGTCAGAAGGTCGCAAAAGGGCGACCCTGGGCCACTGCAGCTGTCATAAATATGAATGATTTACCAAGTGTCTAAATTTTGATCACATGACCAGGGGATGCCACAACAATCGTAAGTGTGAAAAATGGTCATAAGTCACTTTTTCAGTGCCACTGTAACTTTGAATGGTCACTAAATGAACTGTTGTAAATTGAGGACTACTGTACAGGCATAAATTTCAAATACAGATAGAAAAGTTGGATAGCACACAGATATTTTATATATACTGTTTAAGAGAATGAAATGCTATTTACTGAAGTTTGGTGATGTAAATAGCTCATTAACATAATCATTGCTAGAGACAGATTGCCATATAGCTAAGACTTATTGGAGCTAGGACTTTTTAGGATCAACTGACCACAAAGAATAATGTCTACTCGAATGTTTTTCAGTATATGGTTCTTAAAACTATGGAGATAGTTTAAACCAAAATAAACAATACAAACAATGTTTTTCGCAACATAAACAAGCATTACTGGCTGAGCTTGAAACTTAAGTGGGATTGGATCTGGCTAGTGCTTGAATGGGAGACTAAAGAAAAATCCAACCAGCTTTAGAGCAGACAGGGAATTTGAAAAACATTTTGAAGAAAGCAGTGGCAAACCATTGTGGACCAGTTGTCAGGATAACTGCATGCTTCACGGACCTATTCATGAAAGCTCAACTTCAAAGAGACGTTCTACTTAATAAGGTGAATAAGGTGCCAAAAAGAAAAAAAGAAAAAGCAATCCAAACATTTCGAAACCCTGAGCAGCTTCCCTTCAAAACAAGATGGCGGAGTATAGAAATAAACAACTTAAAACAATAAACATAACTACAGCATAACAACCTGGACAGAAATAATAAGAACAGCAGTTTTGGAAAAAAAATTATCCTGGCTGAACCCTAAATATGGGTGACTGAAGTCTAATAAATATAAATACTTTTACCTTTATTTTTAAAGCAACAGAGAAAGAAGGCTATAACACCTTTGGCCCTGCTGTAATTATTCTGACTGCATCAGTTTGACTATTGAAAGACTAGGATGCTGGACTATATGGGCTTTACCTAGCATCATTCTTAAATTTGTACTGAATGAAAAAACCAGGAAAAGCAGCAAACCTCTCAAAATGACAGGATGGAAAACTAGTCATCCAGAACTAACAAAGTTAATTTCAAGAGATGAGAAAGCCACAGGCAAATGTCTTCATTTAGATAAGCAAGTTCTTATTTATACTATAGAACCATGGTGGCGAACCTATGGCACACGTACCACAGGTGGCACGCAGAGCCCTTTCTGTGGGCATGCGCGCTGTCGCTCCAGTCCTAGGCCTTCAGCTGGGTTTTATAAAACCTTTTATGCTTTAGGCCTCCGCCACTGTGTGCAAAAAAAAAAAGGTTCAATCAATTTCAACTTCTCATGGAAAAAAAAGTTCTTGCAAAATTGGAGTTGATTGATTGAACTTTTTAGTTCCACCCAGTCTGCCGTTACCACCACAGCCATGCTCACCCAATGGGCCACACCCCCCAATTGACCACACCCAGCCAATGGGCCACACCCACCCGGCACCCAATGATACATAAGTGGGTTTTGGGTTTCAGTTTGGGCACTCAGTCTCTAAAAGGTTCGCCATCACTGCTATAGAACGTCTAAAGCAACTGTCCAGCTCTGCAGACAAGTAGTGGGAGCAGTGGCAGGGGGAGAGGGTATGGTTTTGTGTGCGTGACTGTCACTTGCACAAATGGAATTTTACACACCTGCCATTTGCATGGCTAGGTTCCCAATGGGCTGCAGATCAGTACCCGGCTGCAGACCAGGAGTTGGGGACCCCTGATATATAGGATGTGGATGCTGAAATTAATTTCAAGCTGAAGTAAAGAGGAAAGAATGAAGGTTTTCAGCTCTCTCTATGTGGGTGGGTGTATACACAGAGACACAGAGGGAGTAGGAAAGAGGGAGGATAGGCTATCAGTGATGGGAGAAATAATAGGAACAGCATATATGTTATTACAACATAATTCATTTTTAAAATGTAAAGAAAGTGCCAAGAGCAATTTGATAATGCAGCCAATTCTCTAGAGTGGGGGACAGGATATCCCTTCCTGAAGTTCTTTGAAAACAAGCTAACAGGCCATCTAGTTCTACTTTTGGATTTTGAGTTGTGAGCTACAGCATGGACTAGCCAGCTAATAATGCCCTTTCAACTCTGTGATATTTTTCCTTTGTTTTGAATTTAGATTATTTTTTTGGGTGGGTGGGTGGGTAAGACGGCGCTCTTAGGTATTTGACAGAAAGGACAATGTTAACAAAATATAAGTTAAGTATCAAACAGATAATTTTGGGAATATTTTACATCATATGTATACCAAGAAAATAAGTCTGTAAGTACAGTACAACATTTTTAGAAACAATTATTTAAACTGAATGAAAATTTTCATTTAATTGAACTGAGAAACCAGAAGAAAAGGAGGAATCAATGATGGTTTATATCAAAACCTTGATATTTAGGGTAATCAACAAAATTATAGGTAGAAGTAGAAAGGGGGAAAACACTGTTTTGTGCTATTCTCATTACATCCTAGGAATAAATATTTTATATTCCACATTTTCTATTACTTCTTGCTACTGTCTGAGTTTTTTTATGATAGAAGACACTCTCCCCAATAAAATAAATAAAAATGAAAGCCTACTGTGATTTACAACCATTTGGTATTTAATTTACAAGGCTGCCAATGGGAATATACAACTACTGTACAACAAAGGTCCTTTGCACTATTCTTTGAATTTATTCCTCAAAGTACCTGCAGTGAAATTTAAATTCACAATAGCTACTCAGTTTATTCCAGAAACATCTTATATAACTAAAATTGTATCTTCTTTTCCTGAGTTTTTTCACGTCATCTTTTACAGATTGTGGCAATGAAATGGAATAATAGAACAAAGAGTATGGTACACATGAGTTCTTACACACATACACAAACAACACACAAGCGTACCTTAAAAAGCTTAGTTCAATGTTTTTCTGTCTCCAATGTTATTCTCCAAAGAACCAGCTAGCAGATCTCTCCATGTGGTGAACAGTCTTTGCTTGTCAAAAGAAAAACATCAATCCTGTCCACTGCAAACAGTTTGCTTCCCACACTACAGATGAACTACTAATAAACTTGGAATGATGAAGAAGCTACCTGTCTGATTATTTTTTTATTTATTTTATTTATTTATTTTAATTCCATTTATATCACGCCCTTCTCCGAAGACTCAGGGCGGCTTACAAGCTTAGCAGTAGCCTTCATTCTATGTATATGCCTGTTTATTAGGGCTTTCACACACAACCCCAAGCGGCATTATTACAAAGTCAGCTTAATTGCCCCCAACAATCTGGGTCCTCATTTTACCTCATTATGTCCAAGTTTCTGGTCAGTTTATCTAATCAGCACTATGATAAGTAGTAAACATTTCTAGGACTTACCTGGAAAGAGGAAGATAATATTTCTGACATATCCTTTCAGAATTTCAGCATGATTCAATTTACAGATAGTCCTTGCTTAGTGACCACAATAGGAACAGACAACTCCATTGCTAAGCACTGTTGTAGCTAAGTGGAGAATCATGTGATGTACTTATGATGTTACTACACATTCAGTCATTAAGTGCATCACTGCAATCATTAAATGAAATATCACGTGACTGTGAGTTCTAATTTTACTTCTCCATACTCTCCCAATTGGGAAACACAAATGGCAATTACAGTCATAAATGCGAGAATTGAACGCAAAGCTGTTTTCTTTCACACCATCGTAAATTTAAATGGTTTCTAAACTTGGGACTCCGTAAGCAACTAAGAATAGACAAGCAAGTTGAAAAGCTCAAAAGCAGTTTTCAAAGCAAGGTAGCTTCCTGAAATTTATTTATTTATTTATTTATTTATTTATTTATTTATTTATTTATTTATTTATTTATTTATTCGTTTTATATACCGCCCTTCTCCCGGAGGACTCAGGGCGGTGTACAGAGCAAAGTAAGTATACAACAAACCAACAATAAAACAAATAAAACCCCAGATCTACAAATAAAACCCCAAATCTATCAGGCCAGGCCGGCTTGCTGGAATAGATAGGTTTTGAAATCTCGCCGAAAGGTGCAAAGGTCGGGGGCCATCCGAAATACAATATGCATCATTTTCTATCCTGTTGCGTTTGTCACATACAATTTTGGGATATGGTATTTTGCAGGTAATCTTGCCTTTTTACCTGAATAACAACTACCATCACTCTACCGATGAAAAGATGTAGCCATTGTCATTAATAGAGTATTCCTACACAGTTTTTACATTGCTTTTAGAATAATTTATCAAAATAAGAATAGCTACAGCATGAAGCAATGTTCCAACTACTAGAGATATCTAGAAAAGAAGAAATATCCTTCTACTAATAAAAGTTACTACTTTTTAAGAATGACCATACAGTCTTTACTGGTATTTCAAAAATGGACACTTTCTAAATTCTAATGGGTTAATTAATACTTATTAATTAAATAGCACTTTAATGCCTTATCTTTACAGGTTGCCACTATATACCATATGTGTGAAAACAGTGTTAATTGATGCTAACAGATCTAGCAGATTGCTAAACTCAATACCTATCAAGTACTGAGGAGAGAATGTACAGAGTGTTAGAAAAAAACTGAGTTCCAATTTGTGAAGCTCTGAAGAAAGGAAAGTTGGAATACAAGTTTAAAAATGAGAGACATGCATATTTATCTTTCTTTTTAACCAAGATGAAGATAAGACCATCTCTAATTGTCATGGCTTTATCTTTCCCTCTCATTGTGTTTGCTTCAGGATCCTTTTTTTCTTTTCTTTTTTCAAGGATTCCGGTCATATTAAGAACCCCTCTGTTCTTTATTTCTTTTTATTCTTTTTCTCTGCCTAATATTTTGCCTATTTTAATTACTTAATTTAATTTAATTTTATTAAATTTATATACCACCCTTTCCCGAAGGACTCAGGGCGGTTTACAGGGTATTTAAAATCAAACAGTACAAAATACAAAAGTTAAAAAAACAATTAAAAAAGATTAAATTATCCCTTAACTAAAAACCTCAGTTAAAAATTCTCAGCCTGGGCCGGAGAGCTCAAAGAGCCAGATCTTCAGGTCCCAGCGGAATGAACGAAGGTCAGGGGCGGTCCTAAGCTCCACGGGCAGCTGGTTCCAGAGGGCAGGTGCACCCACAGAGAAGGCCCTCCTCCTGGGTGTTATGCGCCGGCAATCTTTTACCGGCGGCACCCTGAGAAGACCCTCCCTGTGTGAGCGCACTGGACGAAGGGAGTTTGATGCTTAAGTAAAATAATGCTAATATCTACCATATCTGCTTTTTTGAAAATAAAGTTTGCTATTTTCTCAGTATCATTTGATCTTCTTAGATATGTCAATATGCTCATTGACTACCACCTACCATTTATAACATTAGAAGAAAGTGATTGCATGTCATGTGCTTAGCAACCAGCTCTGATATATGACTGGTTTGCAACATCCTGTGGTCACATTACCACAATTTGTGACATTTTTTGCCAGTTTCTAACAAAAAATGTCCATTTTGGAAGCTGGGTTAGTTTAATGACCACACAATTTGCTCAACAACCATGGTGACTTGCTTTATAATCATCATATAAAATGGAGACTGGTCATGTGGTCACTTGACTTATGACCACAGTGACTTACGAATAAAATTCTGAGTTCCACTGAAGTTGAGGACTCCCTGTATTTTATTTTCCTTTTTCTTAGTTTCACATTTGTCAATCAAAGCTTTCACATAAGAATATTTAATATAACAGACAAGATGTCATGTCTATGACACATGGCTGCATTCTCTGCTGACAATAAATATCACTTTTGATGCATTTTGACCAGCATGTTACAAACATAACCAAGGGCTAAGCTCACAGGCCAATCAATCAATCAGAATAAAGCTGGAAGGGACTTTGGAGGTCTTATAGTCCAACCCCTTGCTTAAGCAGGAGAACCTATACCATTTCAGACAAGTGGCTGTCCAGAAGAGATAATATCAGCAAACCATTCATACCATTCATACCTGAACAGATCGCACTATAATTTGAATGGAAACTCTTTGTTGTTGTTAGCTGCGAAGTCGTGTCCGACCCATCGCGACCCTATGGACAACATTCCTCCAGGCCTTCCTGTCCTCTACCATCTTCTGGAGTCCATTTAAGCTCACGCCTACTGCTTCAGTGACTCCATCCAGCCACCTCATTCTCTGTCGTCCCCTTCTTCTATTGCCCTCGATCTTTCCCAGCATTAGGCTTTTCTCCAGTGAGTCCTTCCTTCTCATTAGGTGGCCAAAGTATTTGAGTTTTAGCTTCAGGATCAGGCCTTCTAAAGAGCAGTCAGGATTGATCTCCTCTAGGACTGACCGGTTTGATCGCCTTGCAGTCCAAGGGACTCGCAGGAGTCTTCTCCAGCACCATAGTTCAAAGGCCTCAATTCTTTGGCGCTCAGCCTTTCTTATGGTCCAACTTTCACTGCCATACATTGCAACTGGGAAGAACATAGCCTTGACTATACACACTTTTGTTGACAGGGTGATGTCTCTGCTTTTTAGTGTGCTGTCTAGATTTGCCATGGCTTTCCTCCCCAGGAGCAAGCGTCTTTTAATTTCTTGGCTACAGTCCCCATCTGCAGTGATCTTGGAGCCCAGGAAAATAAAATCTGTCACTACCTCCATTTCTTCCCCATCTATTTGCCAGGAATTGAGAGGGCCAGATGCCATGATCTTGGTTTTCTTAATGTTAAGTTTCAACCCAAGTTTTGCACTCTCCTTCTTCACCCGCAACAAGAGGCTCTTTAGTTCTTCTTCACTTTCTGCCATTAGAGTGGTATCATCTGCGTATCTTAGGTTGTTGATATTTCTTCCGGCAATCTTAATTCCAACTTTTGATTCATCTAGCCCTGCCTTTCTCATGATGTACTCTGCATATAAGTTAAATAGGAAGGGCGACAGTATACAGCCTTGCCGGACTCCTTTCCCAATTTTGAACCAATCAGTGGTTCCATGTCCAGTTCTCACTGTTGCTTCTTGACCCGCATATAGGTTTCTCAAGAGACAAATAAGATGGTCTGGTACTCCCATCTCTTTAAGAACTTGCCACAGTTTGTTATGATCCACACAATCAAAGGCTTTAGCATAGTCAATGAAGCAGAAGTAGATGTTTTTCTGGAACTCCCTAGCTTTCTCCATGATCCAGCGTATGTTGGCAATTTGATCTCTAGTTCCTCTGCCTCTTCGAAATCCTGCCTGTACTTCTGGTAGTTCTCGATCCACATACTGCTGAAGTCTAGCTTGTAGAATTTTAAGCATGACTTTACTAGCATGAGAAATGAGTGCAATGGTGCGATAGTTTGAACATGGAAACTCTAAATCTAAGCAATTAGTTTTTAAAAAAAGATACCATCTTGAAAAAATAAGAAACTGGCTTAAGAAAAATGTCTTAATTTGGAGAGGAAAAAAAGCAGATATTGTCAATATTGTACAGGAAAAGTAATGTGTCTTGTTAGGTATGTCAATATTCTTCCCATTGTAAAATGGAAAAATGATATACAAGTTAACTACAGGTTTACTACCTGCTTCAATTATAACTTTTTTACAAAATACTACAGGTCAATTTGAACTATAGATCTTACAAAATCCTTCTAGATTAAACCAGTATATAGGTTGTTTTTGTTTCCTCCAAAAAAGCATGCATGTGAAAATGCCCGATGTTTTCACTATTATAGAATGGCAAAACACTATTAAACTGCTATCACCTGGAACTGTCCATTCCTGAGACTAGCCCAATCTCTTTGCAGCTTTGATTTCAGAAGTACAAATCCAATTACCATTATCCAGCAGTCTTTTCCTGTGGGACCAGCTGGAGTTACTTTAGTACTATTTTCCCATATCACCACATGGAATTGCAAAATGCTGGAGACCATCGGCAAAGCAAGGGACAAGGAGAAAGCAAGAGAAAAAGGAGGAAGACAAGGCATCGTCAGCTGCCAGCCTTGAGGGACGAATTAAGATAGGAAACAGGACCAGATAAGCTAATTCTACTTTATTGTAAAGCTACATTGACAGAATCTTGCAACTCTGAAAGTCCGTCCATCTTTTTCATAGCTTGTGAAACTAGGGAAGGTCTCTTCTGAGTCGCTTGCCCGTCCCCCTGTCCAGTTAGGTGGTACGCTGTTTTATCTGACCATTCCTTGGCAGGGTGTCTTTGCTCAGTTTTCCATGGTCATTCCCACAAACCATTGATTGACTAATTTCATTTCATTATCTACAGTACATCCTGCCTTTATTTTCACAAATAACTTAAGGCAGAGAACATATCCAGCACACTTTCCTCCTCCTATTTTACCCACAACAACAAACCTGTGAGGTGAGTTGGGCTGAGAGAAACCCCAGATGGCTTTGATGGCTAAGGTGGACTCTTGCCCATGGTCTCTTGCTTTCTAGCCTGGCGCCTTAACCACTAGTCCAAATTGGCTCCAACATTACATCATAAACCATTACATCAACCTTGAGGAGTAGACCAGACAGGAAGAACAGCCAGATAAGCTAAGTCTAATTGTACTTTACATAAACAGAATCTTGCAAGTCATTTTTTCCCTCATCCCTTTTACAGCCCACAAAATTAAAATGGGTTCCCTTCTGCACTGTTTTCCTCATCCACATTCCTAACTGCAGACAAAGTTGCCTTTTATCTGGCCATTCCTGTAGTTGCATCTCTTCTCCTCTTGTCTCCCAGGTTTATTCTCATCTATCATTATAACTAGTCCTCGACTTACAACCATTCGTTTAGTGATGGTTCAAAGTTAACAATGGCATTGAAAAAAGTGACTTATGGCTGTTTTTCACATTTAGACTATTGTAGCTTCTCCATAATCACGTGATCAAAATTGAGTAGCTCAGCAACCGGTTCATATTTATGACAGTTGCATTGTCCCGGGGTCATGTAATCACCTTTTGTGGCCTTCTGACAAGCAAAGTCAAGGAGAAAGCCAAGATTCACTTTTCAGCCCTGTTACTAACACAACAACAGTGATTCACTTAACAACTGTGGCAAGAATGGTCATAAAATGAGGCAAAACTCACCTAACAACTATCTTGCTTAATAACAGAAATTTTGGGCTCAATTGTGGTTGTAAGTTGAAGATTACCTGTATGGGCATTTTTTATTTAAGAAATGGGTCTCACAAACCAGGCAAAACTAACAAAGTAACACACCTGAGAAAGAAGCAAGCCAAAGTTGATGTCCTCGTAAACGCTGCTAAGATTATGAAATAATTAAATGGTAGCCCAGTTTTGAAGTATCACGGCTACAAATGCTTTCTCTTCTTAGCTGACAAAATCTGCATAAAAGAAGTGCTTTTTGGCATATATTAGAATACATATGGAATAAAAAAGAAATGTTGAAGTTTGTTACTGATAGGACTAAATGTAATAAAATATTGTGGATGAAAGCAAATTGTGGATGCCTTCTTGGATGAAAAATTTTAATGGGATAGTATTCTGTATTTTTAATCTGTCATAAATGGGCATTATTAAGTTAAAGACATATTCAAAATACCTAACTCAAACTACATTAAAAGATATTATATTCATGCGCTGCTTTGCTGACTAAAATTGAGCCAAAAGTGACTTTAATAACTTATGTTTGACAGAATGTATTAACATAATTACTGGCTAAAATCCAGCTATCATAACCTCAAAATAATTGAGCAATATTCAAAAGGAGAGAGGAATAATTACATGATTATTGAGTAATTGCTTAGAATAGTTTTCTGTTTTTCTCAATGCCCTGCTACATTTAGGAAATTTTATATCCTGGACTTATGGTCTTTTCAGCATGAACCAGAAGCACTTTACTCTTAGGCAGGGATGTTAGCTAATTTAAGCAACACCTAGTTTCTACAATAATTAATTGTGTTATCACTTCAAAATGAAAATATCAAAGTAATTAATAATCAGGTTGTACCAGTGCACCTTTAAGAAGTTGGAGAATTACAATAAAGCTCCTGAACCATTAGTGATTCAGATAGGATTGACTTTCCTTATTATTATGAGGTCATAAATACCCCAAATTAAAATAAAGTTAGTTTGAAACCATTGAGAAATGTAAAAGTTTTGGAATACAAGCCTTAGCAAAAGAAAAGTTGGGTTTTTTTAAGGAATCTCCTTTGAGCTAGATGTCATTTTTAATAATAAAATTATAATACTTATTCCCAAGTCCATTACTTAGAAAATCAAAGACTAAAACAGTTTGTTTTCCTCTTGCGTATGGATGCCAAACATATGAGTGCTAAGATATATTTTCCCTACTTTAACTCTTCCACTTCTAATATTGTACAAAGACAATTAAAACAATGTTAAATATTTTATTGCTCAAAAGAAATCAGTTGTAATCCTGAATTCATTAGTCTTCTTAGAATTGGTTGAATACAATTTGCATGCCTACTACAGAGGGCTACTAACCTAAATAGGCATCAAGTATATACAGACAAAAACTGAAATAGTTGTTTAGCCATAACCACAAAATTCTGTTAAAAAGAATTTAATTTTTCATTAAGTGCTTAACTTCCAGTATTTCAATTCAATTCAGAATGAAATATAAGCAAACTACTTTCAGAAACATTGAACAGACGAATTAATGAGTAGCACCAACAACTAACGGAAACTATAAGGATACATGCTGCCTGGGATATGAGATATTCAACCTACAAGTTGATAGATAGATAGATAGATAGATAGATAGATAGATGATAGATAGATAGATAGATAGATAGATAGATAGATAGATAGATAGATGATAGATAGATAGATAGATAGATAGATAGATGATAGATAGATAGATAGATAGATAGATGATAGATAGATAGATAGATAGATAGATAGATAGATAGATAGATAGATAGATGATAGATAGATAGATAGATAGATAGATAGATAGATAGATAGATAGATAGATAGATAGATAGACAAGACAGACAGACAATTTTAAAAACCTATTACCGGTAGTTTAAACACTATTTCAGCTTATTTCTCAGTTTTAATTTGGAAGAACTTGTTAATTACTTTAAATATAACTGAAATATATTTGCATATGTGAAAAACATTTTATGTATTACAGATGGAAATCTGAGAATAAAAATAGTATGCTAATATAGAAACTGAAGTTCATGCTTTGAAGAGAGGTTGTCATTCAAGTTATTAAGCATTCTGAAATAGCTCGTTTTACAACCTCAATAATACATTTTTATGGATCATTAAGTAGCTTGGTGTATGATTTATGGATATATATATATATATATATATATATATATATATATATATGCCTGATTTTGATAACTAAAATAACAAATACATCTTTAAAAATCAATTGAAACTCTTCTAGTGCACAGCAGTTCTGTTAGAATGTATTGTGAGTTCAGCCTTAAAACTAGAGGTTATTGCTGTGTAGCAGTCTGTTTGTATTCTGGCATGAATAGTCAGACATGAGCAGAATCATTAAACCTACATTATTCATTTGAGAAAAATTATTCTCATCCATTCTAAAAATCACATGCATGCAGGATCTGACCACAGTTTGCCTGTGCTTTTAGAAACAAATACTGTATTCACTGTCAAGATTCCAGGCTGATATCTGCCTTGTATAAAAGTCCTGTCTGAATATTCACACTTGCATCCAATGATTGTAAGAAGAACTAGTTCTACACCTTTGAAAAAAGAAAAGAAAAATGCATCTTTCATAGCTTGGTAAATTACAGAATTAGTAGTCAGGGACACTATTAAAAGTTTGCCTGTTGTTAATTATTGATTCTGTATCTGCAGATTGAAGTGATCAAAGACGGCTCAGTTTGCGGACAGCTTCATTTTCCACATGGAAAAAAGAGGATGCAGATAGGTTAGATTACTCTATAATGTTAAAAAAATGTTGGAATGCAACAAGATGTTGAATGTCTATGGAAATTCTCAGTCATTCAAGTCATGATTGTCCCAAAGGTGCTTTTTCAAGAGGCAACTGGACTTTCTTGTTTTTCTTTGAAGATGTTTTGCTTCTCATCCAAGAAGCTTCTTCAGCTCTGACTGGATGTTGGGGAATGGAAGAATTTGTATTCCTTTCAGACAGCTGGTCATTTCCATTATTTTAGAGAGTTGTTGAGGCCACTTGGAGGCCTACTCCAACTGGTATGGAGCCTTAAGTTGGAGCTGTGCTATCTACAGGATGTTTTCTGCCCTGTCCCTTCACTGTTGAGCTTAAGGCTCCACACCAGTTGCATTACTCAGGTGACCCTGAGGACACAAGAGACTCTATACCATTTCAGACAAGTGACTGTCCAGTCTCTTCTTAAAAACCTCCAGTGATGAACCACCCACAACTTCTGACAGCAAGCTGTTCCACTGGTTAATTGTTCTCACTGTTAGGAAGTTTCTCCTTAATTCCAGGTTACTTCTCTCCTTGATTAGTTTCCAACCATTGTTTCTTGTCCTGCCCTCTGGTGCTTTGGAAAATTAGTTGACCTCACTCCTCTTTGTGACAGCCTCTCAAATACTGGAATACTGCTATCATGTCCCCCCTAGTCCTTCTTTTCTCTTGACTTGCCAAACCCAAATCCTGCAACCATTCTTCATACGTTTTTGTCTCCAGGCCTTTAATCATCTTAGTTACTCTTTGCCTGAAATGGTATAGGGTTTCCTGCCTGAGCAGGGGTTGGATTAGAAGACCTCCAAGTCCCTTCCAACTCTGTTATTCTGTTATTCTGCTATGAGTTATCTTTTAATACAATATGTACAATATGTCCCTGTAAAGGGTGCCGATCACTAAGAAAGCCTATTAATAAATCTGTGGGATACACACCCAGAAACATGATTACAAAAAGGGAAATGTGAATATCAATCTGACTGATGCCGAGCATTTTTGTCAAGGTGAGCATATGCATTTAGGGCCCAAAGGGGAAAAGCTCTCCTTACTGGGCAGTGTTATTACCTTTATTGTCACTACCACCACCCCTGCCACATTTGTCATCTGTTTTTCAGGCAAAGAGTCCAAGGAGAATTAGACAAGTTAACTGACCCAACAGCCCCATAAAATAGATTGAAACATTTGACCATTTGATGCTGACAGCCAATGGATTTTCAAACAAAAATCATGACTTTTTTTTTAATAAACTGTCTCTAGAATTGAAGGTACAGCATTAACAGAAACAAACGAATTAGTCAGGAAAAGGTCAAATCACTTCCCGATAAACCTTATAAGACTTTTCACTCTCATTAAGTCTCAGCTGAGAGCTTTATAACTTGGAAATTTAATTACTGTCAGGAAACATGCCAAAGAAGCAATCAAGAAAAAGCAGAGCAGGAGGCCATGTCTAATTTATATACATACATATATATATATATATATATATATATATATATATATATATATATATATATATATATATATATATATATATATATATATATATATATATATATATAGACTGGTGTTTACTTTTGCCACATTTGAAATATATCAGGGCTAAGCATCAGTAAAACACAAGATACTCATCACTACATGATTAGTTATTAAAAATGGTCTTTTAACGAGATCAAAATAAAATAAGCAGTTAAGATTAATGATCATGCGATGAGGTGGTAATAGTATTTATTTTTTCATAAAGTGGAACGGTTTGCCTCCAGACGTTGTAGGTGCTCCATCACTGGAGGTTTTTAAGAAGAGATTGGACAGCCATTTGTCTGGGATGGTATAGGGCAGGGGTGTCAAACTCGCAATGTCACGTGACTTGTCACAACGTATTGTGACTTTTTTTCCATTGCCGGCAATGGGGTGGGCAAGGGTTTCAGCATGATTCATCTGGCCCACGGGCCGGCCGTTTGACACCCCTTTTATAGGGTCTCCTGCTTGAGCAGGGGGCTTGGACTGGAAGATCTCCAAGGTCTCTTCCTACTCTGTTGTTCTGTATTCACATTATCCCTACAAAGACTGTCTAATTCCAACGCATATTTCTTTTAAAAATGTGCTAGAAATCTGGTAATCGGTTGACAGATGACCTTATAGAAAATAGTTCAGATATTCACTGCAGGATAGAATAATCGGTAACAAGAGAAAGCTAATAATGACTATGCTCATCCCCAACAGAATAACAGAGTTGGAAGGGACCTTGGAGGCCTTCTAGTCCAACCCACTCCTCAAGCAGGAAACCTTATACCATTTAGACAATAAAGGTAAAGGTAAAGGTTCCCCCGCACATGCGTGCTAGTCGTTTCCAACTCTAGGGGCCGGTGCTCATCTCCGTTTCAAAGCCGAACAGCCAGCGCTTGTCCGAGGACATCTCCGTGATCATGTGGCTGGCATGACTAGACGCCAAAGGCGCACGGAATGCTGTTACCTTCCCACCGTAGTGGTCCCTAATTTTCTACTTGCATTTTTACGTGCTTTCGAACTGCTAGGTTGGCAGAAGCTGGGACGAGTAACAGGTGCTCACTCTGTTACGCGGCACTCGGGATTCGACCCGCCAAACTGCCGACCTTGTGATCGACAAGCTCAGCGTCCTAACCCACTGAGCCACTGCGTCCCTTTTTAGACAATATAGTGTCTAATCAGATTCACTGCTAAATTTTAATTGTTTGGGAAGAAATGTGCACACAGGAGGAAAGACAAAATGGTTGTGGGTATGGCTAAATACAGCATATTGTATAATATTATTACTGCCATATAGAAAATGTTATCACAAAATGATGAAGATAACTAATATTTTAAAATATGCAATTATGGGAAGCAAGGAAGATTTTTTTTTGCCGCTTTCTGTCAGTAGATTAGATGTGACAAAAAACCAGTGTTATATATGAAATGGAAGCATTTTTTTAGGGAAATCTTATAGCTAGTATGCAAATTATTCATTAAAATGTAATTGAGTTCATGACAACATGCTCTATCTTTGAGGCAAGAAGATTTCAATTTTCCTTTGTTAAGTCTAGGAATCTTATCTTATTTTTAATAATATACACGTTAAGAATAAATAAATATATAAGATTATTTAGCTGTAAATCCTTCCAGGCTATTTTTTTCCTTTTTTGCATGTAGCCTCAAAGGGAACACATATAGAAATCATATTCATTTAGGAAAGCAATAAAAAAGCTGATGGCTATGTGAATATTATTATATAACTTTATCATTTTCCTTAGGCTGGTCTCTAAATTCTTAATTTAAAAGACCAATAAAAATTATTTTTGGTCCTAGTTTAAATAAAAATATTTAGACATTTATCACCTTCAGCAATATTTGCAAAGAGCCATCAAATTTTCAAAAAAAACCTCATTCAGGATTTGAAATAAGTCCAAAGGTAAATTAGCAATTCCATAGGAATATTGAAACACAAAATAGGTACAAGCTATCAAAATTGTATCTTGAATCAAGAGTGATGCTACGTTTAGTCAGCTGGTGGACCATAGCCGAAGAGCCAGCGCTTGGCCGGCATGACTAGATGGCAAAGGCGCACGGAACGCTGTTACCTTCCCACCGTAGTGTTCCCTATTTTTCTACTTGCAATTTTATGTGCTTTCGAACTGCTAGGTTGGCAGAAGCTGGGACGAATAACAGGGGCTCACTCGGGATTCGACCCGCCAAACTGCCAACCATCTGATCGACAAGCTCAGCGTCCTAAGCCACTGAGCCACCGCGTCCCTTATAGATATATATTTATGTTTGGGAAGATCTATCCTAAGCTTCCTCTTTGGTAGGCCTTTCTTCTTCCAAGTACCTCCTCCCCAATCTTTCTCTTGAGACTTTTGCATGACTGAACTCACCGGTATAATTTTATCTTTTTAAACTTTCCCTGCCAACTCCTTCTCCACTTCCACTCATAATGCTTGCAGGTAGTTCTCACTTACTGACTGCCTCATTTAGTTACCATTAAAGTGAAATTACAAGGGTATAAAAAAAAACAGCTTTGTGACCAATCCTCACATTCACAATACTCACAGTGTCCCATAGTCACATGATTACCATTCAGATGCTCAGCACTATCACATATGTTCATGAGCATTGTGGAGTCCTAGGGTCAAGGGATCACCTTTCGCATGCTTTCAAATCAGTTTGAGACGGGCAATGTTAATGGAGAAAGTGGAATTGAAATCCTAAATTACGTTATGTGAGGTTTTGCTTAATAACTGGCACTTAGCAACAAAATTTCTGTGGTCGTTAAGTGAGAAGTACTGCCTGTATTTCTCTTCTTTTCTCCATTCTTCATCTCCTCCACATTGCGGTCTGGATTCTGAATGACAGCCAGCAATACCTTTTGCTTTGTCTTCAGCTTTCCAGGGAAGCTGATGCATTTTTTTCCTTACAGCTAGAAAATGCTGTCATTTCTTGGGGGAGGGGCAGAAGGAAAAACTCATCTACTCCCACCAAGGGAGATTTCATTTAAATTGTATTAAAGTAAGACTCGTGGATTTTACTCATTATTGGAATCTCTAACAGTAAATACTGCACTAAAGCTTTCACATATTATTCTCTGCCAGGTAATAGAACATGATTAGCAAATAATCTCCTGGCAATTTAATAATTTAAATACCCCAATATGGAGACTCAACTTTATTTATTACAAACCCACTTTTAAACTTTTTCCTTTATACATTTTGAAACCGAACAAAATGAAGACATTCGTTTATGGAATGAATGCTGTATACAGTTTTAAATATTAAATGAATAAACACTATTCCATTCATTTTCTGGTAAGCCACTTAATTATAAAATTGAGATAAAATCTAGTCTGACCAAAAATATTTTTTTGCAAAGACCAATTCCCCCCCCCTCAAATGCTTATGGTTAAAGAAGTTGTAGCACAGCGTACTGTTGTCCATCAAATCTTAAAGATCATCCATAGGAAAGATATGTATCCATATATCCATCTATAGTATTATCAGGCCTTAAACACTTCAGAAATATGACTGCAGATTGATCACATGTTTCCTGCACAAGTACCAATATTATCTGTGTATAGGACAATAATGAAGCAGCAGGAGACCTTACATATTATATATAATGAATACAAATATATGGATAAAAAGCATGTGCATGGCTCTGGTATCTGATCTTAAACTTACTGCTGTACTGTACAAGAATATTTATTTTCTCTTACCTCAGAAGCATGTTAGTGCTGAAATGTTAATTTGGAAACAAAATACCACAGACTTCCTCAATCTGGGCACCCTCCAGCTGTATGTTTTAAACTCTCCATATGTCCTAACCTGCAGAACCACTACTGACCACAGAAAAGCTATAATGTAATGAAATATACTGCCTAAGATTTCGAAGACAACTAATAATAATGCACAATACAGTATGACTAAACACTGACACACAATAAAATATTTTCTAGATAGACTAATTATCCTAATAACTGTAATGTGAAAACATAATTTAATGTATGGCAATGAGACATTGATTGGTACAAATTAGTGCAGGTAAATACTAATGCCTTTAGTATCAATCCAATCACCTAAGCTATTGCTTAGAAGACAATATGTCGTTACCAACTTACTGCACACTAATTTTATCCATGGGACATTAAGCAAGTCAAGCAAAACAAGGCAATCTAAAATGTATCATTCAGTAACTCAATATTACTGGTAGTCACATTAGTTCTCTTCAGTGTAGCGTGCAGCAAATCTATTTGGAGAATTCTGTGCATTTTAAGATCATGCTGGCAATTTCCTTACAGAAAAATTAAGAACTACTTGGTAAGGGCAAAAAATGAATAGATCATTATAAATCCTTTTATATTAAATTTACCGGTCTACAGAGTGCAGTGATAAGCTCTCTGACCTCAATCCCTCTGGATGTGACTTCAGAAATGAATGCAGCTACTGTAATGTGCTTTTTGCTTTATGGAATGTGATTCAGGATAATTCCGCAAAAAATGTGGTGAGGTGAAGGTGAGGTCATTGATGACAGAAAATAAGGATATGAGCCAATAGAATCGGAGAACTAATACAATAGTAGCCCAGATCCGGTATTAACATAAGGAAATCCCAAAAGTTAAAACAGTGTTAATTACTTAACTACAAAGCACTAAAACAGGAATATTGAGAAGATAAAGCAAAGTGAAGCATGTTATAAATTCTCAGTAAATGATTTATTCTTATAGTAATTATGAGGTTATCCAAAGAAGACTATGCCTAGCTAAAATGATTATGATTTTTTTCCAAAGTTATTAAAAATCCATTAAGGAAAATTACACAAAGAAAACAAAAACTGTGTTTTGTTTCAATTGTGCAGTTAATATGACATCAAACATGGAAATGATTATTTAAATATTTAAAACTAACACCTGTGTGGTATTAGACTGTTATCAAAATACAGACTTAATTATATTCTCACATATAAAATTTTGCTTAATATCAAAAAGACTTTAAATATACCCTTATAATTACTTTTTTTCTGGTTAAAGAAGTAGCCAGCAAGTAAACTAATTAATACTGATCTGAACCCTCTACAACAGTGTTTTTCAAAGTTGGCAATTTTAAGATGTGTGAACTTCAATTCCCAGGATTCCCCACCTAGCATATCTACGTATATACCTAGCACATATAAATATTCTTCCAAATGTATTGCAATTACACCTTCCAGAATTCGAAAGTCAGCACAGCCAAGCTTGCTAGGGATTCTGGAACTCACAAACTCAATATATCAGGAGGAAATCAAGCTGGACAAAAAGCTTAAAAATCAGCCACATACCGATCACTGTGAAAGCAATTTATTTCCTCCTTAAAGAAAGCAAACTCAGCCATGTCTTCTTGTTGAATTGCAAATACCTTTGCATGCATGAAGGATCAAAACCAACTGCCTTTACATTCAACTGAGCTACTGTATTTATATATTTTTTCTTTGTTACATTAAACTAAACGTGTTAAATACACAGAACAAAATCTGTCAGAGCAACTAATGAATAATAATATGCCATCACAAAATAACATAGGCTGCAACTCAATGAACCATATAGTATATTATAATTAGATACTATTCCAAGACAACACATTATAAAACCAGTGCTATATAGCCGATTGAAAACAGTACTTGAAATCCAAGGAACTATGAGCCACTAGTTCACTTGCTTAATCTTAGTAAAATTCAGTAAAAGCTAAGCAACATTTCTTCTGCAGTGAGCTGCGTGCTATGTTAAAAACATTCAACTTTTGAAAATGCTGAAACAGACTTTGTGGAAAAATTTGAGTCCTATTATAACCTGCAAGAATCATAAAATGTGATTTTGTTATGTTTAGAAAATCTCAGAAGCCCACCCTGTAATACATTTAAAGAACGCAAAGCACAATTCAACAAAGATGAAATGGGTAAAGCTAAGCACCAGCAAAGGCACAAAAAACCTCAGTAAGCTTTAAGTAACTAGCCTCCCCAGATAGCACTAATTTACAGAAAGAAGCAAATCAGTATAATCACTCCATGAAGAACACTTACCACAGTAATCAAACACTCTCAGGACAGAAATGAATGAGAAACTTCCACTTACCTGCAAAAGAGAAACAATAAATCAGCTTTTGGGGGAAAAAATGTTGGTCAATGAATACCAAAGTGTGTGTGGGGGGGGAAATTTGATTTTAGAATTATGAAGTGTTTTCATAATATTCATGTGTTATATATAGTCATGTGGTATATATTTCTAAGTTAAATTAACTGTTCATATAAGAAAGTTAAAATTATGCAGAGACTACTGGGAAAAAATCAAACACATTCAGAATAGTATTTAAACATAGCAGTTCATCAGCTGTATTAATAAATTAACAAAATAATAACATAGCAGTTTTTGCTATAAATCCCTTCAGCTAATTCCACCATATTTACATAGGATGGAAGTAAGAGCACCCTGGAAAAGGATAGGTAATAAAACTGGAACAGTTGGAGCAAAATATAACAATAGGTGTGTTTAAACGAAGAGTAGAGTAAAACTCAGTCATCTTTTATATCAAGATAAATTTGAACTGATATTTCAGACCAATAATAATTGGTCAAGAAATAAGCATCACCTCTACCAATGCAGAAACATCTCACAATTGCTACTGATTCAACATATTTCAAGGTACTTAGATATCCTGGAAAACTTGCAGTTGATTTTGAGATTCACATAGTGTAAGATACTTAGGATTATAGATATTCAGGAGCATAAAATAGCTTGTTCAATATCTCTTTTAGATCAGGGGTCCCCAACCCCAGGTCTGTGGACCGGCACCGGGTCACAGCATGCCAGCAACCGGTCCGCACAAACAAGCAAAGCCCCATCCGTGGGATGCAAGCAGCACACAAAACCATGCACTCTCCCATCTGCGGAAAACCCTCTCTCCACGGAACTGGTCCCTGGTGCCCAAAAGATTGGGCTGAGTGGGAGTGACTGGCCCAAATTCACCCAGCCGGCTTGCATACCTTTGGTAAAACAAGAACTCACACTCTCCTGGTATTAAACCCAGAGAGATTCAGGTTCAAGTCTTCCCTCCCACATGGAAATCTACTGAAAATTTTGAACTAGCCAAGCTACCGCACAAGGTTTTTGGAGTAAGGATACAAAGGAGTTCCCCATTAAACCCATTTTGAACTGGGGAAAAGCTGCACTACAAACGTAACCTACAAAATACACTATGGGATGTGTGAGTGTGAGTGTTTGTATGTGAGAGGAAGGAAGGAAGGAAGGAAGGAAGGAAGGAAGGAAGGAAGGAAGGAAGGAAGGAAGGAAGGAAGGAAGGAGGGAAGGAAGGAAGGAATTAATTCATATAGTCTTAAGCTTCCAAAATGTATCTTATATTAAATCAATCTTGAAAGCCATTAAAAAAATAGAAATACATTTTAGACAATCCAAATTAAGGCCACAATGTAGAGAAGTTTATAATCTATCAGTGACTTATAATAACCCTATCAAGGAAGACACCTCATATGTCACTTAGGGGTTTCATGAGCAGATTAAAAAGCCAAAATGCTGACTATAAAACAAGCCCTACTCATACGATGCTTAGTGAGTATGTTCCTTCCTTCCTTTCATGATTTCAACCCTGAAAAACTCAGGAACACATTTTAAAGTTCCCAATATTTGGGATTTATTAAAAAAGTATCATAGCCAGTTGCTCTGATACTAAAATCACCTTGCTGCAGCTGTGATTATGGTTGAAAAAAGTGCCACTGTGTGCATGTGCACAAACACACGTGTGCACACAAACATTTTTCTCATTTTCTAGATAATTCGATTACTGTTAATTGATGTTTAGCTGAGACAGTTTGAAGGATATGGTAAAACACTGAATATAGGCAATTAGATTTTCTAAATAACCACTTGATTAACAGAGATTTTCCTGTCATAGCTTGGTGACTGAACCTTATTAAGAGCTATGGTCTGAGAGCATGCATCTCCTCATATCAAGAAATTAATACAGATGTTATTATTTAACCATATAGGCTTAAATGAAGTTTAACCTAAATTGCTCAGCTTCCAAAATTTACATTTTTGCCAAGATATTCCAGAAATGATGATATTCAGATCAGGCTTATGTGGGAGCACAACCATACAGATGGGAAATTAGGTAGCAAAGTCTTTATATAGCTAACTATTTAATACCATCCTTTTGCAGGCATTATGAAAATTATAAAAAAGAAATAAAACTAATAATAATACATTGAAACAGCAGATCAGGAATAGGAGTATGTGTGATCAATTCTATGGTAGTTTCCAGCATTCGCAGATTAGAGACAGCCATGAAATACTGGCTAAATAGATTTCATTGTTCCCATGGAAACATGTGTGGCAGGAATTCCTCTCTATAGGAGCACACTGGAAAGGTCAAATGCTGCTTTATATAGACATGCTTACTATAGCCTAGTTTTACCAATGTTATGCATTTTAATGATAAAAGCATTCAAGGAATTAACAGAGTAGCTGGAGCTTAATATATTCATAAGATCCATGATCCCACAAAAGCTGTTCTTTGAATGCTCATCAGTGAGAAAGATGGCCAACAGGAGAAGCAATCAGTGCAAGAAAATATATGTTCAGTTTGGTCTAATGTTTGGTCTATTTGGCCAGCTTGGTCTAGCACAGGGGTCAGCAACCTGAAACAGTGAAAGAGCCACTCGGAACCGATTCCCTCACAAAAGGAAAAACTGGGAGCCGCAAAAAATGTGTGCACATGCGCATACATGCGTGCATGCGCAGAGCAGGGTTTGACAGAAGAGTGGAGCCAAGGCGAGATATGCACCTACCCTGCATATTTGAATTGATTGGTTGAACTTTTTTAGTCCCACTTTTTTTTTTACTGCACATGGCAGAGGACTGGGAGCCGCAGGAGACTGCTGAAAGAGCCGCATGTGGCTCCGGAGCCGCGGGTTGCAGACCTGTGGTCTAGCAGTTAAGGCACCAGGCTATAAAGCAGAAACTGAATTCAAGTCCCTCTTTAGCCACAAAAGCCAGCTGTGTGATCTTGGGCCAATCATTCTCTCTCAATCCAAGCCATGTCACAGGGCTGTTGTAGGGGAAAAAATAAGATGAGGAAGGTGTGTTGGTATATTGGCCACCTTATTTGTAAAAATAATAAAGGTGATATAAATAATGAAATAAATAAATGTCACTGGAAACATAGGAACAAGAACTCCATCATAACCTTAAAAGGTAAATGTAAGGTATCCTTCCATTCAAAACTGACTTCTGGATAATTTTTATGAATTTATTTTAAAATGGCATTTTTCTTGGCAACAATACAAAAGTGATTTGCCACCACCTTCTCTGGGGAAGATTTTTTTCTTTTATACTTCCGAGTCTACTCTACAGCACTGCTGTGGTCTTTCATCCAAATAAAAACCGGACCTCAGCTTGCTAATTTTCAGAGACGCAACAAAGAAGCTGTGTATGTGCTCTTAATAATACTTGTGCAACTTTTTTATGGTTTTCTTGGGGGGAAAGAGCTACATTATGTGATCATATACTTTTCTCCTTTAAAGTAAAAGTACTGATAATTGCAAAGTTTTTATAAAATACAAGTTTACAAGACAACTCTCTTCTAGTCTGTATCCAAAATATATAGTACATAGTTTTCAAATACAAATAACTATCCTATCATAAATGTAGACAGCTTTAATTAGCAGATAATGTGAAAAATTATTTAAAAGATTATTGAAGTTGTTTATGATTTGCAAACAATGTTCTAACTTACCTGTATAATATTGACTGTTACACCAATGATTTCTTTAAGCATATATGCCAGAATATATTTGAAGGATGTTTTCCTTTTTAATTGGATTCTCCCTGTAGTGTATTTAGAGATTTTAATAGCAATTAAATAACATTCTATGACATATATTACTTTTTAAAAGTGTGTACCTAACTGTAACATAAAAATAGATGTTTTTATCCTTTATTTTGAAATTCAGCTTTTAAATTTGCAGAATGCAATTCTGTTTTTTCTCTTCATTATAAAAGAGGGAAGAAGCTGAATTTTAAAATGTCACTGTATGCTTCCCATGCTCAGAGTTTCAGTGGTTAAATCCCTTAACAGAGCTGTGTTAGTGGTTTCAAACAGATGCAGTTAACTACTTTTCCATAGGGAGCTTTTAAGCATGAAATTACTGGATCACAGTGGGCACACTGTAGAAGGAATTTCCTACTCATAAAGCAAGTCCACTCGCCTTTGTTCCCTGTCACTCAGATAATTATCAATGCTTTGGAAAGCTATAGGATGTCTTTTCTCACCCAGCTGTACTCTGAAGCCTAGTACTGTCCTTTACTAGCCATTTTTAATGCTGATTTTTCTCCATTTTGTCTAGGATAGTCATTAAACAGCAAAATAATTGACAGCAGTATGCTTATGTTTATTTTCCCCCCCCACCCAATGGCCTGAAAATTGTATTTTAATTAAAGAAACCTGAATCGGGATTAGGAAGTATCAGTACAGAAGGTATAAAAATGATCAATACATTCCTAATGTTAATAGGCAATTTTTATAATAAAATCACTATTTTTGTTTCATATATTCTTACTTATTCATAATTTCAAGCAAAAAGGATGACTTGTATCTACTCTAATATTAGTTCAAAATCACTTTTTTTAAAAGAAAAAAAAACTTTTTACATGCCAGAGGAAATCTATCATGTACCAAAGCAAACCTCTATGAAGAAGATTCCAGGATAGTTCCTAATATATTACTTAAAATTAAAATATAATCAGAGAGGAACATGCAAGATATTTCCTGTCATATTTTCTGAAGAGTCTTGCTTTGACAGGATAAGAAGAACAGGAAGTCCTGAAGTGGGGCATTATCTACCATTCAGCGTTGTTTGTTAGAACCCCTATTTATATTTCCACGTTAATGTATAATGCTCATGAAAGAAGCTAGGCCACAGAGGATCTGGACAGACTCAAACACTGGGCGCTACCTAACAAAATGAAATTCAATGGTGAAAAAAGTAAGGTTCTACATTTAGGCAGGAAAAATCAAATGCACAGGTATAGTATAGGTGGTACCTTGCTCAATAATAATAACTGTGAGAGGGATCTCGGAGTCCTAGTAGGATGGAATCAAGATCACGTGAAGTACTAATACCACTTTACAATGCCTTGGTAAGGCCACACCTGGAATACTGCATCCAGTTTTGGTCACCACGATGTAAAAAAGATGTTGAGACTCTAGAAAGGGTACAGAGAAGGGCAACAAAGATGATTGGGGGACTGGAGGTTAAAACATATAGGGAACGGTTGCTGGAATTGGGTATGTGTAGTTTAACGAAGAGAAGGGTGAGGGGTGACATGACAGCAGTGTTCCAATATCTCAGGGGCTGCCACAAAGAAGAGGGAGTCAAGCTATTCTCCAAAGCACCTGAAAGCAGGACAAGAAGCAACGGATGGAAACTTGTCAAGGAGAGAAGCAACCTAGAACTAAGGAGAAACTTCCTGACAGTTAGAACAATTAACCAGTGGAACAACCTGCCTCCAGAAGTGGTGAATGCTCCAACACTGGAAGTTTTTAAGAAGAGACTGGACAGCCATTTGCCTGAAATGGTATAGGGTTTCCTGCCTGAGCAGGGGGTTGGACTAGATGACCTCCAAGGTCCCTTCCAACTTTATTATTATTATTATTATTATTATTATTATTATTATTATTATTATTATTATTATTATTATATTATAGTACAAGGGCATATTCATGGTTTTTATCAGGCTATTAAAAATTACAAAAATTACAAAATTATTACTCATTTTTCCTTAATTTCTGCTCAAGGGTAGCTAGGGGATTTATAGATCACACAGTGTGCTTCTGAGCAAAGTGTTATAGTTTTTCATTGTTCATCTTTAAACTACTCAATGTATGGTAACTATCTTTTTTTTTTGTATTTTCATTTCCGCCATCTTGAAGACAGATTGCACCACAGGTAGTTTTAAAACAGGCTCTGGCTTTATGAAGGCTATCACACCAATTCCCCTTCCTGAACTGACATAGCAGCGTTTCTTGGTGGATGTGTTCCAGTGCCCCTGCTGTCTTAAAGTGCCTGGATAATTCTCTTGGCTGAGGCACACAGAAAGTGTCTTTAAGGCTAACAGCAGGTCTGACACAGGTGTACATGCCTTACTATTAACTCTTTTAATACTATGAACCTTAGGATGCTGTTTTAAAAGGACACAGCATTTTGCAACCCAACCAACTACAAAACAGCAATTGCATGAATCACCTTAACTATTAGCTTTCTGCACGCACAGCTGGAAAAATATCACTTCACAACAAATGTCAGAGTGGCACGTGGGTTCGTTTGTTGCCCTAAAATTAAGAAAACCAAGGAAAGTTTTGTGGTACTTAAAGATTATATATTATGGCACTTTTTTTGTGGCGCAAGCTTTCATGGACTTCAGTCTTTTTTTCCCCTTAGGGCACACTAAACTGCTTAGATTGTTGATTACAAACATCTGTTTTAAAGCTCAGCAGTGGTTCCAAAATTATCTACCATGCAGTATGGTTACTTAGACTTATGACTTGAAAAATAAATAATGTAAGTCTTTTAAACATTTAATAGTTTTAAAAAACGAAATCTCATCCGTGATCCTCAGGCTGGTGACTTCAGCTTCATTCTTCTGGGAGAAGTGTGTGATAGTAGCTGTTTTTTCTTCTTTTTTAAACTGCCAGAGGGGGTGTGTTCTGTGGGTGGAGGCTTGGCTGTGTTCTGATGGGGTGGGAGTGTGTTTTCAATGGGGGCTGTGTTCTGATTGGTTGGGGATGGGTTTTGAGTGGATGGGCTGGTCTCAGCTGCCAGCCTTAGACCTGAACTGGTGAGTTGTGCTGCTTTTGTTCGGCTCCGTGTTTGTGGTGGTGCCATGTTTTTATAGTGGGTGTCAGTTTGTTTATTGTGTGGTTTGGAGGGGTTTAAAGTGGCTAATGTTGCAGCTGTAGTTAGGTTTCTGTTTTGTGGTTGTGTGTCGTTATCGTTGTGGGTTCGGATTTGCTTTTTGAATGGTTGTGTGGTGGTGATGTCATGTGAAGTTATCATGAGTTTGGGTCTGGTATCATTCGGGTTTCCAAATGGCTGGTAGGCGAGAGGTATCATCTCGTTTGTTCATGCTGTGGGGGCGTTTTTCTATCTCGATGGCTTCTGTGATTATTCTGTTGTTAAAATGTTCAATTTTATAACTGGTTTTGGTTTTTTTAAAATCAATTTTGTGTCCAGTGGCTTTAAAGTGTTGGAACAAAGATGAAGTTTGTTCTCCCTTTCTGAGTGAGTTCCTGTGCTCTTCAATGCGTGCACTTATTCTTCTGTTGGTCTGTCTGATGTATGTGGTGGTGAGGTGGTGCATGGGATTTCATATACTCCTTGGTTTTCTAACCCAATTATGTCTTTGGGGTTTCTTAGGATGGTGGATATTTTTCTGTCTGTGCAGAATGCTGTTTTGATGTTGTGTTTGTGGAGGATCTTGCTGATTCTGTCTGTGACCCCTTTTAAGTATGGGAGGAGGGCTTTGCCATTTTCTTGTTCTCTGTCTTGGATTTTTGTGGGTGTCTCTCTTCGGATTAAGTTGGTAATCATGTTTCTTTGGAATCCGGTGGCTGTTAGTACGTTAGTGAGAGTGTGTAGTTAGGTTTTTAAGTGTTGTTCGTCAGCTAGGTGTTTTTTTCTGGAGATGAGTGTCTTGGCTACGGAGTTGATCTGTGCTGGGTGGTGGTGTGAGAGTGTGTTCAGGTAGCAGTTTGTGTGTGTTTTTTTGTGGTAGATAGTGTGTCCTAGGGAGCCATTGGATTTCTTGTAGACTAAGACATCAAGGAATGGAAGTTGATTGTTAGCTTCTGTTTCCATGGTGAATTGTATTTTGGGGTGTAGGCTGTTGAGGTGTGTGAGGAAGTCATCCAGTTTTTCTTTGCCGTGTGGCCAGATTACGAAGGTGTCATCTACGTATCAGAGCCAGAGTTTGGGTTTGTGGTTGGATTTTTCTAGAGCATGGAACACTTTGAAAGTAACCTTCTTTTAATACTGATCTTTGTATAGTCCATCTAGATCAGGGGTGTCAAACTCAATTTCATTGAGGGCCGCATCAGCATTGCAGTTGCCCTCAGGGGGCCGGGTGGGTGTGGCCAGGGTGGGCGTGGCCTACTAGGTGGGCGTGGCTAGAGTGTGTATGGCCTACTGGATGGGCGTGGCCAGCTCTACATCATTTGCATCAAGGGTGCCTATGGGGGCCTGGGCAGGAGTGGGACAGATCTGAGGGTCTGTGGCAGGAGGAGGGTCTCTGGGCCAGGGCCAAGGCAGTGGGGGCCGTTCCCTCACTGTTTCCAGGATGGCTTCGGGGGCCGCATGAAAGCACTTCGCGGGCCGCATCCGGCCCCCAGGCCTTGTGTTTGACATGTCTGATCTAGATGTTTTTTTGGACCCTTTCCAGCTAAATTTCACAGGATTGTGGTCTGCCCAGCTGCTTGTCTCTATACACACATCTTCAACTTCACAGTTAATTTCCCTTGACATCCACACCATGTCGATCCTAGACCACGAGCTATGTCGATTAGAGTAGTATGTATACTGCCTTTCCTCACAATTCCTTTCTCTCCATATATACCTGAATGTTTAGTTCTTTGGCCAATTTGAAAAAGGATCTTGGTAGTGTTCTTCTTTTCCTTTTCCTAGTCTTATTACCCTTGTAATCCAAATTATTATCGATGATAGCATTGAAGTCTCCTAGCACACAGATCTCATCATAATCTATATCACGTATCTTATTATGTAACGTTTTGAAAAACTGTTCTTGATTTCCATTCGGGGCATATATTTCTACTATCACTACTTTCCTATTGTTTATTTCTACCTCTACTATCAATATTCTACCTTGTCTATTTTTATAAACTTGTTTAGCTACCAGCTTCTCATTCACATATAATACCACCCCACTGTTTTTTGTTGATCTAATGATACAAATATATTTCCTAGTTTTGGCTGATCTAACAGATGTTTTTGTTGTTCTTTTATATGAACTTCCTGAATTGCTATTATATATAGTTTTTCACGAATAAGTTTATTAAAAATTTTCCATCTTTTCATTGGCGAATTTAAACCATTGATATTCAGTGACAGAATCCTGCATTCTTCTCCCTTTATTTTACTTATATCTGGGTCTTGTGCTTCTCGTTGTATGAATCTCTTTTGTTTCTTTGTCTCTGCCTTCATATTTCTCTGTAGTCTCTCCAGATTTGTTTTCTCTATCCTCTGTTCCTAATACCTTCCCTTCTATAGCCATCTGTCTTGCATCCCTTTCTCTTATTTCCCCTCCATCTTGGTCTTCTACTTCATCTTCATTATTAAAATGGAGCTTATAAAAATCTTCTGCCTTGTCTATTGAATCTAATCTAATCTATACCTTCTATCTTGCAACATGACTAGGATGCCTTCTGGAGTTAGCCATCTAAAGTTCACATCAGTTTCGATGTCAAAAATTGGTAGCCTCGTCTCAAGTCTCTCATTCTTTTAGGTATTTGTTTGAGAATTGTTATTTGTTGTCCTCCATAATCTAGCGGCTCCTCTCTTGATCTATGTAGTAGTTCATCCCGGGTCAATTTTTTAATCTCACATGTACTTCTTTTGGAAGATTATGTCTCCTCACATTAGTTTGGACCCTATACGTCTCATCTATTTCCACCAACATTTCCTCTTTTCCTATGCCTAGTGCTTTTGCCATTAAGTCTGCCATCATGTCCGGCAAGTCTTCACTTTTTTTTCCTTAACATTTTGAAAGTGCAGATAGTGGGCGGCTTTCTCTGCTTCCAGGAAGATCACTGTTGTTTCGAGCTCTCTGTTTGCCCGGATTAGAGTTTCACTTAAGTTCTCTACTTTCTTCTCCTCCTTCTCTATTCTTACTCCCATTTCCTGTAATCTTTGCTCATTTTTTATTAATTGTTGTTGAATCACCTCAAATTTACCGTCAATCGCTTGTATTTTTTCCTTGAGCTCACCAGTATCATTTCTCACTTGGCCTATCTCTTTCTTCATCTCTTTTTTCATCTGTTCATGGTTCCTAGTCATAGGTTCTTGCATATTTTTTTCCTTAACTAAGACATTGCTCAGTTAGTATCACTTTTTACAAATATTTAATTCCTTTGATCTTAAATAACCCTTTATCAATATATCAATTAAATTATATGTGTGTGTGTGTGTGTGTGTGTGTGTGTGTGTAAATTTTTTGGATTGCTAACAAAGAATTAAAGGGAGACTTTAATTCTTTGTTAGCAATCCAAAAAATTTACACAAATAATGAGTTGTCACAGTTGTGACTACAGCCTTTGGATGGCCTTAGGTTAGGCTGATACAGGCAATAAGATTTGGCCCATATTTGGGCCTTGCAAGGTATTCTAAAATACTTAACAAATACTTTATATATATGTATGTATGTATGTATACACTGTATATATTTAACAATCAAGTCATTAATTAATTAACTATTTAATTATTTTAATTCTATTAATTTATCCAATTATAGCAGTCAACAATCACAGCAATATAGTTGTTTCACGAATATAGCAAGCAGTCAGTCTATATATTTATATTTATGTGTGTCTTTTTATCTATATTTATATATCACCTTTATCTTCCTGTCCCATCAAAGTCACTTTCCTTTTTGATTATAAATTTCCAACTCCGGATTTGTAGCTCCTTTTATATCTTCTTCTTCAGCCAATGGCCAATAATAGTCTCACTATCTGAACTGCAGTCCTAAAGTTGCTGTGTCACTTTCTCCATCTTGGATGTGTTATACTCCCCTGTCTTATAAATCAAAAGTTTAAAGTCTGTCCAAATGATTCACTTTCCTTCTACTTATAGTCCACACTCATTTTTCCAAAAGTTCAGTTTCCAAGACTCAAAAACATGTCTTTTCCCATTACCTTTCTGTCCGTTCGCCTGGTCTCACGGCTAGTTTATGATCTTCTAACTTCCTGGCTTCCTCTTGTTGCTCTCACCTACCGCCTTATCCCTCATCGCTTCTCTCGCCACTCGCTCCCGTCTATTTTAAAAGCGCTCCCTTTCACTTTTTAAATATAAAATCTTGGAATTACTTTTCGTCAGATCCGATACACTGTTGTTCCAGAAGGTCAATGCTAGTAGTTCTGTCCCTCTTTCCGATCTTTCTGTCAGCCATTACTGGCCTCCTTCTCCCCGGTCCATTTGCATCGGGTTTTCTACGGATCTCCAACACGGGCCGCCACTCATGAAGGTTCTCCGGGACACCCGCAACTTCGGCTGTCCCTCCAGGACCTCCTATGGCTCCGAAGAGCCCCCGTGGACAGTGGGTGAGAGGCTGTGCGATACGGAAAAGCCCATTCACACAGCCGCTTGCTCTGACAGCTGGCCCCACCCCTCCAGACCTTATTCTTGATTGATAAATTAGTCCACTAATTTCAGCAAAGCATTACAATATAGTATTATACACTCTAAGCATATCTAAATGAAATGATACATAATACATACTGAGTATTTTCTCTGCCAAATAACTTAAAAAGTTATTTGTATACAATACAATATAATACAATATCACACACTTATATAATAGCAAATTTAGCTAGACATCTGTCAATTACAGAAGACCTGCCTATCCCTGCTTTTTTATATACTTTACTATAAAAGGACATAGTCATGAACCATATCAACTTTAGAATTATTCAATAAATACTATTTGTCTCAATTTTTATTATGAATGTATAATAATTGGAATAATGCATTTCTTTGCATCTATTTTATAGAAATTATTGCAGGTAGATGGCTGAAGAAAGACATAACAATGCTTTCTAAGAATCCAAG
This sequence comes from Vipera ursinii, assembly GCF_947247035.1. NCBI lineage: Eukaryota > Metazoa > Chordata > Lepidosauria > Squamata > Viperidae > Vipera > Vipera ursinii. The sequence continues at coordinate 272,041,537 of NC_139512.1, read as the reverse complement.
ACTTAGCTAGGCTGGGAAATGTCATGAACACGACTCTATTACAAGGATGCACTTACATGGTGACACTGATTTTGTCATTCTTCTCCCTTGCCAATTATCCCTTCTGGCAGGGATGTACCATAGTTGTTTCTAAGTTCAGGTATTAACAAAATCTAGCCTTCTTTCTTCAAGCCAATGTCAGCTAGTATTTACTGATTGCTGAAAGGATAGTGGCAATCAAGGAAAATAAAAGAGGACTCTCTAACAAGACAGAGAATAGGAAACGGACATGCTTTTTCCCCTCTGTCTTTCTGAGTCAAGACTGGATTGTACCAAAAATGACAAAATGGAAAACAGAGAAGGCATCAAGAAACATTTTGGCAGCTTTTATTGGCTGTTCAATCTATATACCTCTGTCACAATCAGAATTAACAGATTACTTGTCTAAAGGAGTTCATTTTGGAAATGGTGTGGTATCACTCTGTACTACCCAAAACAATGCCTATTAACATATTCTGTAAATTAAGTGATGGTATCGTGCACAGCACAGGTTTGAGAAACAGAAGGAAAGAGAAGTGTGTGATGTGGGTAACTGGAACTGGCACTTCTTCCTTTGAACAGTAAACCTGCATCTAAGTTAGCTTGTTTCTTTTAAAAATACAGGCTACAGGGGTTTTTTTGAGGGGGGGGGAAATACTCAATGTTAAATTACACATGGAATACTAAATTTAGTACCTGCAAAGCATGACCAAACTTTCCTAACTTTTCAAAATAATGAGCAATAACTTTCTTAGTTGTCCAAAAAACAAGAGTTTTTCCCCTCTCCTTTTTTATTCTTATTCTATTTTTTCTATTTTCTATTTTACTCCTATTCTAATATCCTAATTTTTGTTTCTTCTTTCAAAAAAATTGTCATAGAATTTATTATTCATAGAATTAAGCAAGCAGAGAGCATTGCAGAGATTTTTGGAAGGGAAAGATACTGTAAGGTTATTTTCTTGCTCATCGCTTTAAATAAGCTTCCATCAATGAGCCTAAACCCTAGTATACAAATTAAGTGGGGAGCAGTATTGATTTTTTACAACTGCAAGCTCTTCAGAAACAGATCTGAATTTTAAATATGTTTTTGGGCATTTCTTTTAAATTACTCAGTTGGGCAAGACATGCCATACTTATATAAATAAATAAGACAAAGCATCATCTATGAGAAGAATTTAACTCAAACACAGCTTCATTAGTTATGAACATTTTTCAGTCATCAAAATACAATTGAACTATATTCACTTACTGATATAATTATTATCAAGCATTCTTATATTATAAGGCAGACAGTCGGAGACTGTTCCAGTTGGGACAGATCAAGTGGGGGATTAGTCTGGAATTGTTATATAGACATGAGGTCCAATGTCCCCTTGAATGCCACTGAACCTTACCTAGTCTTTCCCAGAGGCAAACTTCCTATCTGGAAAGATTCCTATGAAATAGGCAGTAGAACAATAAAGTAGCTAGTTTAGTCTTCGTGTATGAGTCTGGTTGTTTGTGCTTGACATTGACCAGGCCATATCTACTAGCTATATGTGAATTTTAATAAATAATTTTAGACATAAGACTTAGTCTTGCTTTAACAAATAACTGAAGTCATAATTAAAAACCCTGAATCAAATCAATGCAACTTATTCTCTTTTTTGTATGAAAAGTATGTTATAGAACACAATCAGATTTCAGCATTTCTTACTGGTTGTCATGGATGAAGCTTAATTTCACTAAATCATTCTTGAACACAGTGGAACCTACTTTCAAGTAAATACGCAGAGATCACCATAATCTATAGTTTTTAAGCTTGCCATATTATGGCCTGAATTTCTAAAATTCATATGACAGACAAGTGATCTTCTTCTTAGCACACCATAATTTTACGAAAAATAGTTTTAATTATTGCACTAATTTAGATAAGAGGTCTCCTCAAAAAGATTACTCCCAGGCACCACGCATACTATCATTACTGAGATAAAATAAAGGATTACACAAATCAGTTACTTAAATAGTCACATCTTCCATATTCCCTTGAATATATTTCTAAGTGTTGATGATTCACAATTTATTCTTCTTATAATAAATGGGTTGATATATTTACTTAAAGGGAAAGAATCACAAAACACAATCTTAGAAATATGAAAATTCATGCCTAAGGCACTTGACCAAACATAGGTACAGATGAGAAATTGTAATGACGCCATTCATTCATTTCTCTCTGCCTTGTGTTCCTACATCATGTAAAAACAGATAGCATTTGTTAAATTAATTCTATGTTTACCACATGTAACATTTGTTCTAATCTTGGCTCCTTTGATTTATTGTACTTTTTTATTTGGGATTCAATGCATGTTGATCAGATAATGCAGCAATAATATTGATATGCATTTTGATTTATTTTAGCTTAAATAACTAATAATAAAATTATTATTGCTTGTCAGTCTCTTTATTAAATTATGTAGCAACATTTTTCACAATTCAATGTTATTTACAATCAGTTATAACAATTACACTTATAATTTGATTTAACTAGTTTAACTTCAAATTAAGATAAATTCCAGACATGAGTTACTAGGGTTTTTTAACCCCATTAACAAGTTGTAGGGATTGCAAGGGGGAGGGGTGTGTGGAAAGGTGCTATATAGGGCAAAAGGGAAAGTCCTCGGTATCAGCAAGAAAGAACAGAGTGAAGGTTTGGCATAGCCAGATAAATGGTAAGCAAAATGTCAGATTCTGAGAAGTCAGAATATTTGGAGATGAAGACAGAGGCTCCCCTCTGTGGACTTCAAATACTAACATAATGTGCGACAGGCCAGGCAGATTCAAGACAGTTGGCAAAGGGATAAGAGAATTCCTCACAGGAATCTCACTGTAGGGGGTATTATTTAGAAGACCTTGTATTGGGCATGGTTGTTTATGGCCATAATAAAGATCTGATCTGCTTTGACTTGCTTTAAGGTCCTTAGGATTTTGCTGACATGCATCATAGGAACTCGTAATAGCTTGGTAGTTTGTATAGGTATGTCTTTCTATGCATAGATACTTTCTTCTATATTGATAAAAGATATGTTGACAATAGGGTGTGTTCAGCTCAGGACTGTTTTATGATGTTGCATTTTATTAATGTAGAAATGCAGAATTGGCAGCATAGAAATGGGAAAGTACATATGAACTAAAAGTTACATCAAACTACACCTGTACAAAGCCGAATAATAACCAGTTCCTATGTTTTGCAAACCAAGTTACTTCTCAGCAAACAACTGATTCCCTTTTCAGCTGTTTTTTTCCAGGTATAAGATTTGCACATATTTCTTACTTTGCCATGTGGAATAATTTGCCTCAAATGGTCTCAGCTTTGAAAGTCAGCTTTCAAAAACAAGCATCTTTGCTATTCAGCTTTTTGGAGATTTACTTATGGAAGGTGTTTTTAAACAAATGACCATATGTTAAAAATTATATGAGAAACAGATTGTGCACAGCTTTTTCCACTACCAAAATAAATGTACAAATTTACTAGGATGACAGCAATTTCATGCACTTCTAGCTAACAAGTGGTTGTTGCGATCATCATACAAAAAAGGTATACTGTGGTCTCACCCTAATAAAAAAAATGGTATTTTAGTTAAAATTAGATTTCTATAAAAAAAATTCCATATAAAGCTATTTCCCCCCCAGTTCTGTTGTTTCTATTGTAAGCAGCATGTGTTCTGCAAATAATATAAAAATAAACTCAAAAGAAAATGTTGTAGTTCATTTATTTAAAACTAAAGCTTTCCATTTGTAAACTACTTTATTTGGGAAAAGGGGGAATAGACATTGATCAATTCACCAGAAAACATTGTTGTTGTTTTGTATATTTAAAAAAAACAATAAAAAGACATTAAGCTCTCAAAATATTTTGGTATGGTCAATGAATGCACAATAAATCATTGCAAATTCTTATTTTTTTTATTTCTCCTCCAATTGGTTATATACTATTTAAGATTAAAAATAAATGACTGAAAATAAAATGCTGAATGAACCTAAAAATAAATCTGGGGAATGAAGATGGATGATGACCTCACTCACTGCTCTATTTGTTTGTTTGCATATTGGATGTTTTCCTGATTATAGTGACTCTGAGATTTAACAGTAGGGGGCTAATGGAAATGTTGTATGTTGCCATGGCTGATAAAATCAATGGGGGAAGAAAAAAATGTGTTTACACTTGAAGATATCATATAAACCAGCTGGAGTTTCCTAGTTCCCCAGTCCAAGCCTTGTAGGTTCCTTGAAGAATTCATCTGCATCATTATGCATTTTTCACACCTATAAATCTATTAATTATGATTAGTTGTATTGATCTTACGGCAGATTTATAATTTCTGTAATAATTTAAAGAATATTCTCCTTAGAAAACATAGAGAAAAGGAACTATGCACGTTATTCAATTCAGCACTGACTCTTTATTTCAAGTCTATTATTCATTACAACAAACCTCACTGGTATATTTTATGAAAAACATTCTTTGCGCCATGCACCCTAATTCCAGGGTTACGCCTAAACTAAAGTATGAAATACATTCGTTTTGGAAATGAAAGTGTTAACAGAGAGAGAGGGAAAATATATTGTATTTTTTTAGAAAAATATTGAAATCCAAAATCCAAATCCAAAAACATAGAAAGAATTTAATGCGGCTAAACTGCATTCTGTTTTTCGTTGTTAGTAGACAATTGTGTGCTCCAGTGCATAATCAAGTGTTTCTATAACTGTATTTAGACAATTCTCTAGTCTTTAGTAGGATGACTTTGAGAACGGAAAATGCATTCTGTTCTCTGGCTTTTGGAATGCCAGAACATCCAATCTTTTTCTCCTTAGATCTCAGAAACGTAGAATATCTCGTGACTCATTGTCCTCAAACCTGTTCTTTAGACCAGGGCTTTTCAACCTTTTCACCCACTGTACCACTTTTAGGATATGGCAATATCCGAGTACCACCAGTCGCCTAGCAAGGTGTCAAAAACGTGATGACCCCCCAAAAAGGGAACAAAGTGATAAGGCAGTTCTCGACCTACAACAGTTCGCTTAGTGACTGTTCGAAGTTACAACGGCACTGAAAAATGTGACTTATGACCACATTGCAGCATCCCCAGAGTCACATGATTTACATTCGAATGCTTGGCAACTGATTCATATTTCTGATGGTCACAGTTTCCCAGGGTCATGTGATTCCCTTTTGCAACCTTTTGTCAAGAAAAGTCAATGGCTGGGGGGTTGCTTGTGGGAGGGACTGTGGGGGGATCCAGCGGTCTTCAGTAGAAGGGGTGGGACTGGGGTGGGTACCAGGGCATGATCCACCAGAGCTTCACTATCCCGCTTGGGCCACGAGGGGGACAACGGAGGGCAAGCACCCAGCCCAGCCCTTGAGCTCCAAGGGCACCAGAACCCTGCAGCTCAACCCAGTCCGGCCCCACTTTCCTGAGGGGATGCTAGCTGAGCTCACCTCCTCCTCAACGCTGCTGCTGCTGTGCTCACTCTCCTTGGCTAGGTTGCTATGGTGGATGCAGGAGGGCAAAGTGCTTGGGTCAGAGGGAGACCCACTCCTCTCCATGTAAGGAGACCCAGCTTTGTAACCAAAGCATTCTTCGCGATAGGATGGGAGACCACCAGGTTAGGTGAAAGGGCAGCAGGGCAATTGGTGGCCAAGTGCTAAGGTAGGACTGAAAGAGCCTTGGTGGAGCAGTGGGCTAATGCCTCCTTAAGTTTAGTTTAGTTTAGTTTTATTCAATTTCTATACCGCCCTTCTCCCGAAGGACTCAGGGCAGTTAACAGGGCATATATAAATAACAGTACAAAAATTAAAAAGAAATTAAACCAATGCCCAATTAAAATACAATAAAAATAAAAATAGTAAAAAACCCATTAAAAAACCCTAATATTCCCCATCAGGCCAGACCAGCTAGTTCAAATAAGTGGGTCTTCAGCCCGCGCCGGAAGGAGCAAAGGTCCGATGGCATCCGGAGCTCAACTGGCAGTTGGTTCCATAATGCCAGAGCACCCACAGAGAAGGCCCTCCCCCTGGGGGCCACCAGTTGACATTCCCTGACCGGAGGCACCCTGAGGTAGCTTCCCAATGTTCTGGAAGACTGTGCATTGGGAAAAGCTGTGGGCACGCACAGGGCGGAGGGGAGTTGACGCCGGCAGCTGCCTGCAATTAGTGCAGGTTCGAGTCCCCACCAGGCTCAAGGTTGACTCAGCCTTCCATCCTTCCGAGGTAGGTAAAATGAGGACCCAGATTGTTGGGGGCAATAAGCTGACTTTGTAATAATGCCGCTTGGGGGGGGGCGAAAGCCCTAATAAGCAGGCATATACATAGAATGAAGGCTACTGCTAAAGCACATTGACTTGTGCTTAGATTGTAAGCCGCCCTGAGTCTTTGGAGAAGGGTGGGATATAAATGGGATTTAAAAAAAAACAACCTTCCCTCAGAGCCTCCCTTCCTCTCATTATAATCTCCTTCCTTCCTTCCTTCCTTCCTTCCTTCCTTCCTTCCTTCCTTCCTTCCTTCCTTCCTTCCTTCTTCCCTTTTCTTTTTTCCTTCCATCTTCATTCTCTGTTGTGTGCGCTGGGGACTGTCAATCACAGCAAGCCACTAGGACCAACAGGTGGCGCCAGTCAAGGCTCGGATTGGCTGGTCAGCATTCGGCGGGAATTCCAGATGTGGGGATTGGTTTTGGGAATGTACCTGGCTAGGTATTTAAGGGGGCTACGGATGGGCTCCATTGTCCTTTGTTCCTGCCTGCACACAATAAAGGCTGTTGCTGTGAATCCTGTCTGTTCCTGTCCATGTGGTCCTGACAATATACTGTACAACATTCTCCTTTCTTTCTTTTTCCTTCCCCTCTTTCCTTCTTTTTCCTTCCTTGCTCTCTTTCCTTCAATTTTTTTGTCCTTCCTCTTTCCCTTTCTCCTTTCCTGTCCCATCTTGGATGCTCAAATGCAAAAGGGGAAACATTTCTCGATGCCTCCTTGCCTTGTGATCAAATGCCACTTTTGCTAGTAGTCTGTGGCCACTTAAAAGATTGAGAAAAAACAGGCTCAGTTTATCCCGTGCTTGCATTTAGTGGGGGCGTCCACAGACAACTGTACAGCAAAACTGTCAAAATTGTGGCTGTGATAGTTGATCAGAGCTCCCCCATTTTTTATGTGCAACAGCTTTAGCATTTAGGAACAGAGGTAGCTTAGTTGCTTTTCTATAAATACATAATCCTTAAAAGGGCTCTCTTGTAGGGACCCTGTCTTGGTCTACTTCAGACTGGAAATATAGCAAAGGAAAATATTTTCCCCCACTCTGCTTTCTCCTGTTTTCCCCACTGGAAATGGCTGTTAGCAACACACAAGGAGGGGATACTTTCCTAAGAGCTCACAATTCAAGAATACCAATGTTAACTTGGATTGCCAACGAAGTCCTGTCTGTGACAAAACAGAACACAAAATTGCTTTCTCCTTTGAACTGGGGCATTTCCAATCAAGTTGCCTTTCCTTCCTTCCTTCCTTCCTTCCTTCCTTCCTTCCTTCCTTCCTTCCTTCCTTCCTTCCTTCCTTCCTTCCTTCCTTTCCTTCCTTCCTTCCTTGCTTCTTTTTTTTGAAGCTGCCAGAGGCTCCGGGCAGAAGTGGCAACAGGCAGGCAGTGGTGGGAAGAGACTTCCCATTTTGACCCCTTCCCCATGCCGTTGCCTTTGTGTGGCTGTCAGCTCACCTCTCCCAGAACCACACATGTGTTTGTTTGTTTGTGTGTGTGTTTGTGTGTGTACGTGGGGGGAGGGTCTCACCCCTTGCAGCCCCGCGCCCTCAACAGAGACCTTCTGCGATGGCAGGCTGCAAACTAATGAAAGCTGTTTTTTGGAATACTTGTTTCTTTTTCTCAACATGCCACCGATTGTATTGCGCCCTGTCCCCTCAGCTCCCGCCACTAGCCCCATGGAAGGCTGCAAGAAGCCTTGCAGCATCTCTTATCTCTCCCATTCTTTTCCTCCGCAATGTCACAGCATGGGGCTGCCAGGAGTGAGACCTCCCCCCATGTGTACACGGGTCTGGGAGAGGTGAGCTGAGAACCATGCAGAAGTCCTTCAGACACAGAGGCAACAATGAGGGGGAGAGGTCAAAAATGGGAACCCTCTTGCCAGAATCCTCGGGCAGCTTAAAAAAAGAACCTGTGAAGCACTCAGAGCGTGGCCCCTAGGGACGCCAGGCCCCCCATGCTCGCTACCGCTTCCTGCGCATGCACCCAGGAGGCGGGGCAGCGGCGGTGAGGCAGCCCATTCCTGGCTCTAGGGCTGCCTCATGGATCTAAGGCTGAGCGCGTTCTGGCTTTGATGGTAGCTACGAGGTTGTAAATCAGCATCCGGTCGACCTGGATTTGCCTCTTTTCTTTCTGAGAGATCAGCAGGGACACCGGGTATTCACCATCACCTGTGCATGGGCCCATGGGGAGGGGGGCAGCTCCTCGCTTGCCCTTTCCCACCAAAACCTACTCTTTTTATATCCTTTCTCTCTCCCCCCTCCTTTTTCATGCATTTACAGCTACATGCTGCTTTTGTGGGGTTTTTGCCAAGGCCTGACAGCCCTGCAGAAGCACCTACCAGCTTATAATCATGCATGCAGATCCTGGGGCCTCTGCCAAACCCCGACACCCCTGCAGCTCCAACTGTCTCTCCTTCAGGCTTGTGCAGCGCTGCTGCTGCTTCAACTCATTCCTCTCCCCTCTGCTACTTCTCTAGGACGGTCACATACCACCTGCCAGGTGCCAAAGCACCACTGCTTTAAACCACTTAAGACAATCATTAGGATTGGTTCATCAGTTTGATTAATTAATTATGTGCCCATTGGCTTTGATTCTTAATGGCCACAGATCTGTCCCCATCCTGGTCTTCCAGATCTTCCAGTGGTTCAACCATCACCATTCCACCATCTGTCAAAGTCCATATACCTCGCTGCTGATCATCCTCTTGTAAGTATTATGTATTCATTAAATTCATACACCTGCCAATTCCAAGCAACTCTGGATGGTTCACAAAGTAAAAGTATGGTCTTCCCTGGTCTTTCAGGAAATCTTTTGCCTATTAATTTACATTCACAAAAATGAAACAAGGTTGTATATTGACACTTCTTTCCTTTAATGTTTACATTAACTCACTGGCCTAATTTTTGAGAATTCTACTTCTGTTCTTTTATGCATTAAGAAAGTAGTAGTTTTTTCCATTAAAGAAGTTGGTTTGGTGTTGTCCACTATCGCAAGGAGAAATTAGTCACTGATTCTAAGAGAACCTCAGTAGACTTATTCTCCAAAGCAGGGCTTTTCAACCAGTGGTACATTGGCACCTAGCAGGTGGTACGTGGCCATCCTAGAAAAGTGGCAGCGGAGGAGGGGAATGAGCTGAAGTGGTGGTAGCACCACACAAGCCTGAGCAAGAGATGGCTGGAGCTGCAGGGCTGTCAGGGCTCAGCGGAAGTGCCAGGATCAGCACCAGGCTCCAGCTGGAGCTCAGTGCTGATCCTGATGCTTCTGAGCCCAGAAGAAGCGCCGATCAGCTGGAATGTTGCAGCATCTCAAGGGTCTTGTGATTTACATTCAGATGCTTGGCAACTGATTCATATTTATGATGGTCACAGTGTCCCAGGGTCATGTGAAGTGACCAAAACCTGCTGCAACCACCCAACAGAGGGGGGGGAAATAAAAACCAAACACCCCCACCACACCCCTGCTGCCAATCCTCAACAGAAATGCTCACAACAATGAGAACCTCGGACAGGAGGAAGAGCGCCACTGGGCAGGCAGGCAGGTGTCTTGCTCGGCTGTGGCTTGGGGGGCACTTTTTCAGTGCCATTGTAACTTTGAACTGTCACTAAGAGAACTGTTGTAAGTCAAGGACTACCTGTACTTCATCACTTTTTTCCTTTTCTTTTTTTTGGTCATCAAGTTTTTGACACCTTGTTAGGTGGTACTCGGATGTTGCCATATCCTAAAAGTGGTACAATGGGTGAAAAGGTTGAACAGCCTTGTTCCAAAGGATTCATTAGTCACCGCCCTTCCTGGAAAATCAAAAGGTAGTCTGTTCATAGTTTTATGAACATTTCGCTTTGAAAATGATAAAAGAATTATAAAGTAAGCAATTGTATGGAATATGGTTTTTTTTAAAAAAAGTTACTTTACATATATTTGTAAGAAATAAATATCTGGCTTATCCAACCACTCTATGGAAAGATATTCTCTATTTTACATTAAAGGTTAAAAAATCAAAAGTCTAACTAGTAATAAATGTTGATGTATGGAACACCATTGTTAAACACAAATAAAATAGCAGTGATTATGTCTGTGAATTGCTTTATCTATTTATATGGACAGTTTTTTATTGTCCTTATGTCAGCGTCCACCATGGCTTTGTTTTGGATTCTAACTTCCACTAGTCATGCAGGCTAAGAATTTAAATTCAACACTTCTGAAGGACACCAGGTTGGGAAAAACTGATTTGCATTCTGCTAATGAGGAACATGTGGCTAAGAGACAGCAAAACCAATACAACCAGAGAATTTATCGGTTAATTGAGCCTGTGAAGTTAATAATTTCCAAACATTGTGTATAAAATGGTTAGGTAACAGATGTTGCTGAATTATAATCCTTAGCATTTCTAAAAAGCCAACATGAAAGATGCTGGACAATGTACGGTAGTTAGCAAAATCAAAACAAAAAACTCTCCACAGGTTGCCTATCCTGAACTAAAATCAAGCTATAATTAGGGTTAGAGTTAAGAGAGACATAACTCTATGGGAAGGTTAAGATAAATCCCTGAGTATCTAGTCTTTGTACATGAGTGGCTTTCTTTATATTTATAAATGGTCTCAGTGGTGCTGAATTTTCAGTAACTGTTGGAGACTAGTGACAACAGTAGCATGAAGGTGAACTTGATGGACAGATTAGGAGATAAGTTCTGGTTCAACTCATATCCTTGATATTTCCTCAGCTTACAGAAAAATTATAATGAGTTCCACAGAGGCACTGCTAGCACAAACAATGTAGCTTTTCATTTTTTTGCTTGCTTTCTCATCTCACAACCAATTTTAGCGTTTATATTGTTACTTAGGGGAACGTAACCGAGGACTACAACTATTTTTGGTAGTATATTTTCAGATACCTTGCAAAAATATTTATCATACACCAACTAAGGAGCAGACTTTGTGTTTGATAATATAAAAGTATTCTGATTGACTGGTAGTGAAATATAGATAAATCTAAAAACACCTATATGTAGCAACTGCAAAGTAGCAAAAAAAAAACTTTATTATTCAATCGCTGCATCCAGTTTTGGTCACCATGATGTAAAAAAGATGTTGAGACTCTAGAAAGACTACCAAGAAGAGCAACAAAGATGATTAGGGGACTGGAGGCTAAAACATATAAGGAACTGTTGCTGGAATAGGGTATGTCTAGTTTAATGAGGAGAAGGATGAGAGGGGACATGATAGCAGTGTTCCAATATCTCAGGGGCTGCCACAAAGAAGAAGGAGTCAAGCTATTCTCCGAAGCACCTGAGGGCAGGACAAGAAGCAATGGATGGAAAATAATCAAGGAGAGAAGCAACCAAGAAGGAAAAACTTCCTGACAGTTAGAACAATTAATCAGTGGAACAACCTGCCTCCAGAAGTTGTGAATGATCCAACACTGGAAGTTTTTAAGAAGAGATTGGACAGCCATTTGTCTGAAATGGTATAGAGTTTCTTGCCTGAGCAAGTGATTGGACTAGATGACCTCCAAGGTCCCTTCCAACTTTATTATAATTATTAATTGTGTAATTCTATATTATTTCAACAGGGACACGGTGGCTCAATGGGTTAGGATGCTGAGCTTGTCGACCAGATGGTCGGCAGTTTGGCAAGTCGAATCCTGAGTGCCGCATAACAGAGTGAGTGCCTGTTACTCGTCCCAGCTTCTGCCAACCGAGCAGTTCAAAAGAACGTAAAAATGCAAGTAGAAAAATAGGGACCACTATGGTGGGAAGATAACAGCGTTCCATGCGCCTTTGGCGTCTAGACATGCCGGCCACATGTCCACGGAGACGTCCTCGGACAAGCGCTGGCTCTTTGGCTTTGAAACGGAGATGAGCACTGGCCCCTAGAGTTGGAAACAACTAGCACGCATGTGCGGGGGAAACTTTACCTTTTTATATTATTTCAAGGCCTGCTTCTGAATGACCATTCAAGCATCCTTTAGTCACTAAATGAGGTATTTACTAAATTTTAGTGAATACCTCATTTAGTGACTTTTTTGCAATTATGACAGTGATAAAAAAATAACGTTGCAACCAACTCTCACATTTACAGCCTTCATGGTTCTGTCAAGCAAAGGAAGCTGAAGCAAAATCACAAGTAGAGTTGCGATTTCACTTAGTGAACACTTCACTTAATAATCAAGTTGCTGGTCCCAACTGTGATCGTCAAACAAGGATTATCTGTACTGCATGTAGCTCTCTTTGTGCTAACACACAAGCAGTTAATTCCCACAGATTCATGTAGTTACATGCAACCTGCCTTATGGAATACATTTACATAGGACAGAGCAGCAATGCACAGTAAAAGAAGTGGAAAAATAGAACTGGCGCAGCAATCCTAAATCTTAATGTTCTGCAAAGAGCAGAGGTCCCCCAACTCCCATGCCAGAAACCAGGCCACACAAACAAGTGAAGCCCCATCCATGGGATGCAGGCAACACACAAAACCACGCCTCCTCCGGTTCACGGAAAAATCTCTCCCTACAGAACCTGTCCCTGATGCCTATATGGTTGGGGGCCTCTGGCATAGAGAATAATTAATAAATTAATTAAATAATTGTAAGAAAACAGTGGGCAATCCTTTTGGCCCACAGTTTACACTTCTTCTGATTATTCTGACCTCATCGAACCACAGTGGCATTCTAGTCACATGTAGATATGGGCAGAAGATAGCAAGGTGGATTTCTCATTCTTTTTAAAAAGAAATAGTACTTTCAAGACTTAAACAGGTTTAAATCTTACAAAAATTAGCATACTATTTAACATTTTTTTAGAACCTACCCAGAAACAGGCAAAGTTGCCACAGAATTTTCATAAGGCATTTTGAAGATCCTCTAAGTCAGTGATGGTGAACCTTTTAGAGACCAAGTGCCCAAACTGCAATCCAAAACCCACTTATGTATTGTCGGGTGCTGGGTGGGCGTGGCCCATTGGGTGGATGTGGCTCATTGGGTGGGAGTGACCATTTGGGTGGGCATGGCTATGGTGGTAACAGTAGACCGGGTGGGACTAAAAAGTTCAATCAATCAATTCCAACTTTGTGAGATTTTTTTTCCCGCAAGAAGTTGAAATTGATTGATTGATTGATTGAACTTTTTTTTTCTTGCACATGGCAGCAGAGGCCTAAAGCGAAAAGGTTTTATAAAATCCAGCTGAAGGCCTAGGACTGGGGTGACGGTGCACATGCCCACAGAGAGGGCTCTGTGTGCCACAGCTGTGTGCCAAAGGTTCACCACCACAGCTCTAAGTAGTTGATGGTGATCTCATGATGGCACTTAGCTGGGAAAGAGGTCTTGGAGTCACTCATTCATCCCAATGTAATCTGCAAAGCAGGCAAAATTCCTAGCACCAGATACAGTAGATCATTCATTCATTCATTCATTCATTCATTCATTCATTCATTCATTCATTCTGTATGTATGTATGTATGTATGTATGTATGTATTTAACATATATGCCTCCCATCTCATTTAGAAGCAACTCTTGCAACTTTCAATCAATAAAACACTAATGTAAATCATTAAAGCAATAAATAGTAACATTAAATTTGGTTTAAAATTGATTAAGATTGGGAGAAAAGGCGCAAAAGGTGGAGGTGGAAAGAGGTGGAGCCTTAATCCAATTAAGAGATTCATCAAAACAAGAATTGGAAACAAAATAATCACTATGACATTTTTATCATTTAAATCCATGGAACGGGTTTTCAAATTTTATTTTTAATTTATTTGGTATATGCCTTTCCTTCTGTTACTCAAGATGGTATACATAGCTCTTCCAATTTCCCCCAAAACATCATCCCTGTGATATGGATTGGGTTAAGAGAGAACAAAGGGACACGGTGGCTCAGTGGGTTAGGACGCTGAGCTTGTCGACCAGATGGTCGGCAGTTTGGCGGGTCAAATCCCGAGTGCTTCGTAACAGAGTGAGCGCCTGTTACTCGTCCCAGCTTCTGCCAACCTAACAGTTCGAAAGCACGTAAAAATGCAAGTAGAAAAATAGGGACCACTACGGTGGGAAGGTAACAGTGTTCCGTGCGCCTTTGGTGTCTAGTCATGCAGGCCACATGACCACGGAGACGTCCTCAGACAAGCGCTGGCTCTTCGGCTTTGAAACGGAGATGAGCACCGGCCCCTAGAGTCGGAAACGACTAGCACGCATGTGCGGGGGAACCTTTACCTTTTAGAGAGAACAACTGGCCCAAAGCAATGTTAAGCCCCAAGAACCAAGAATGACACATGGAGTTACTTTTAGTTTCCTTTGTTGTTCTTCACCTATGGGCAGAATTTTGCCAGAAAAGCTGGAGGAGACATTTTAACCCTTTTTTTTGCCAACCAAACTTTCTAAGCTCTGCTGCCTCTTTGCCCTTTGGAAAATAGCCCCTCCTTCCTTGGAATACAGACTATATTTCACCACATCTGGGAGCACAAATCTTTTGAAAAATGTGATAGGCAAAATTATGTTACTGAAATTAATGAGCTCCTAGAGAACCATGATTTCAGCCGGAGCATTTGCACCTTCTACTAGTGTAATCTTACTAACAGAAAGTTTCCTTTCTATTACTGCTGTTACAGTGTCTTTCCAAACACCTACTGGTCTGCTTAGTGACTGTATGGAATGGTACAGACTATATTAGGTTTGGGAAAAGGGAATACTCGGTTTTGACAGACTAAGCAGACCTTGTAAAACGGAGGTCAATAAACCAGACAGCCCAAAGCTGTGACACAGTCACAAGAGAGGTCATGCAGAGAGTCTATGGCTCAGAGACCAAGGAGGGAAACAAAAGGAGGATGCTACATATTCATTAGTGCTTGCTAGGAAAGCTGATGGAGATTCAAGACAGCAGGCAAAAGAGTTCGTTCTCTCTTCTACTGAAACACAGCTTATAGCTTGCAAAATTTATGAGCATTTGAGTAATGCCCTTTATATTTTAAATAGGATATTTGAAGAATTTACCTAGCTATTTGCTGCTACTCAGCACTGATCATCAAAGCATCTTTGAATGGACCCTAAATATTTGCATCAAAGAGTAGACAAAAAAAACCCTTCCCATTATTGTATCTAATATCAGAAAATGTGTGAACTCTGAAAGCATTTGACTGCCTTCTGTTCAGTTCAGCTGCAATGCACTCAATGTATTTATCCCCATTATTTGTCGCCTCAACCTTGCTGATCAATAACAAGTGATGCCCATATTTCTAACAAGGCTTTCTACCGTTCAAAATCCTTGACAGCTAAAATTACTGTCATTTTGAAGCATTTGCAAGTGAATCAACATAATATGTGGAGTAAATAAGTAGCAGCAACTTTTCCCCCAGATCAACATAATTTCTCAAAAGAGGCTTTTACAAGGACTTTATAGTTTTTTTTAAAAAAAAACAGAAAAATAAAACAAAATAGTGTTGCTTGATTACATTCTAATGTTAACACTGGAGTTAGAACATGTAAGATTATTTTCCAGGAATTAAACATAGGCAAACTGTCCTTATCATACTATATTCATTCATTTGCTGCCAAATGCAAGAACATCTGTATCACACCCAAACTATTGCTTTGTTTATGGCCACTATTCATAACTCTCATTATCTCCCATTCTCTATTGTTCCTTTCTGCCTCCTAGATTCTCTCTTTTCTTCCCAACAACTATCTGGTTACCTAATAGTCTTTAGACAGAATTATATATTCTATGCATCTGATAATATAACTCACAGTCCACCAAAACTTACATTGTAATAAATGTGTTACCCTTTAAGGTGCCACAAGGCTCTTTATTGTGTGCTGTTGCTTGATTTTATTGCTGCTGTTTATTTCATAACAGAGGTTATTCAAGTAAATGCTGATGTGTTACTTTATGGATTTTTTGCACTGCAATGTCTCAGAAGGGCCATGTTCTAAATGATGGGCTAGAAATCTTTTAAATTAATGAAGTGCCCTTAAGGTTTCCAATTGGTCTCACATACAATCTTTACGTGAGCCAGCAAGCCTTTTTTATTAATTCCAATCTGCAGACTGAGGAAGAGGTGGAGCCCATGACAAAAGTAGACTTTGAACAGGGGATCACCTGAACAGTTGCATACACTTCTAGCTGTGGATTTTTTGGTGCCCTCTAAGCTTGGTTGTTTTCTTGCAGGCATTTCATTACCGAACTAAGTAACATAGATAGATAGATAGATAGATAGATAGATAGATAGATAGATAGATAGATAGATAGATAGATAGACAGACAGACAGACAGACAGACAGACAGACAGACAGACAGACAGACAGACAAGCTTTATTGTCATTTTTTACTATGGGCACAACGGCACACATTAAAAATGAAATTTAGTTGCTTGCTCTCAAAGTGTATACATACATAACACACTTTTAAACATACTATATACAACATATGTATAGACCTACACCCTTACATATAAGTAACATATAAATATTAAATACTGTCCATCTTGAATACATAACGGAAGGAGGAAGCTTGAGAGTTCACAAGGTTAATACTGCATGGAACAAAACTGTGACTAAATCTGGATGTTCTGCTTCGGATACTATGGAGCCTCCTCCCAGAAGGTAACAAGGAAAACAGGTCATGAAGAGGATGTGTCGTGTCCCAAATAATCTTACGGACCCTGCTCAAGCAACGCTTATGTGCTATGTCCTGGATGGAAGGGAGGGAACTGCCAATAATCTTTTCAGCCATCCTCACCACTCTTTGCACCGCCTTCCTGTCTGAAGTAGTGATGCTTCTAAACCAGACTGTAATGGAATATGACAGGATGCTATCGATCATCCCTCTGTAGAAAGTGATAAGGATAGGGGAAGGAAGATGTGTTTTTCTCATGCGACGCAGAAAATGCAAGTGTTGCTGTGCCCACTTTACCAGTGTCTCACTGTTGAGCGACCAAGCCAGCCTACTCGTTAACTGGACTAGGAATTTGATGCGGCTAACCATCTCCACAGATGAATCATTAATACACAGAGAAGTGTGGATATGCCTGCCTTTTCTGAAATCGACAAAGATCTCTTTGGCTTTTCCAGTGTTTAAAACTAGGCTGTTTTCCTTACACTAGTTCACCAAGCCCTCAAACTTTTTGCGGTAAACACCCTCATTGTCATCATGAATAAGGCCCACTACTGTTGTATCATCTGCAAAACTTCACAATATGGTTGGTGGCAAACCTAGCACAACAGTCATGGGTCAACAGGGTGAACAGCAGCAGACTTAGGACGCAGCCCTGAGGAGAACCTATGCTCAAGAAAATGGTATTAGAGGTATTTGTTCCAACTCACACATGTTGGGGCCTGTTGGTAAGAAAATCAAGAATCCAGTTGCACAAAGGGGTGTTTAAGCCTAAAAGCTCCAGTTTGCCTACCTGATGCTGGGGGAATGATTTGTGTTAAATGCCGAACTGAACACAACAAATGCACATGAATATTTTTTCCTCTAAGTGCTTCAAGCTCAGATGGAGAACGGAAGAAACAGCATCCTACATAGAGCGATTTGGTCAGTAAGCAAACTGAAGTGGGTCAAATGCTGGTGAGAGGCTAGATATAATAATGTCCTTTATTAGCTTCTCAAAGCA
The DNA here is from genome assembly GCF_947247035.1 of Vipera ursinii. Taxonomy (NCBI): domain Eukaryota; kingdom Metazoa; phylum Chordata; class Lepidosauria; order Squamata; family Viperidae; genus Vipera; species Vipera ursinii. Next base: position 272,023,647 of record NC_139512.1, on the reverse strand, counting down.
TTTCATAACGATGAATGTCAGTGCAACTGGACGGTAATCATTGAGGCCTGTAATTGTGGACTTTTTTTGGCACTGGCAAAATGATGGCCGTCTTAAAACACGATGGACCACTGCCTGATGCAATGAAAGATTGAAATTATCTGTGAGAACACAAGCCAGCTCATCTGAGCATTCCCTAAAAACATGCCCAGGGATGTTATCTGGGCCTGCTGCTTTCCGAATGTTAACTTTCTGCAGTGTTTTCTGGACAGAGGTGACATGAAAGCTAAGCACTTGCTCATCAGGATGGGGTGCAACTTTCTTAGCAGTAGTGCTATTTGATGACACAAATCTGCCAAAAAATGTATTCGGCTTGTTTAGGAAGTCTGTGTCATCCTTGCATCTTGATGGAGCCAACTTATAATCATCCGTGCACCAAGGAACCCACAATTCAACCTGAGCTACAAATCTTCTTCTGTCAATAGTCTTCTAACTTTTGTATTTTTTAACAGGTGACAAGATCATTCTTTATTAACATCTGAAATCAACCAGTATTCTTACAGAAAAGGAGTGCCAATATTATCAATATAGGTAAGAGAATATATGCCAATACTAGAAATATAAAGACTATAGTTCTAAACACAATTTCCTCCAAGCAGGCATGCCCAGGATTATGTATTAAATGAGATCACACACAAACTTTATAAGTAATTAACTTGCCAGTAATGGCTTTTTTCTCTGTTCCTTTTCACTGAAGTATCTCATGTATCTGAGTTGCAGATCATATCATGCTATCATTGTTCATCACAAGATGACTATGAAGCAACAGAATTCAAAACAAGTCAGCTATTCTAGGACCCAGAATTATTTTGTCTTAATAGAATATATTTATAAACAGTGTTTTCACCTATATTTAAAAGAATATATTTCTTTTAAGATTTTTCAGTGAAATTCTTGTGTCCTCTTTCAGATGTAACTGGTATGCATTTACATCTGCTTATTGAACAGAATGAAAAAAATTACATTGAAAGAAAAAGTAGATAATAAAATTGCTGTCATATGAGACTCCCTCCCCCCACCACTCTCTGTGTTTATCTGTCATGGCAAATATGCAGACCAGATTTTTAGGAAAAAGTGTCATACTGTACAAAAATAACAGAGCATGCTATTACATTCTCTTAAAATTATGCAGCAACTAAGTGCTCTGCATTGCAATTTCGATGGTTGGAGAAATGTATTACTGTGGAAACTGAACACACAGTATGCTAAACTACTTGGAGCCTATACTTCTGGGTTTCTTAGGTGTTTTTCGTATCACATTATGGATTTTAGTTGCCTCAAAATGTGCAATCAGAATAGTTGAAGTCATTAAAGGAATAGATTTTACTTTATCTGAAAACTCTGGATTTGTTTTATTTTACTTTGCTGCATTCTACATGATTGGAATGCTGGGTAACAATACAAAAATATTTCTGAAAATACTTATAAAATCAAGTATGAACGAAAGAGGAAGCTGGACCGTACCAGTTTTGAAGTAACATAACACGATAACTTATTTAAAAGATCAGGTCAGAATCTCTAGTATCACATATACAGTAGGAGTCTGTGAGTTCTAGTACTGCCTTAGGCGTGAAACCCAGCTGGGTAATCTTGGACCCGTTACTCTTTCTCAGACGAAACCAACCTACTTCACAAGGTTGATATTATGGGAAAAATAGGAGATGGAAAAAGTATTATGCATGTTCATTGCCCTGAGTAAAATAAAATAGAAATAATTAAGGCAGAATAAAAATCAAATAAATAAATTCTCTAGCACCACATACCCAAAGGATGTACAATAGCATTACCTATAGGCTTAGGTGCCTTCTATAGGGTTTTCACCACTTCATATTTCAGTGCCTAGAACTGAATCTCATATATCAATATAAAGCACACTGGAAATTTCAGTGATATTCTCTGAGCTTATACTTGAAGAGATTTATAAACCCCCGGAGTTTCTTTTTAATGCTAATGGTTGTGGTCATCATTGAGTTGCTTGTGATTCTTTGTGACCTGACATTTCTCCATGATTACTTGTCAGAATCTTCTTCACTTCTTGTAAATTCATGCTTCTGTCATTAGTAATAGTATCTAGCCTGTACAGGCTCTTTGTGATAGCCTTTGATTCTTCTTATCACCAAGGTCTTCTCCACTGATTCTTATTGTCATATTATGCATTGTAAATATCTATACTTTAGGCTAATTATAGAGCTTCCACTGTGTGATCTGATTTTACTTCATCTAGTATTGAATTATTTACTTGCCTTTTTCAATTATAGTTACTACTGAATTACTTGTTCCTCTTGTTTTGTTTATTCTCAACAATTCAAGCATTCAAAGGCATCCATTTCCCTTTCTTCAGTGTTCCTGAGCAACATCCAGTTTTCACCACCATGTATTACAACTGAGAAAACCACGGTCTTGACAGTATGCACATAACCACATATAAACTATATAAATATGACAAGTAAACAAATAAACAGTAGGTTGAACAACAATTTCCAGCAATTTTTACTGTCCCACTGGCTGGATTGCTGGCAACTGAACTTCAATATTATCTCATGCAACACAATTTTTCCCCTTTGCACATGTGTTATAATGTGGCATCAATCTCAACTTGTTTTCTTGTTTTCTTTTTCTCCTACCCAAATGCATATATTTGGAATTGTTGTCTCCCAAGCATTCTGTCACAATCTAGACTCAGCTTATATCTTTCAAAAAGCATGAAAAGGAGGTCTAAGATGTTTCTTATTCCTATTTTCCTGAAATCAGTCACCCCACTGACAGAACTGTGTATAAAATAGCACGTGTCGAACAAGTAGAACTTTGAAAGGCAATCAAATTTTACTTTCCTTTCAGTCAAGAGTGGGTGTTTTTTCCCTCAAACTAGAAAATACTGAACAGAGGCCAGTGCTGCCCTCTGTCTCCACCCCTCCATGGGGCTTATGCAGGGCTTGGGTAGGTTAACTAATGAACTATTACTATATTTTACATGCATAGAGATGATGGATTGGAGAAAATGAGATTTAAATACAAATATTAATTAATTAAATTTATACACCTATCACATACATGACTCTGGGTGGCTCACAGCAATTAAACACAACAACAAAGAAACAGTAAACAAAATACAAATAAAGCCACAGGAACATATAAAGCTATATTTAAAACCATATTAAAATATATACATTATCAAAGTATAAATAAAATAACATCAGTACCATTAAAATCCAGAAAAAACATTCATTTAAGCAAACAATTAATACCTTGACAGAAGAGTTGTGTTTTTTTACTACCTTTGTATATAGTGTAAACTATAAAAGCCAACCAAAACTCTGTAGAAATCATTCCACTATTTGGGAATTAGGCGTGAGAATGCTCTTCCCTATTTCACATCCCATCAAACTTATGATAGCAGAGAAGTTTTTAAGAGGACCTATCCTGTTGATGTGAATAACCTAGGAATTTCAGAGCCAAACCAGCAGCTGTTCTAAGGTAGATCCTAAGCAGTTTAGAAATGTAACCCATGGGAAGGATAGGAAAACAATTGAATTCTAATCCCAGTAGCCACTGATACCCTTCATAAATTTCTTTAATTTAATTATAACCTATAGTTAATGTATATAATTAATAGAATGTAGAAAATAACCAGGAATTTTAAATTAGTCCAATTAAATAATAAGAACCAAAACATTGCAGATATGCTCACATTCATGTTTGAACAAGGATAGAAAGTTTGTCAAAACAGATTGCTATATTTTATGTAGAAGACTAAATTATTCATGGCAAGTGATTTGCTGTCATGAAGGTTCTAAAAGAGCACTTGACCCATGCTTAAAAAAAGATTATATTTTTCTTCATATAATTGTTATTCAATTGTATAGAATTCAAAACTCTCAATGCTTTCATGTTGCATAAATTCATCTTGCTGCCATATCAAGGGTATGGATAGTACTAATAGACAAGGAGTATGGTTTATTACTGAAACTGCAAACAGAATGCTTTTTCAGTTTTCCATAAGGTATTGAATTTATAACAACTAAATCCTCTAATGATGCAATAAAACTGTTTTCTAATTGCTGTGTGCATAAACAGTCTCTAAATAGTAATTCAATGCTTAATTTGTCTTTAGACCGTGATTATTAGGCTTTTTACAACAAACACTAAACAAGAGACAATAAAGCCATACTTACCCAAGCATCTCCTGTACTTATTCTTTGACATACTAACAGTGCTTTGTAGTTTATCTAGGAAGATTGCTATAAAACACCATACATACCTTTTTTCTGCTTTTCAAATTATAGAAAAGTGAAAGATAGTTAAGATGGAGGATGGTTTAATTTACTTAATTCAAAAAAAAAGTCATGCCTCGTGCCTTGTTAAACTAGCAAATTATTACATATGGACTAATTGCCTCTAGTCCTTCCCTCCCTCCCAAGTCCTGCTGTATTGCCTCATTGTGCCAGGGTGTGTGTATGCATGTTGTTCCTGGGAGGGATTAGCAAAGAACTTCCGGAGTATATGCCAAGTATATATTTTCCCATCAAGGTCATCTAAAGTATGAAGGTCATCCCAGCTGCCAAGCTAAAACAAGCAAGCATCTACGTGAGGCAGCAGTGATGTAGGCAAAATCAGTGGATGAACCTAAAGAAGCTGTTAAGGATAAATGTGAAAAGAGACTTCTCATAATGAAAAAAATAGAAGAAAGTAGACTGTATGGCAGACATTACCAAGAAGAGAAGCCAAAGACAAAAAGTTCATAAAGGCATTTAAGATAGAACTTCAGATAGCTGTTATGTCAGAGCATGCACAGCCTTATTGCACTGAGATAATCCAGAAGTAAATACAGTAAACAGTAGTTTGTATTAAATGATGGTTTATCATACCCTATTTATAATATCATACAGCAGGAACAATATATATAGACATGGTAATACAGCAAACTCCAACACACAGCAGTTACAGCAGGAAATGGACGAGAGAGAGACACTCCAGCAAAAGCCTTCCTTTTTATACTCAGGCTCTTAAAGAGACACAGACCCTGCTGAGTCATTCCTATCATTTCATCATCCACCTTATATTACATTACATCATTATATCTTCTTATATCATTACATAAGCTGTTTGGCTGTTAAATCATAACCTTGACATGTTAAAAGAGACAAGAAGCTGTATTATAACATCCGTAAAGACACAATAGATGGAACAGATTTGGAAAACAAGAAAAGTCTTTCAAAAGATCTCTGAATTCAGAAGGTTCCAAACTTGAATTGGTATGCTAAAGAATGCCAATTGACAGATTATAACAATTTAAAGGAGATCAAAGGGAGATAAAAATAGTATGCTGAAGTGCTATACAGTAGTGACATCAACATCCAAGATACCTTAAATGATACTGTTTACTTAGAAGAACCTCTAGTAAAAGTAGATGAAGTTAGTTTGCTTATTACCAAGTTGGAGGACTACTGGAACTGATAAAGTAACCACTGAAATATGGAAGTGAATAGAAAAAGAATCAATAAAGGCTCCAACCAAGATATGCCTGCATATCTGGAGAATAACACAATACTAACTGACTGGAAGAGGTCAATCTACATTTCAATACAAAAGAGAGAGAGATTTAACAGAGTATGCAAACTATCATACAATATCCTTAATTTTAAATGCTAGCATAATAATAATTAGGATCATCCAATGTAGATTAGAGCCATACAAAAAAAGATGCCAGATGCTCAAGCTGGGTTTTAAAAAGGCCAAGGGAAATGAGACATTATTACTGATGCATAATGTCTCATTATCACTGCTGATAATTGAGAAAGCCAAACAATATCAAAACAGAAGTCAGTATGTGCTTTATAGAAAAAGCTTTGAATGTGTCAGTCACATAAAATGCAGACAGTGCTTAGAAAAATGGGAATTCTAGAACAACTCATTGTCCTCATGAGAGAAACATATATAGAAGTCAGGAAGCCAAGGTATGGACAAAAGTTGGTGAAACAGACTGGCTGCAGGTCAACAAAGGAGTGTGATGTGGTTGTATTTTCTCCATTTATCTAGTCAACCTACATGCTGAATGGAAGAAGATGAGTATGGTTTTGAAACTGGAGGAAGAAACATTAATAACCTGTGCTACACAGATGACACTACCTGAGATCTGAAAAGAATCCTAGTACTAAAAAGTCAGAGCAGAATGAAAAAAGGGAAAAACATTACATATAATGAAGACTAAACTTAGGACAACAGGTAGAACAATCAACTTTAGAACTGGAAATGAAGATATCAAAGTGGTGGATAGCTTCTGCCTTTTAACATCAACCATCAACAGTAAAGGAACAAGAAGTCAAGAAATATGCCACACTTGGGTAGAACATCCATGAAGGCTTTGGAAAAGATATTCCAATGCTGGGATATGTCTATACCTATAACCATCAGAATCATCCAAGCCATGGTATTGCCTGTGATACTCTATGGAAATGAATGTTAAACTTTAAAGAAACAGGATAGGAAGATTATCAATGCCTTTGAACTCTGATGTTGGAGAAGACTCCTGGGAATACTGTGGACTTCCAAGAAACAAATGCATGGATGATTGAACAAATCAACCCAGAGTTCTCATTTGAGGCACACATGATTAGGCTTAGATTATCCTACTTTGGACACGTTGTGCAAAGACCCAATTATCTGGATAAGGCTTTAATGCTGGGAAAGGTGGAAGGGATCAGGAAACAAAGATGACCAGCAGCAAGGTGGCTAAGACTCAGTTACAGTGGCAATGAATGAACATGAGTGGAAAAAATTAGAATTCTCTTTCTTCTTTTGGCATATTGTTAAAAAGCTTGGAGGGAAAGTCTAAGGATTTCTGATTGGTCTAATACAGAAGCCACTCAATTTTCTGGTTTTGAATTAATTGTTAAACCCAGCCAAGTATTTCAATTCCAGTTTGTTTTCTGTAACTGCAGGGAAGGGAGAGATAAAGAGACTATAGAGATGGATAGGGATACAATTCGGGACTATAATCATTATTCAATCATTTAATTTGTTCCTACTTTTCTGTTCAGAGGCCATTCAAAGCAGTTTTAAAAAGGCTAAAATCCAATAGAAATGACTAATTGTCAACTATAAATCCAAACTGAAAATAGATGGCTAAAAATAGAGAGCACAGACTGAGCATGTTCCATAACTTTCCTGTAGAGAAAGCTAGGAAAGCTTTTCTTGTTGATCTTAATGTGTGTCCAGGTTCATATCAAGATAAACAATCCATTTTGCTGGTAATATCTCAAGGCATTTAGGCTTTTAAAGGTCAGATTCAACACCTTGAATTGTGCCTAGAAAGTTAATATTCCTATGGAATTTCTAGCATGTTTACACTATTGAAACAGTGACATCTAGGCTGGCTTGGGCATGTCGTGAGAATGGCTGATGGTTGGATTCCGAAAGATTTCCTGTATGGAGAACTAGTGCAGGGAAAGCGCCACAGAGGGAGACCAGAGTTGCAATATAAGTGTTCTGTACCAGCCTGCTACCGGCCCTGCAGAAAAGGCAGGGACAACCCCTTTTACAAGAAGGCAAGAGGCTGGAACTAAGCCTGCCAAATTTATGGACACAAAAGTAAACAGAACAAGACACGAACCATGAAACAGGAGCTATTCAAACGGTTGCCTTCAGCAAACCAGCCCTCCCACGCATTCCCCTTTTAAACAGTTCAGGGCGTGGCTTCTCTCTGCCTCCTTCCGAGGTGCCCCATTGCCTTCCTCTGTTTACTCCTGATTGACTGCCTCCTGCGTCGGGCGTCCTTGAACAGGGCCAGCTGTGGGTCATCTTCATCCACGCTGTCAGGCTCACACAGCTGGGTCTGCGTCGTAACCAGGTGGGAGGGGCCTGGCTGAGGGCTCTCATCAGCAAGCTCTCCAACACCTTCAGCAACCTCTCCAACACCCCCCTTCTCCTCCTCTGAATCGTCCGACCCAACTGCCGAACCTACAGGCTGACCCTGAATCACAACAATAAGGATATCTGCAAGAGGGATCTAAAGGCCTTGGGAATGGACATTAACAGCTGGGAAACCTTGACCTCTGATCGCTCAGCTTGGAGGCTAAAGACGCAGCATGGCCTTCTCCAATTCAAAGAGACACTTGTGCGGCAGGCTGAGGCAGGGGACAGATTGTATCTGCCCTCAGTCTGGAAAGGACTTCCCCTCTCGAATTGGCCTTTTTAGCCACACCAGATGCTGCTTTAGGACCTCTTTCCAGAGCACGATACCATAGTCCCTCGAGACTGAAGGATGCCAATGATCAGTCTGGCTACCACCGAGTGTACATCAATTAAAGCTTTTAAACATTCTGCAATGGTATGCCTGCACAGAACACACAGTAGTTTTCAAACAGGAATGCAAATAAGGCGTAGGTTATTTTTATGAGATCCAAAGAATAAATGTTCTACTTTTATCCAAGACTACAAATTATATAATAGCTTATAAAAATTATTAAGTGCAAATAGAAATTCATATTATTTCAACAGCAAGGAAGATAAAGCAGAAATGGTTAAACTGATTGTTCTATTCAATGAGGAAATATATTTATGGTTTTTTTTATTTGGATATCACCTCTAGATTTTGTGCTTGTGATTAAAAAAAATGAAACTTTTACTTTGGTTATGCTGATTAGGTAGATTTATTGTTATAGAAATGGCTAGTTATGTACTAATGTGTAAAAGTAAAAAGTTTTGTTATCCTGTACTAGTCTAAAAAGAGTTGGAAGTCAATGCCTTTTCTTTCTTCCCTTATATCTCATATTTTCTTCCTGCCTTTCTTTTTTCTTCCCTTTAATTTCCTATTTTTCTTTTTCTTTGTATTTTATGGATTAATTTTTAAAAAGTTGCATGTCAATTGAATTAATACTTATACTGTTATGAAGCTGTAATTTTTCAGACTACAGGAATACATTCAAAACAATTTGCAATATAGAAAATAAAGTCAAAGAAGACTGAATTCAGATCTAGACACACTTGCAAATTCATAGAAATCAGTGGGAGGTAATCATATTAATTAGAATCTCAATTTCAATATGTCTGTTCTAATTATGCCAAAGTTTGAACCTCTTCGTTTTATTGAATACAATACCTGCAAGAAAATATTGCACACACAAACGCACACACGCACACTTACTAATTCTGAAAAAAGTAGACCATAAAAATATTGTGACATATATCATGCCTAAAGAACTGTGTGACTGAGGTCCTAGGGCAGAAAGCTCATGCTAACAAGTTTTCATTGAACAAATAAATTCTTGTGTTTACTGTTTAGTTGTTAAGTGCTTAAAGCCATATTCTAAAACAAACCTTACAAACCTCTGTACAATTTCCTATCAGCTGAGTATGCACTGGAGAGTAACCACAGATAACTACACAGATTGAGTGTTGTAAAACTGTAACAGCCTTCTGTTAAACTTGATTGTGTAATGTGTTCAAGGTCAAATCAATCCCACCCTATTTTCCTGCCTCTCAAAATTTCACCGTTCAGGTTGTCACCCTATTTTTGCCCTCTATTTAAAATTTCTTATTTTCTTTCACCAATGGGAAGGGTTTTTTTAAATGGTAATACATTACTTATCTATATTCCTAGCAGAATAACATTTGGTGTAAATAAGAAACAGCCATTTACAGCTTTATACCTTGACTTGCTCTTCTTTCTGGAAATGCCCTTCTTTCATTGCTGGAAATGCCTCTCTTTGTTTTAGTAAACATGTTCCAGCAATAGATTCTTTTCCCGTTCTCATCCTCATTTTTCATTCTGTGAAGTTACAACATGGAAGCCCTGACAAGAATACATTTATGAGACACAAAGAAACAAGAAAGTCTGAGTATCTCCTACTGAAGGTCCTCTGAGGCAGCAGAGACAGCAATCAAAAAAATTGTCCTTAAGTAATTGTTTTATCCCTTCAGCAAGAGGAATTTAATGGGGGGCGGGGGAGGGAGGGAGAGACAGAGAGAAAGGAAGGAAGGAAGGAAGGAAGGAAGGAAGGAAAGAAAGAAAGAAAGAAAGAAAGAAAGAAAGAAAGAAAGAAAGAAAGAAAGAAAGAAAGAAAAAGAAAGGCTATTCTCCTTTAAAGCTTTAAAGAGATTTAGTAAATTCACTGGTCTGGTTTCACAATATGGTTTGCTGGTTTCGGGCAGAGCATGACGCAGAGATCCATTCACTATGGTTTGTAAACTATGGTTCCTTTCTTAGAAGTCTCACACATACCTTACATTAAATAAAAATAAACCACAGAATGACTTATTGTTACATGTGAACCTTGCAAATTAAAAAGAAGGAAGGCAGGCTACGTATGTTACCTGCACAAAAGACTAAAATGCTACACTGAAAGCAGCCCACTAATTGTCTCTGGATCACAAATCTGCACCTCTCTGCCTGCATCACAATGTCATCCCATAATTAAGATATAATAAGGCTTAAGGAATTACACTATGGAAGTGGTGTTTTTCCAATAACCCATCTAAAAACTGCATGCAGAAAAACTAGAGTGCTGGTGGGCAGATAATGTAAGGCATGTTGATGAGCATCTGAGAAAATGGAAGGCAACTTATGCTGGCAATCTTGCAGCTGAGTTTCCACCAGTGTAAAAGTATGTGGGAATCACTTTAGGAAACAAGAGATGTTACTAGGGAAGAGTCAGCTAAGAGAGGACACAGCCTGCAGCTACAAAAGGAGAAAAGAGACTCAGGAGGGACTCCCTTACTCGAATTCTCAGGCTGCAAAGGAGATGGCGGGAAATCTGTACATCCATACTTGCAAGATTCTCTTACAGTAGCCTTACAATAAAATAGAAATCACTCATTTGGTTTCATTTCCTGACTAGTCTATCTGGGAAGACTGACAACCCAGTTTCCTATGGATTCAGTTAGGACCCTGACCTCTTTACTTGCATCTCACTACTCTTTTGGCTACAAGAAAACTTTTGCAGGCTTCTCCCCCCCCTTCCCCCCCCCCCCAGGATTGGTTGGCTGGTTGATCTAGAGCCCTGGACGATCACTTGACTATGAGCCAGCAGTGTGAAGCAGCAACCAAAAAAGCTAACACAGTCCTGGGTTGTATATACAGAGGCATAGAATCAAGATCATGAGAAGTACTATTACCGCTTTATAAAGCCCTAGTAAGACCACACCTAGAATACTCCAGCCAAGTTTGGTCACCATACTGCAAAAAAGATGTTGAGAGTTTGGAAAAAAATTAAAAAAAGAGCAACTAGGGGCCTGGAGACTAAAACATACAAAGAATGGCTATGGGATTTGGGTCTGGCTAGTCTAAGGAAAAGAAGAAATCGGGGAGACACGATAGCAGCGTTCCAGTATCTGAGGGGCTGCCACAAGGCACAGAGGGGCCAGGTTGTTCACCAAAGCACCAGATGGAAGGATGAGAAACAATGGTTAGAAACTGACCAAAGAGAGAAGCAACCTGGAACTAAGGAGAAATTTCCTGACAGTGAGGACAATCAACCAGTGGAACAGCTTACCCCCAGAAATCGTGGGCACTTCATCACTGGAGATTTTAAAGAAGAGACTGGACATCCACCTGTCTGAGACAATATAGGTTCTCCTGCTTGAGCAGGGGGCTGGACTAGAAGATCTCCAAGGTCCCTTCCAGATTCGATTCTATTCTATTCTATTCTATTCTATTCTATTCTATTCTATTCTATTCTATTCTATTCTATTCTATTCTATTCTATTCTATTCTATTCTATTCTATTCTATTCTAAGCTTTAACTGGTGTAGTTGAAAGGAATTAGATGATGTACTTGTTTTCCTCTTAGGGAATTTCCTTCTTAGTGGCAGATGCTTTTAACTTCTTCACTTCATATTATGTTCTTAGAGCAGGTTCCAGCCCACACAGTGATCCCCACAGCTAAATCATATTCTTAAATTCCAGTTCTTCAGCAACATTTATCTACTACCTGCATCTGAACTGCACACATTCTGATGGCAGCCAAGAGATAATCTCCCCAATTCTCTACTACCACCTAATAGTCAACAATTAGTCAGCTAATCCATTGTTTCAGTAAATCAATAAAACAAATAAATTTATGGTACAATGGGAAAGAAAAATAAATAAATGCAGAGCATGGAGTAACCAGAGTATGGTGCACGGAGGCATCTGTTCAGTGCTGGTGAGCTGGAATTTCAGTCAAAGAAACATCAATCCAGCCTATAAAATGGGTGTTAATGCTGTATGGACAAGACTGCAGCAGAGAACTGCTTTGTGTGTACATTGGAGGCAGAAAGCTTTATGGTGGCCTGATTTCTTCCACGTTGAGAAAGAATTACACAGCTGTGTATGCATGGCTTAAGAGTTCGTGAAATGTACACGCACTTTTGTATCTTGCAATGTTACATCAAGTAAAATATTTAACTTGCATATGCTTTGAAATTCTTGCTTGCTCAATTTTATATCTGTGCTTCTCTGTGACATGCATACAAATAATGTCAGACCATAAAGAAACATTTCCTTAATGCAGCTGCAAGGTTTTTGTTTTTGTTTTTTTTTACATTTTATTTTTAGCCTTTCCCTGACATTACTTGTTGTAATTAGAATTCATAAAACAAATGTACATGCTGGCATTAATAAGGACCTATTTCTTTTATTAACTTTTGCAATAGCAGTAGAGCAATAAATGAGAATACAAGGAAAGAAATATAGAGAAGTCACTTCTGTTTTCTTGAAACTGAATTTTGTATAATTATGATAACAATTTCAGACTTCAGAATTAAAAGAAACATACTCATTTCAAAATCTCATAAATATGGAGACATTCCATTCTGCCAGTTTTTCATTGTAATTTCTATTGATTTGCTATATTCTTTGTGTGTGTGTGTGTGTGTATAAATATATCATAATTAGAACTGTTGGGAGGGTAGGATTGAGTAATTATACTGAAAATTTTGTTTCTTCATTTGAGATTTGTAATTTTGGAATGACTTAATCTCTCATTCGGACAGATAACCAAAATATAGAAAATTCCAATATCATATCTTCTGAGCCAATTACCAGTAAAAATAATGTGCAATTCAGGCCTATTCACAGTGTTTCCAAACACTGAATGGATTTTAGGAGGAAACTGGTATATGATGACAAAGGGGCAATAAGTAATACAATTGTCTGACATTCAGCTGGTGCAGAATGCAGCCGCGCAGGTTGTGATGGGGGTTTCCCGATACTCCCATGTAACACCTCTACTCCGCGAGCTGCATTGGCTTCCGGTTGCCCTCCGGGTGAGATTCAAGGTGCTGGTGTTGACCTATAAAGCCCTAAATGGCTTGGGTCCAGGATATCTGAGGGAACACCTGCTGCCAGCATCAAGCTCCCTTCGTCCTGTGCCCTCCCACAGGGAGGGTCTTCTCAGGGTACCGCCGGTAAAAGATTGCTGGCGGACAATACCCAGGGGGAGGGCCTTCTCTGTGGGTGCGCCTGCCCTTTGGAACCAGCTGCCTGTAGAGCTTAGGACTGCCCCTGACCTTCGCTCATTCCGCCAGGACCTGAAGACCTGGCTCTTTGAGCTTTCTGGCCTGGACTGAGAGTATTAATTGGGGTTTTAATTGGATTCTAATTGGGATTTTTATTTACTCAAGGTTAATGTAATCATTTTAATTGTTTTTAATTTTTGTAATTGTTGTATTGTTTTTTTAAAAAAACCTTGTGAACCACCCTGAGTCCTACAGGAGAAGGGCGGTATATAAGTTTAATAAATAAATAAATAAATCTTCTATCTCTCAGGACTGCTAAGGTTAGAACTTTGTAACTCAAAAGTGATCCAGGATAACTTCAATTACTAAGTAGATCCATTAGGATATGGGAAGGAAGGATGGCAGCCTAAAATTAATTTTAGAATTTTAAAAATTTAAAGTTTTTATGATCATATTTGCTTTCTTACGATATAGACCCTTGTCTTTATTTCTTCCAGATCTATTATATGCTACATTAGCTTTTTAAAACTCTTAAATTGCACAGGAGAGATATGGTACAATATTTCTATCTTTCTTCAGTGCTATGGATATTTGAACAGCAGCAACTAGACCCAGTCCTAAATCAGATTAGTTGTAAATGCTACTTGTTAATTTTGGGGGTTTTACCAATTTGAAATTAACTCCTCCTCTGTTATGAAATGACAGTACCCCAAAATTAGGAACAAACAGCAATAAGCATAATTAAATAAACACATAATTATAACTTACTGGTATTTCAAATTCTTCACTGTAGTTTCAGGGAAGAAAGGGCAGCATCTGTATATAGGAAAGTCTGAAAAATCCTATTTACACAGTACAAAACTGCTGGGGTTGGTGGATACAACCATTGATACTGTAATCCTAACAATCTCTCCACACTGTCTTTTATGCCTATTATTTTCTGAACAGGTAAAATGACTTTCCTGTAATCTGTGAAAAAGAAGGGGGAGCATTAAGGATAGAAGCCATAATCATCTGTCTCTTAAGTATACTTTTTTGTGCTTTTGTATACATAAGGGACTGAGATTATTATGACTACTATCCTTAATGCTCCCCCCTTCCCACAAACCTATCATTATTTCAAACAATGCAGAAAAAACATGCAAGCTGATCCAGCCAAATGTTAGTAATAACAGGGCAGTTGACACAAGAATAGCTACAACACAATGCTCATTTCAGACCTGTAGTATTGGATGGCATAATTTTTGGTGCTAATACCCATCTCCATTGAGAGACCTTTTCCTTGGTGATCAACTATTAGCCTGTAATTAGATGGGCTTTATTTATTTAAAATTCCACCTTTACTACTTTTATGAATAGTTCCAGATGGTGAACATACATAATACTCTTTCTTCCTCCTATTTTCCCTACAACAATCCTGTTAGATGGACTGGACTGTGAGAGAGTGATTAGACCAGACATGTCAAACACAAGGCCCGGGGGCCGGATGCGGCCCGCGAAGTGGTTTCATGTGGCCCGCAAAGCCATCCTGGAAACAGTGAGGGAACGGCCCCACTACCTTGGCCCTGGCCCAGAGACCCTCCTTTTGCCAGAGACCCTCAGATATGTCCCACTCCTGCCCAGGCCCCCAAGGTACCCTTGATGCGAACGATGTAGAGCTGGCCACGCCCACCCAGTAGGCCACACCCACCCTGGCCATATCCACCCGGCCCCCTGAGGGCAACCACAATGCTAATGCGGCCCTCAATGAAATTGAGTTTGACACCCCTGGATTAGACCAAAGTCACCAAGCTGGCTTTTATAGCTACAGTGTTACTAGAACTCACTTTTCCTGGTTTCTAGGCCAGTAACATAACTACTGCATCGAATTGGCTACATGATACAGCAGCCTACAACAGGCTTTCCCCAATATGGAAATTCAAAGAGCAGTAGTTCTAAAATAACCAGAGAACAGCCCGATAAAAAAGGCTGATCTATATGATGCTTGTAAGGTTTATATTCTGCTTTCCTTTTAGGAATTCAAGGTATAGTATACATCATTCCTTCTTCAGGTTTCCCACAACACAATGATAAGGAATAGGTTTGACTGAGAAGGAATACCTGTCCTAAATCATCCAGTGGAGTTTCATGGGGGAGGATTGACTTGAAATTGGGTCTCCTGAGACCTACTTTAGTCAGTCATTACACCACAATGTTTGGAAATGAAAAGTGTTGTTGTTTGCTATAATAGATGAAGAGAACTTCCATAATTAACATAAGGTATTGTTTCTGTTGATTTACAAAATAATTAATTAGTTATTCTAATACCAGTAGGCATCTTCAAAGCTTTGATGACCATACAAGTATAATTTGTACATATGTGTAGTCACTTGGCAGCCACACCAATATTTGAGAAGAAGAACCTAGCATTGTCATAATGGATTTTAAAAAAACATTTAAAGAAAAAATCTCTGACAACATATGGGTTCATTAAATATAGAACCAGTAAAGGCATCGTAAAAAAGCAAAATCCACTGTAATCCTGTTTATTTTATTCATACAGATATATAACATCAGCTAGAACAAGTATTGTGAACTCTGCAATCATTCACACAGAGAGAGAGAGAGATCAGCTAAAACAACAAGGGTCTTGTACCTTGTTTTTGGAGTACAAAAGCCATTTTAGAAGGCTATACATTTACACATGAGTTTCTTTGACTTACAGTCCCATGTGAGTCATTTGTTGACTTTCTGGAAGAGGGATAATCTGGCGGTAGCAGTTCTACTTTAAGGCACTCCT
Organism: Vipera ursinii; assembly: GCF_947247035.1. Classification (NCBI taxonomy): domain Eukaryota; kingdom Metazoa; phylum Chordata; class Lepidosauria; order Squamata; family Viperidae; genus Vipera; species Vipera ursinii. The sequence continues at coordinate 272,007,395 of NC_139512.1, read as the reverse complement.
TATAAAAGGTGTGCAGTGCCTCACAGCTCAGTACACAATAAATATTTGGCCTCCTGAAGGCAACATATGGATCAAAGGATACTGCACATACTGTTCCTGCTGACAGCAGAACTCCTGAAGTCCCAAAGCATCTGCCTTCACAATCTCTACTGCTGGGTTTGTGATACAACTTGCAGGTGTTTGTTTAAGATAAATACTGAGTTTCACAATCCCAGATGGGGAAAATCAATTTCAGTGCCTCAAATGAAGGAAGCACTGATGTGGAATACAACTAATGTGGGATTGAAGATATAATGGAGACTTTAAAAAATTGGAATAGAATCTTGACATTTAATCACCACTCTGAAGAACTGCCTGGAGCCCACAGAAATATGGAAGTGGGGGAAACAGACAAATTATCACAGAAGTGTTTAACATTTCTTTTTTTACAATGAATAAACTGAATAATTAAGAAAAAAATGAAAGCAAAACACACAGGCACAAAGAGAAGAAGGAAGTCTGTAAATGTTGCATTGCAGTGTTTTGTTTTGTTCGTTTCAAAACAGTCATTCCTATGAGGAATGCAAAGTTACATCATTGTCAGTGAGATTTCCTTCAAAATATCTATGGTGAATTGTCACCAAACAGTGCATGCTATAATGCTTTACTACCATTGCTTTTATAGCAGTAAGTGAAAGGCATTTCACTGTTTTTTTTATTTCTTTGTTTTTGGGAATTTAAACTGTTATTTAGTCAAGATGCTATTTGTTGGTCTCTAAAAATCTGTGCATATTACAGACGCATCTCTTCAGTAAGCAGACAACAATCTATGGAACAATAAAGAATAATTTAAGGTTAATAATAGAGCAAATACTACAACACATTTCGTGTTGTTTTATGGCATCAGGGTAGAAAAAAACAGGAACCTGTAAGTTTTAGTTCCACATTAGACAACAAAGCTGGCTGGGTGATTTTGGGTGAATCACTCTTTCTCAGCCCAACTCACCTCACAGAGTAGTTGTTGTAGGGAAAGTAGTAAGAGAAAGGAGTATTAGGTATGTTTGCCACCTTATCAAAATAATAATAAATATTTTATAATAAACATTGTGCCCACAGGGGGGAAAAAGTGACAATAAAGGTTATCTAATCTAGGTTATCTCTTTGCCTTGCCTCGCTTGGAAGATTGCTTTTCACCTTTTGTTTTGGATCTTGCCTTTCTGTTGTGGCCTACATTTGGCCTTTGTTTCACTGGGGCTTTGGAGCTGTTTCTTTTCTGGGATTTGCTTCTTGTCCTGAGGACTGCCCTTGCATTGTGCCTGGATCCTGCCTGGTGGATTGGACTTGGTACCCTGGACTTTGCCTTGTGAGTGTGCTCCTACTCTGTGGGCTTTCTTTGTATTACCAGGGCTATGTTTGTTAGTCTGAGGGTGGCTGCCTTCAGCCTTACCAGTTGTTGAAGGGTCATTGGCTGGAACATTTGTTAAGAGAAATAAAGAACTCTCTAGAGGCCTGCCTTGGCTTAACCACCTGGGTAATAACAACTCACGAGTTGTTTTGTACTTCTGCTTGTACAGGAACATGAAATTTATTGTTGTTTTATACTTGATACATTGTTATATTTTATGTTTTTAAAAATTGGTTTCAAATGATAAATATATATAATATTTCTGGAAGATGCTTGCATACCCAGTATTAAAAGTTGGTTCAACAAAATCTCTTTGAAATTGGCTGTTGGAAGAAAGATTAGACAATATGATGCAATGATCTAGATTTAATGGCAATAATTTTTATAAACTTGTAACTATATCCATTTAGCAGCAGTGTAATTTAACCATTTTCCTTCATATTTGCATTTAAATTTTTATTAATATTAATTTCATTTTAGTTTTCATCTTAATTTGCTTGTTTCATTTGAATTTGTACATTTTGTCTTGTTTGAATTGCATTCAACTTTTGCCATATTCCACTTTCATTTGTAGTTGCAAGAACAGTTTAAATCAGGGGTGTCAAACTGCCAGCCCACAGACAAATGTGTCACACCAAAACCGCGCCCACCTCATTGCCGGCAATGGGAAAAAAGTCACGATATGTCATGACATGTCATGTGACATTGCAAGTTTGACACCCATGTTTTAAATGAATCAAAATTAACACAATGAAAAGAGCCTTTACTTTAAAGTATATTACTGCCCTGGCCTGACTACACGTTACTCTGTGTGCAGCTTGACATGCAGCTAAACCCACCTATCCTCCAATAAAACAGACCGTGTGTGTAGATCTGTATGCTTTATTAAAGGAACAGGACGGTGATATTGGGAAAAATAGAAATACATACAATAAGAACCCAAATACAAAATAAGCAATATTGAGTTGCTGGTTTTGTTGTTGTTAGCTGTGAAGTCGTGTCCGACCCATCGTGACCCTATAGACAATGTTCCTCCAGGCCTTCCTGTCCTCTACCATCTTCTGGAGTCCATTTAAACTCACACCTACTGCTTCAGTGACTCCATCCAGCCACCTCATTCTCTGTCGTCCCCTTCTTCTATTGCCCTCAACCTTTCCCAGCATTAGGCTCTTCTCCAGTGAGTCCTTCCTTCTCATTAGGTGGCCAAAGTATTTGAGTTTTAGCTTCAGGATCTGGCCTTCTAAAGAGCAGTTAGGGTTGATCTCCTCTAGGACTGACCAGTTTGATTGTCTGGCAGTCCAAGGGACCCGCAGGAGTCTTCTCCAGCACCACAGTTCAAAGGCTTCAATTCTTTGGTGCTCAGCCTTTTTTATGGTCCAACTTTCACTGCCATACATTGCAACTGGGAAGACCATAGCCTTGACTATACACACTTTTGTTGACAGGGTGATGTCTCTGCTTTTTAGTGTGCTGTCTAGATTTGCCATGGCTTTCCTCCCCAGGAGCAAGCGTCTTTTAATTTCTTGGCTACAGTCCCCATCTGCAGTGATCTTGGAGCCCAAGAAAATAAAAATGCTGGTTGACATAGCAATTAACAAATAAAGATAAATCTAAACCTCACCAGCGGTGCTGTGTGTATGGGATGTGGGTTTTATCCTCAGATGACCATGTGCCAAGATTAGAATGGATTCTTCCTAGTGCTTCTGCTTCCTTTGAAATGCTAAAGGAAATGGGATCTGGCTTCCCAGATTGCATTTGTTCTGGGAGTGAGGGTTCATGCATAGATGACTCTACAAGGGGTCTGGGTCAGCTTCTAAACAATACAGATTGATATTTACTCCCCCCATCCAGCCACTTGATGGGGCTAAAGAACAACAACAGTATATACATAAATTATATGCTGGGGGATGACACTTACACTTTATAAAAGTATCATAATATTTGATTACTAACTTTCTCCACTTGGGAACACTGGCAATCATTATACTGGTTCATTTATATATAACTCATTTAAAATCAAGACCAAAATGAAATTAAGCATATCAAGTCTAGATAGCAACAATTCAGATTATATGCTAATTATTTGAGAATACCTATTCAGAAATGCTAATTATTTGTGGATTTCTGCACAGTATGGTAGGCCTAATTAAAAGAAACCCATGCAAGATAGTAATAGCAAGAACTTTGACTCTATAGTTCTGATCATATTTTGAAAGAAAAATGTACATTTCACTAGAAGGACAATTTAGAATTTTTTCAAACCGAAATGTGAGAGAGCATTTCCAAGATTCACAGAAATGCTAAGTCTGAGAGTAAAAAATTGAGCCTGAACCTTCTGTTGAGGAATTTATTCTTTTTTTAAATTTAAATACCACTCAGCACCGATGCACAGCTCTAGATCATATAATTTCATAATGTAGAAATAATTTATTTGAACATGTTGTCTATGCTTACAACAACCATGACTTATTCTCTAGATTTTTATTCCTGAATTTTCAACTTATCATCATTCCATTCTTTTTCTTTTTAATTTGTTTATAATATAAAACACAAAAAATACAACATCATTCCATTCTATTCAATTACTTCTGGAAAGAATAATTGGTTAATGACTGCAAGAATAAAACAGAATTTGTTACTAGTATACTAAGCAAGGTATACTTGGAAATACGATTTATCCAGAATATCACACAATATCAGAAATTACACTTTGCGATGTGTAAACTTCTGTGCATTATTGATTTCTGATACCATTTCTTGAAATGAATAATTTATCTATTATTATTTTAATTTATTTCTTTAATGCTGCTTTTAACATTACTTTTTATGAGGCGTTCTAGGCAATATGTTCTCCCTCCATCCCAAATAGCTATCCAGGTGAGTTAAGCCAATACTATTCAAGGTGACAATATGCATTGTCTTCTAATGAAAAATCGACATAGTAGTGAGGACTAAGCATTTGTTCATTCAGGTTCATTCTTGGTAAATTAAAAAGTTGTCTCTTGAGAATCATTTTGATTTTATGTGCTCGGTAGTCTATTGTCACAATCATTGCAATGAGATTGTATAAAATTTTATACAATGTATAAAATAATATAATTAATAATATAATAATAATATAATATTATAATATAATATAATATAATATAATATAATATAATATAATATAATATAATATAATATAATATAATATAATATTATATAATATTATATAATATTATAATATAATATAATATAATATAATAATATAATATAATAATAATAATATTTTATACAATGTATAAAATAATATAAAATTTTCATTTTTATTTCCATTAAATTAAGAGCCATATAGCAAAGTTGAGTTATAATTAAGAATGCCCAGAATAAAAATTGGTGGAAGAATGAATCAAAGATTTTTTTGTGTTTAACTATACATGTAAACACAAAGCAAAACATATTCACAACAAATCTGCAAATGGAACACCACAAGGAACTATTAACTGGTTTGAAATTTAACCCTAACCTGGTTATCTTTTTTATTTAATTCAGGTACAATGGAAAACCAAGATAGAATCATTTCAAATTCAGCAGAGAAACTGAAAGGATTTCCCCTTTATTATAAAATATATACACATTTTTCTGGCTAATATAATTGGTGGTTGGGCTCAAAATTAAATTTTGACACAAATGAAACAAATTTGATCAATGTGCAGATTTTGTTATCTGACATAAGTCTTTCCTATCCATCAGTCTACAATCATGCCTTGTAAATTATTTATGAGAACTAACCTTTCAGTTGTGTAATTACTTCAAGGAATTATTCCATGAAGAATAGGCTTTAGGAAAATTTTTGCTAAAAGGCAAATATGAAGACCAGAATCATTTTAGTGTCAGACATGTTTTGCCCAAGAGGCAACCATAGCTACATTTAATTATATTCTCCCACTGAAATCTACATAATTTTAGTTTTTGTTTCTCCACTTTATTAAAAAGCTTGCTTTTCCTTATTCTACAATAAAATAAAGATAACCTTTAAACGGGCAATTGAATAACCCAAAGATTGGCATTTTTTTAAAAAAATATCATTTTGCTTCTTTAATGGCAGGTTAAATCCAAAAAATATAGTCAATTTAGTTAGAAGAAAACACTACTGCTGCCATATTTCTCAACAAAAATCTTTGTAGACGTCTACATGATACTCAGCACATAGTGGCCTTATCAGGCTGGGTGACAGTTTATTCATTTTAATTAACCATAATCAGATAGAAGGTCCAGTTATATGAACCTATGTGTGCATACATTTCTTTAAAAAAGGAACCTGTTTGACACAGCGCCAAACAGAAATCTAATATCCACTAAAGAACTTTAAGATTTGTGAGTAATTTTGTCTTTTGCTTTTATTATGTGTGTTAGAGTTACGAGGGATTTTTCATGCACTACTCAGAAACTATATTGATTGGGGCAGTATACAATCACCATTAAACAAATAAACAAACTAATAAATAATTTTATATTGTAATGTATAACTTACATGTCTGGTCAATAATTGTAGTTATAAAAGTATATTAAATGGAACATAAATCAATTATAGCTCTTTAATTCTTCTTGGCATTTCAGGTAATTTTACAGTAGCATTTTTAGAGCATGAGGTTCAAATATAGATATGGCAGCATTATATTGACCACATCTCGAGTGTATAATTAACACAAAGGAAAACATCTGCATAAAAAAAATAAAAACAATGTTAATACTTAAAAGTTGCTTCCCCATCTTCTTTTGCTATTGAGTCATTCAAAATAGTAGTACAAATAATTATATTTATCTTAAAAATCATTTCTGCATCTAATTTTTATAATATTCGGTGTCTATCAATATAAAATGATTCAACTGCAGGAACAGATTTGAGACTTTTTTTGGGGGGGTGTCTTTCTCAATTTGGACAATAATTTCTGTTGCTAAGTTTGTTAAACGAGTCACATCTGATTTTATGACCTTTTTTTACCATGATTATTAAATGAATCACCACAGTTGCTAAATTAATCACACGGTTGTTAAACAAGTCCAGCTTCCCCCATTGAATTTGCTTGACAGAAACCATTGGCAAGGTCACAAATGGTGATTTGCATGACCACAGGAAGCTGCAAGTGTAAATGGTTGCCAGAGCTTGGATTCTGATTATGTGACTGTGAGGATGCTGCGACGGTCATAAGTGTGAGAGCCACTCATAAGTTATTTTTTTCAATGTAATTGTAACTTCCAGGGGTCACTAAATGAATGGTTGTAAGTTGAGGCTTACCTATAATTTATGGATGTTCAGTCTTGCGGTATTATAACTCTTATTGATGGGAGTGGTTTTTAACATATAGTCTCTATTTTTGAATATTTCTACAAGTAGAACATTACTAGCATACTATCTTGTCTTTTCCCCTTGGGCAATTTGAATTATGCATCTAAGAAGTAGCACATAACTACACAGTTTTAATTTTTTAACTTATGTGGCCCAAATGCCAGGACTTACTTCTAAAAGTGCAACATGAATTTCTGTTTCTCTTGCAATTGAGAACTGTGCTGTGGCTTGTTGCCTATATTACAAACACAGTGGACATTGTGCTATATACCCTCTAATGCAGGGGTCCCCAACCCCCATTCCATGGACCGGCACCAGTCCGTGACATATTAGAAACCGGTCTGTGCAAACAAGCGGAGTCCCATCCACAGGCAGCACACAAAACCACGACCCTTCCAGTCCACGGAAAAACCTCTCTCCACGGAACTGGTCCCTGGTGCCCCAAAAGTTGGGGACTCCTGCTCTAATGAGTACACAGAGTACCCACTGTATTTCAAAACAATACTGGCACAGCAGTGACTAAGAAAAAAACAGACTTTCAGAGTATATCCTTGTCCCAAACACTCATTCTGTTCTAATATTATATCATGGCACATTATAGTGCTGCTAAATGTGGATAAACAGTGAAGATAATTTTAAGTATCAGCTCAGCAGTGACACTCCAGCAGGTAACTCAAGGTCAACTGTTTTCTCTAAATTATATAGAAAGTTTAATTCCAGGCTAGACTAAACCTTATTATGAGCAATAGTGTGCAATGGCAGGCCAAAGCTAAGAATAAATATGAGGATTTTATACCATAAATATCTGATAAGAAGTTTATGAATTCCGATTTTCTTAAATTACCTGATATCAATAAATATAGAACATTGATACCTTCTTATGATCAGAATATAAATCAGTCTTAAAGAAGCTGCATAGAATAGTATTCTAAAAGGGCTACATTAGAAAATAAAATAAAGTAAAATAAAATAAAAGCTATATACCAAATAGTCATTCGTATAAACAATAGCAAAATGAAAATTGTTCTCTGTAAAATAACATGGTTTAATTCCTTAATAAAAGCTGAAAAGTAACCTTCTGGTAAATAAAAGAAAAGGTCATTTTAGATTGAACATAAGATTCTGGTAATAAAAATGATCTAATACATCTTACAACAAATGTTTCCTCTATTCTAGAGACATTTCAAAACAATGTTTGGAGGAGAAACAGGACCAGGATCTAATATGTAGTGAGAGCTAGAAAAAACAATTGAAGAAAAAATGAAATTATTATTGGCTGGATGAAGATGTTTCAATTCTTGATCGAATCGAAGATATTTGGGGAAAAAGGTATATTTAAAACTACAATTTTTCTTCTTACAGTTTTATAAAGACAAAGCTACGAATGTGTTACAGAGAAGTGCACCATTAGAAGTTCTACTATCATTGCTTACCAAAATTATTATTTGGTAAGCCTTTTGTTCAAAAGCTTTCTTCTCCCCATGACTTCTCCACACATTCAATTATGAATAAACCAAGTATATTTATGTCACAATAACCAACTTCTTTCACATCCGCAGTGCCAGTCATGTTGATAATTTGAACTGAAAGTGATCAAAGTTGCAAAAGGAAATTAATGCTTCTCATTACTATGCCATAAATGAATTTCATTCATCTTTACTTACACATAAGATGTCCTTAAGCAAAATGATTATAGGCCAACTACATTATACTTTTCAGCAAGGTGAGGGATCAAGACTTCCGTAAAGCTAGAAAATATCGTAACATATTTTGCCCTTTTTCATTTTTGAGGAACAATTCTTATAATAGTAAACTTTTATTTATACTTGGAAGGAAAGAAGGAGAAAGGCAGAACAATCAAGGGCTTTGAGAACAATTTAAGTAGTAATTTAAACTGCTTAGTATTCATTTTAGCAGGTGAATTAGAAATTACAACACATCGGTTTATTACAGTAATATAAGCATCTCATTTTATTTTAAATTTAAAGTCTGTCCTGCTGTATTTTATCTGATCAGTGAGCTGGAAAATAAGATAAAAGCAAAATGTTATAAAACAGGTTGGAAGTTGGTCATTATTTTTCCTTCTATTCAGCGACCACTGGAGAATAACAAATATATATATGAGAAAATAGAGCAATGTTTTGAAGACAGCTTCTAATTTATCATACTCAAAATAAAATAGTAGAACAGTAAGTGTTTCCCTAATGAAAAGAATTACACTGGAAAATGTTGTCCACACAGGAGACGTTTGCTAGTATAATTATCATCAGGAGAAAATTCAACCCATTAAGAGTCATTCAATGAGTTCAAATCTACTCACTTCAGGCACTTAAAGTCAACTTAATTTAAAAGATTTCAACTGACCAACAAATGCCCATTGTATGGTAGATATCATGTACTAGATTTTCATTGTTACAATCTACCATTTTAATGTTTCTATACTGAGTGGCATTCCATCTTAGTAATCAATTTTTATTATAAGCTGAATTTTCACACTGGGAGTTAAAAATATGAAAATAAGAACAGATGATAAAAAGTTGCATTGCATAAAAGAGTAAATTGGATTTGAGAAGCTAAGAGAGAGAGAGGGAGGGAGGGAGGGAGGGAGGGAAACATATTTTGAGTAAGGTTCAATTTATAAACTCCCTCATTCACTTTCATTAGTGGAAGTAGGAGCAAGATTCCTTTCATTTTCTGGTGGAGCAAAGAAATGTGGCCTGGCATTGATGGCCTCCAACTTTCATCTACTCCAGCGAATGTGGTCAACAGAAAGGAAAAAAACGGTTGTAATTCATCATTTTCTTCTGGCAAAAATGATAAAAGCATAGCCATCCCATTTTTTTAATTTGATTTTTTTGCTGTGGTTTCTTTCACTACACCAAATTTGATCCAATTCTGTTGGTGTTAGAAAGGCATCTTGCTGACAGACAGATGGATAGAGTCCCAACCCATTACATACTTTATTTTAACATTCTGTAGCACTAGATAGAATACAAAAAAGGAAAAAAAAACAAATTTATATATTCTTCAAAGGATTATGTTTCAACCTTGGTTTTATACTTTTCAAAGAATGAGGCAGAAAGCAGTAAGTTGAAGCCTATTTTCAAAACAATTTATTTATTGATTGTACCATTTCAATAGGTTTTCCAATAAAATGATCTGAGGTGATTGGGTTTGAACTCCCAATATTTTTTCTTTCTTTAAATTCACCCTTTAATAAAAAAAAATTATATAGGTGAACATGGTCACTTCTAAATTGCTACAGATCCTTATCAACAACTGAACTTAGTATACAAAATACCTCAAGAATTTTTCAATTGTCCTCAGATCCTATGTTTCACAATCTTGTTATCTATAGACCTATTTTGACTATTGGTATTAATCTAATTCAGCTATTTTGTAGTATGGTGAATCATGCTGTATGATGATTCTAAATACTGATGAAGACTGTGGAATAATTAAATTGGAAAAATGCTGTCAAGGCTTTCTATTTGTGGCTAGTGAACTGTTAAAGCAGAAGTCTTTTTTGTATATATAGAAGAACATTTATTGTCATTACATTCCAAACAGATGCAAATTGAAGCTTCATGTATTGTTATGTAAGCTTCATTTAATAGTGAAGCTCTGATATCACCCTAGCTGAGACTTATAGCTCATTATTTGGTGTTCATAACACTCTACAACAACATTGCAGATATTTTAAAGGCAAAGCAAAATAAGCAGGATTTATTTAAAGTCCATTTGAGGCATTCTAGAAAAACTTGTCCTGACTATTAATTGGCCCCTAAAATACTGCATCTAATAAGGAACACTCAAGATGCCCAGGAACCAAAAAGGAGATTTTCAGTGGGAAACATAATTAAATCCAAACAGACAGGAATTCAAATAAGATCTCACATATTTGTTTTTTTATGTCAGAAAGATTTTGCCCACCTTTATGTAAAATGTGGCTCGTACTTAATTGTTAGGTTGGATTCAACTGCAGGAATTAATTAAAAGTGACACTATCTGGTAAGGAAATTAGTAAAAAGAACTAATTTCTCCAACAGAATAAGTGTCTATCTATATCCTTGGGAAAGTCAATTGTCTCAGAATCTTATTTATTTATTTATTTATTTATTTAATTTATATACCGCCCTTCTCTCAAGAGACTCAGGGCGGTTAACAGGGCAATACGTAAAAGACAAATACAAAAGTTAAAATTATTAAAACATGATTAAACAATGCCCATAGTACAAATAGTACAAATTTAAAATTAAAGTCATAATAACAAACCCACCCCATCCCATCAGGCCAGGCCCGCTTCCTTAAAGAGATGGGTTTTAAGGTCGCGCCGGAAGGAGCGGAGGTCGGGCGCCATCCGGAGCGCTACCGGAAGATGGTTCCATAAGTCCGGTGCACCCACAGAGAACGCTCTCCCCCTGGGGGCCACCAGTCGGCATTCTTTGACCGGCGGCACCCTGAGGAGGGCCTCTCTGTAGGAGCGTACTGGGCGGAGGGAAGTTGACGCCGGCTGCAGGTGCTCCCCAAGGTATTCTGGACCCATGCCATGGAGGGCTTTGTAGGTCATTACCAACACCTTGAACCTCACCCGGAAGACAACTGGCAACCAATGCAGCTCGCGGAGCAAAGGTGTAACACGGGAGTATCGGGAGACCCCCGACACAACTCTCGCGGCTGCATTCTGTGCCAGCTGGAGCCTCCGAGTGGTCTTCAAGGGTAGCCCCATGTAGAGAGCGTTGCAGTAATCAAGACGAGAGGTCACGAGCGCATGAGTGACCGTGCGCAAGGCATCCCGGTCTAGACAGGGCCGCAACTGGCGCACCAGGCGAACCTGGGCGAACGCCCCCCTAGTTACAGCTACAATATGGTCTTCTAAAGAGAGCTGTGAATCTAGGAGGACTCCCAAGTTGCGAGCCCTATCTACAGGAGATAATGACTCACCCCCCATAATGAGGGGTGGAATATCCTGAATATCCCGGGATGCCGGTACGCACAGCCACTCCGTCTTGTCGGGGTTGAGACGAAGCCTGTTCCTCCCCATCCAGACCCGGACCGCCTCCAGGCAACGGGACATCACGTCGAGGGCATCACTGGGGTGGTTTGGGGTCGAAATGAAAAGTTGGGTATCATCAGCATACTGATGATACCCAACTCCAAAACCACGAATGATCTCACCCAGCGGCTTCATGTAGATGTTGAACAGAAGGGGCGAGAGGACCGACCCCTGAGGGACTCCACAAGCGAGAGGCCTCGCGGTCGACCTCTGCCCCCCCGTCAACACCGACTGCGAACGTCCCAGGAGATAGGAGGAGAACCACTGAAGAACCGTGCCTCCCACTCCCAATCCCCTGAGACGCCGCAGCAAGATACCATGGTCGATGGTATCGAAAGCCACTGAGAGGTCTAATAGGACTAGAACAGAGGAGTATCCTCTGTCCCGAGCCCTCCAGAGATCATTCACCAGCGCGACCAATGCCGTCTCCGTGCTGTACCCAGGCCTGAAGCCCGATTGGTACGGGTCTAGATAATCCGCTTCATCCAGGACCAGAGGGAGCTGATGTGCCACCACACTCTCAACAACCTTCGCAAGGAAGCGAAGGTTGGAGACCGGACGAAAGTTATTCAAAACAGCCGGATCCAAGATAGGCTTCTTGAGGAGAGGTCTCACCACCGCCTCCTTCAAGGCGGCGGGAAAACTGCCCTCACTCAAAGAAGCAGCTATAACCGCCTGGAACCAGCTTCGTGTCCCCTCCCGGGCTGCATAAACCAACTTAAATAACATTAAAAATCTGTTGCAGCAAAAAGTGCAATGGTGGGAGAATAGTTCAGTCTTTGTTGGACAAACTTCAGCTTATTTTTGGTTGATGGCCTTGAAAGTAGGCAAAGAAATATTCATTTCATTCCTTTTACTTCAAAGGTTGCTGAAACACAGTCTCAGGGCTGTCAAAATATACAGAAAACCATAGAATTTTAAAATCCAGTAATTTTTAAATAAACAAATATTTGGACTTTGCAGAAGCAGATAGAATGAGGATAAGATGTTCAGCAAGAAGGACAAGATGGAAGTTGAATGATCACAGGTGGAAGATCAGGTTAGGGACACATCATCATAGAAAAAATGTGGGTGCTGTAAGTTGGCATCATTTTTGTGCCAAAATGATGGCACAAAAAACTATATATACCTCTCTTCAACCATCTGACCCTGCTAAACATGTTATGACTGAAACAGCAATTCCATCTAATCCTGCAAAGTGGCCAGTGTAGTACCTTTTTAACTAGTAAAAAAAGGATATTCCAGTGTTGGGTTTACCTCTACTAAGGGTTTTCAATTAATTCTGTTATGCTGAGATTTCGTTTGGCAGGAGGCTTCCCAACAGAAAAAAAATCAATTTATATCAGAAAGAATGTTTTAAATATGTCAGTAAGTGGCTCAGTGGGTTAGGACGCTGAGCTTGTCGATCAGAAGGTCGGCAGTTTGGCGGGTCGAATCCTGAGTGCCACGTAACAGAGTGAGCGCCTGTTACTCATCCCAGCTTCAGCCAATCTAGCAGTTCAAAAGCACGTAAAAATGCAAGTAGAAAAATAGGGACCACTACGGTGGGAAGGTAACAGCGTTCCATGCGCCTTTGGCATCTAGTCAGGCCAGCCACATGACCACGGAGACGTCCTCGGACAAGCGCTGGCTCTTCAGCTTTGAAACGGAGATGAGCACTGGCCCCTAGAGTTGGAAATGACTAGCACACATGTGCAGGGGAACCTTTACCTTTACCTTTAAAATATAAACATCCATTGGGTTTTATGTTACTTGGTCTCATGGACGCACTGATAAAATTTTCAGTCTCCAAGGGCAGCATTATACAAGTAGTCCTTGACTTATGATCACAATTGGGCCTGGAATTTTGGTCATAAGTCACTGTGATCATATGTTGAGTCATCCCAATTCTGGACTTTACTTTATAACCATTTTTAGGTTAGTTGTAAAGTGAATCATTGCAGTCCTTAAGGACATTATATAGTTATTCAGTTAATTCAGCTTCCCCAATAGATGATTTTTGCCATGAACCAGCAAAAAACATTGCAAATTGCAGTCACATGACTACAGGATGCTGCAACCAGTCGAAAATGTGAGCCAATTGCCAAGGGCCTGAATTGCGATCATATGACTGCAGGATTGGAGCAACAACTATAAGTGAGAGTTCAAGTTGTAAAGCACTTTTTCTGAGGCTCTCCTAACTTTGAACCATCATTAATCAAATGATCATAAATCAAGGACTACCTGTATTTTCAATAGGAGATTATTAAAAACACGACGGACAGGTACTTTGGAAGGTTTGCATGAACTTCTGGATTTTTCTTAAATTTCTGAATGGTACTCTTTATCAATAACTTAGTACTTTTACATGAGTGGATCCCATATACGTACTTACAATTTTCCTTCCTTTCTATCTATTACAATTCTATTTATTATTTTTAAAAGCCAGCCCTTTGTTTCGTTTTACAGAAAACATTTATGTTCATCTCATTTAACTGACTTGTTGGAAGGAAATTAAATATGTAGCTATACAACGGAACCCGCTGCATATGTACCAATTCTTCAAATATTTTATTTTTTTTTATTTTTTTTGACAAGATTTATATGGTTGTCCACAGTCTGAATGACTGTGTATGAAATATGTATTAATTGGTTGAAACCTCCCAACCAATGATTTTGTTAATTACATTAAACATTTCTAGACATTTTCTGTCTGGTAGTGTTTTTTTTGTTTTGGGGGGGTTTTTTGGCAAGAGATAAGGAAAACAGGATGCATTATATCCTTAGTCACATTTTCATTCTGTTCTTCCTTAGGGTCCAGATTCTAATTTTAGTTATACTGAATTTTCCAGCCTAACACATTCAAAGAAGATATAGCAGATGTCCAGAACCTTGAAGGTAATTAATTAAGTCCCACTGTTTCTATACTGCACGCCCCAAAAATCTGTCACTGCATGTAAAATTGTATAATTGAGTATTATAAATGTTTTCAGGCCAAGTCATGCTATGAATTATTTCCTTCATATGTACAAATAAAAGGCTTATTAAATTAATGCCTCATAACTTGACAAACTAGTTTAGTAAGTAACAAATTATCTGCCTAATGACCTCAGACAAAGTTTATAGCAACCTGAAAGTAATTTATTTGTATGTACAGATTGGTTTCACTAGAATATTATGTCTAGATATTCTAATCAGCAAAAGGTTTAAGTAAAAAATTTATCTTGCTTCAATAAATGCTTATAACTTTTTTGCACAGTAATTATTCTATTTTTGATTGCCACCTACTTAATTAACAGAAATGTAGAATTTGAAAGGGGAATTTTACAAACTATGTAGTACACATGAAGGATTCCCTCCTCCAAGATTTAAGCAGGGGCAACATCTGGAAGATTAACCACAGCCGCTTCAATGGCAAATTTCACTGGTCATCTGCATGTGTACATGCATATAGAAACAATTCTGCAACTGTTATTTTAGATGTTCATTTTACATTAATAAATCTATTTTCCTTCCTCAATAATGCCTCAGTTTGATTATACGTAGTTTGGAAGCATTTGCAGAAACCTGTCTTTATATGGGTTCTGAAGGCCTTCAACCTCACAAAAATTGATTGTGGAATAATGTTTGGATCCTTTGCAGTGTATCTAAGGAAGAAAATAGTAAAATATCAATCGTCTCCGATTTAAAAAATCACAAAGTAGAATTGTTATTTTTCATTTTCTACTCAGGAATAAAGGAAATTAATGTTGAAACCTAACAACACACCCCCATTCTTCCATAAAACTGGAATTTTCTTTCAGAAAACATCGGAGATCACATGCTTGCCCTTTAAACCTAAAGGGACCCTTCCTTTTCCTTAATTAACATTACATCATGTAGGGTATTAAAAAAATGTGTAAATATGTCATCTGATAATCCAATCAATTACAAGTGCCCCTTGTCCAGCTAGCTTTTCCCCCCAAAAGATCTCATCTGCACACCTAAGTTAGAATTATATTGGAGCCAGCTGTCAGGCAGTTCTCTGGACTGTTGGTATTTCTGTTAGCTGAAGCTGTTGGCTCAAGCTGACCTATTGTCCTATGCCGGAGGCAGTCACATCAACCTTCCCTTTTCATGACTGAAAGTGATTGACACACCACTAATGAGGTTCTGCAGGAAGCTGCAGGATGTATCACAACTCTGTACAAAGAAATCATAAGACACCTTTATCCACAATCAATGATATTTTTCCTTGTAGGTTTCCACAACCAGTGTTAAAGTTAATTCAGAATTACAAGATTTAAAACTCTACTGGCTTTTAATTGCTGAAGCCTAAAATTACTTCAGATACCACCATTCTTTATCAGTAATCAATATAGTCATACAAACCATCAATATCTGGTTCAAGATGGCAATATATATTGTGAATTTAAGATTCAACATTCAAAAGATTTAATTTGAACTGGTTAAATTTCAATTTGCTACCAATGTTGCCCATAAAATACAATGCAGAAGCATGAATTCCCCTGTACTTAGTTTTTCTGAAAAAATGGGGTGGAAATAGCAGGGTTAGTAGGCTTCTTAGAGCTTGCAGCTTTAAGAGTTTCATGGAATAAACTTTTGAAGTACTTTGCTTGCACTTCTCACAAACTTAGTAGAGGGTGTTATGGTTTTCATGCTTACAGTGCAACTCTCTGGAGTAATCAAGCTAAATCAATATGTAGCTATTTCAAGATAAAATATAAATCTAATAGAAGTATGTAGAGTTCATATAGAAACATTTATGCTAACACTCCCGTTGCACGGAGTTTATCTTTAAACTGATGTCATGTAGGGGAAGGGCCACTAATTTTAAACTGAATATATGAAGATAATTCTTCTCACTAAACTAAATCAGCTCGCCATGCCTGACCACACCTGTAAGTGGATCATAAGCTTTCTAACAGACAGAAAGCAGCAAGTGAAGCTAAGCAAAATCACATCAGATACCTGCACAATTAGCACAGGGGCCCCCCAGGGCTGTGTGCTCTCTTCACTTCTCTATATACCAATGACTGTATCTCAAAAGATCCCTCTGTTAAAGTACTGAGGTTTGCAGATCATACAACAGTGATTGGCCTCATTCGAGACAACAACAAATTGGCATCCAGATGGGAGGTTGAACAACTAGCCTTGTGGTGCGGCTGGAACAATCTTGAACTGAACACACTCAAAACTGTAGAAATGACAGTAGAATTTAGGAGAAACCCTACTATTCTACAACCCCTTACAATACTAGACAACACAGTATCAACAGTAAAGACCTTTAAGTTTCTAGGTTCTATAATATTGTCATCAAAAAAGCACAACAAAGAATGTTCTTCCTGCGCCAACTCAGAAAACTCAGACTGCCCAAGGAGCTGCTGATACAGATCTACATAGGAATTATTGAGTCTGTCTGTTTGCACCTCTGTAACTGTTTGGCACTGCAACCAAACAAGTAAGACACAGACTTCAACAAATAGTTAGAACTGCAGAAAAAACAGTTAGAACTGCAGAAAAAACAATTGCTACCAGCCTGCCTTCCATTGAGGACCTGTATACTGCACGAGCCAGAAAGAAGGCTGTGAAAATATCTACAGACCCCTCACATCCTGGACACAAACTGTTTCAACTTCTTCCCTCAAGATGACGCTATAGGGCATTGCACACCAGAACAACTAGAAACAAGGACAGTTTTTCCCCCATGCCATCACTCTGCTTAAAAACTAAGTCCTACAACACTGTCAAAATACTTAGTAAAGCTGTATTACTATGATACTCCTCATCTTTCCTATTACCTATCCTTATATTCTTATGACTATAACTCTGCTGCTCATAATAAATAAATAAATCTATCTATAAATCTATCTATAAATCTTCTGAACTTTAGAACAAAATATAAACTGAATCACCTTGCTCTTATATTCAATTAATAAATGTTCTATTTGTTAATACCTTGGTATTTTTCACAGTGAGATTATTATACTATGTCAGAATGATAAAATATCCATTATTATCACATGGTTTTATGAAAGAAGCATAAACTGCATTTACTTCAGAGTTGGTATTGCGTTCTGAAGGAGAATAGGATGTTTTAAACCTCACTTCAGCCGTGAACTCCTTACATGATTTAAGGCAAGACAATATTGTCTCAATCCTCTCCATTATCAATACAGAGGGAACATAATATTGTTCCACCTCAGGAAAGCTGTTATAAGAATTACTGAATCAGCTTGCTGCTGATTCCAAAAGTTATTTTCCTCCCTACGAAAAAAAATATATTTTACACAACTACTAATATTAGGATTAGTATTTGATGCTGTACCATTCTATATGCAATTAAAAGTCCTTGCTAGGAAAGCTTAGAATGTGCTTTTGCCCTTTAACTACTGGTGTGCAGAATGTCCTCATATTGAATAAGGATTAACATGTTCTTGCTAAGGACAATTAGTGAAGATTGAAGATAATGAAAGCTATTTTCAATCCCAGATCCCTATCTTGGGTAATTATCCCTTCATTGCCTGCAATCCATCTACTCTTTGCTTTGAGAAATACTTTTTCTTCTTGGTATCTAGAGATGCATGTGGAAGAACAGAAGCTGCAATATAGATCCAATGGTGTCCTCAAAGTTCCTGATAGGAACACCAAGAATGAGCAAGCTACATTATCCAAATTATCATCACTGTAAATAAAAGTAGTTATGCAAAAAGAGGTCCAGCCATTTCATAGCCTTTGATCATCTGAAGAGCTCCATTAGTGTACTCAAGACTACATTTAGCTCACAGCTCCCACTTTACAGGTCTGAGAACAACCTCAGATCCCACTGCTTATACTCTTGTACAAAATGGTTGATTTTCAATGAGGTGCTTTAAACTATTTTTAACTTTTAAATTATAATAGATGCTTGTCCTTAAGGCACCCATTTTTTATTTTTTAGATTCCACTTTTATTATTTTTAAGGTGGCAAACATATCTAATACTCCTTCCTCCTCCGATCTTCCCCACAAGAACCACCCTGTGAAGTGAGTTGGGCTGAGAAATAATGACTGGCCCGAAGTCACCCAGATGGCTTTCATCCCTAAGGTGGGCCTAGAACTCCCAATCTCCTGGTTTCTAGCCTTAACCATACCCCTACCTTTCCAACTAGTCTAAAGGGAGCTAAAAATGTCAGCCTTACTTAACTGATATTATAAATTAGTACTATAATAAGATGTCATCTATTGCCCTTGGAGAGGAGGAAAAGGAGGGGGGGAATTAGAAGAATATCTGAAGAATAATGAAGAAAATGTATTGAAGCTGGTATACCATGAAGGTTTATACTGAGTACCTGATAGACCAAACTGGCCTACAAGAAAAATCAGATTAAAGATAAAAAAGAGACATGGCAAGGCAAAGTATTACATGAACAGCACATTAAAAAAAACCTAGCAAACATAACAGTTAACAAGACCTGGCAGTGGCTAAGAACAGGAAATTGAAAAAAGAGACATAGGGAATAATTCTGGGTGCACAAGACCAAACCTTAACAGCAAATGCAAAGTCAGACTTGAGAAGACAGTAAATTCAGCCTCTGCAAAGAAGTTGAATAAACAGTGGACCACCTGGTTAGCTGCTGCTAAAAATAAAATAAAATAAAATCACACAACTAACAACAAACAATGGCTTGACAAAGTAGCAACTATGGTGCATTGGAAGATCTGCAAGAAATACCATTTGTCTGCAAGCAAGAACTGGTGGGTCTTCAAAACAGACCAAGTAATAAAAAATGAAGAAGCCAAAGTATTCTGGGACTTTAAAATTCAAACAAACATCTGCCACATAGCACCCCAGACTTAATAATTATCAACAAGAAAGACAAAAAAAGATAGCGCATGTGGCAGTAGCTGGAATCAGCAACATAAAAGCGAAAGAACTGGAGAAGATAACAAAATTCAAAGACCTGCAAACAGAAATAGAACAACTATAGCAAAAGAAAGCAAAGGTAGTAGTAATAGCAACAGACACCTTGGGTACATTTGCAAAACAACTGGACCACCACTTGAACAAAATTGGCATTGACAAAATCACCATCAGTCAATTACAAAAGGCAGCTTTTAACAACAACAAAAAAAATAACAATAATAAGTTAATAAGTTGGAAGGGGACCTTGGGGATCATCTAGTCCAAGCCCCTGCTCAGACAGGAAACCCTGTACCAATTGCTGTCCAGTCTCTTCTTAAAAATTTCCAGTGTTGGAATATTCACAGCTTCTGGAGGCAGATTGTTCCACTGATTAATTGTTCTGTCAGGAAATTTCCCCTTATTTCTAGGGTTGCTTCTCTCTTTAGTTAGTTTCCATCCGTTGCTTCTTGTCCTGCTTTCAGGTGCTTTGGAGAATAGCTTGACTCCCTCTTCTTTGTGGTAGCCCCTGAGATATTGGAACACTGCTATCATGTCACCACTCGTCCTTCTCTTCATTAAACTAGACATACCCAATTCCAGCAGCCGTTCCTTATATGTTTTAGCCTCCAGTCCCCCAATCATCTTTGTTGCTCTTCTCTGTACTCTTTGTTGGAACAGCTTATATACTGTGACAATATCTTTAATACGGGAGTGTCAAACTGCCGGCCCGCAGGCCAGTTGCATCATATAGAGACCGCACCCACCCCAGCAATGCAAAAAACATCATATGTCACGACATGTCATGTGATGCAGTGACTTTGACACCTATGCTTTAATGCCTTCAAACATCAACATATGCCTATCACAGGCCTTTGGGAAGGACTTGATAGGTGGATAAAAATGCTAGATGCAGTCTAAACATCTGGCTGAGTGTGCAGCAAACCATGACCATGTTTAATAAATTTTAGTAGCTGAAGTTGAAAAATGTTGCCTGCTCCTGGGTTACAATATGTTTTCCTATGATAATATAGCAATTATATTTCTGAACCTGGAATGGTAGCAGGCTGGTATTTGAGGCTGGCATTCCCTATCAGTCATTAGTGCTGATTTTGAGTCAGTCTTCATCTCATAAAATTTATGAGAGGTTAAATATAACGGGGAGAGGCTTCTGCATGTTGTCTTCAGCTCTTAGAAGATAAAAAGGATATAAATATAATGAATAGATAACCAGATTTGCCTCAGACTATTACTCACCAAACTTTTTTTTCTGAGATTTTAAATGTATCTATCTTGTCCTATTTACTAGCATTATTCACTGAATCTTTACATGAAATTTCACTTATTTCCCCTCTGATCTCATATTATGTGTATATCTTGTGAATATTACTTATCCTCACCAATAAATGTCAGTCTGGCAAACAGAATAACAAACGTCACTTCTAAATAGGTGTTCAAGAACTAAACCTGCCTACATTAATTGCTTATATCTGATATATCAAGGCTATTCTTAATATTAGCTGACAGTCTGACAGCTCTTATTTCCAGAGGTGTAGTTGCTGTAACTTTGACCTTAACAGCACTGTCTTCAAAGGTTGTTTTTTTTACACTACTAGAATGAGACACAAAAGACAAATTCTAATAGTAACTCTTATGATAATGAAGATAGTATGTAAATATGTTTTCATCTTTCTGAATATATTAGAAGGCCTCTGAATATATTGGAAGAAGAAAATACTTTAGGAGACAATCAGGCTTTTGCTAAGCTATTTAAATGTTCTAACATTCTCTTTGTAATAAGGTTGAGAGATAGGAAGAAGAGTCCAAAGGAGGAATGGGGATGAAAAAAGTATCTCTGCACTGACCCACCTAATTCTGTGGAACGTAAAGGCAAGGGAAGGAAGATGTGCTTTCAGATCTGCTGAATTCCATTACTGGAACCTTACAATAAAATATACCATTAATATTCTTGGTTTTGGTTTCCTGGTCTAGACTATCTTGAAGGGTATTACAAATGCTATTTATGGGGGAAGATACAGTATACTATTCCTATAAATATATTTTAAATGGGGAACTGCAACATTTATATTGCATTCATGATGAAATTTCAAAAACGGTGCTAAATTTAAAGCAGTTAAAACTTTCATTTCCTTTCTGCCTTAAAACCATGGGCATACCCTGCTTCTGATCCAGTTCTGACCGTGTGAAAATACTGACAAACATGGCTGATCTTTATAGAAATATATATATATATATAATTAGCTTGTTTAAATCCTTCTCTGACTATTACATGAGAAATGCAAAAAGAAAAAAATCTCCTCAGGGAAGTAATTTCTCAAAAAAGATTTTTTTTTACATTTTTAGAAATTGTTAGCTTTGCAAACACAAATATAGATGAGGAGCTGAGACACAAATTATGTCAGCCAGCTAAATATGATGATTTTTGAAGAGCACAGACAGAGGGATATTTCCTATACCATTTGCTTTTATGTGCCAAGTTTCATTTTACAAATAAAATTGTCTTCAGTCTTAGTCTTAGATAAGAAGAAAAGAAATGGCCCAAGGGGAAAAGGGGTGGTTGGATTGGGAGACAAATGTACATTAGAGGAGACTAAGAAAAGTAACCCTTATAAATTTTGGTTTATGGCTATAGAACAGGGGTGTCAAACTTGCAATGTCACGTGACGTATCGCGACTTATCTCAACTTTTTTCCCACTGCCAGCAATGGGGTGGCATGACGCATCCGGCCTATGGGCGGGCAGTTTGACACCCATGCTGTAGAAGGAGTAGAGTAAGAAAACAGCATCTACATTCTATTTGAAGATCATTTTTAACCACCATGAACAATCCATGAATCCAACCGATACCTGTGGGATGCGCAAGGGAAAGGTAGAGTAATAGAAGTAGTGCCATGGCTTTCTGAAGTGAGCCCTGATTTTTTTACACACGTACATAAGGTCAGAACCTGAGGCATGATTCCACAATACTATTTGTGTTATTCTGACAACAACAGCAATCTCCTGTAGACACACTGCAGCGTAAGTTTCAACTTTAAATAATGGGGTGGGTTCCACCCACCAAGCAGCAAAACAGATTTTGCAGTAAAATGTTGCAATACTTAGTACTCTACAATCTGCATTAGCTTTGGTAGTTAAGTACCTGTGTCTACAGAGACAGAAAGGCAGATGGGTAAACTAAATCAAATCTGAAGTATTTGCTGCCAAATAGCTTTTTCCCTAATTCTACTTCTCTTGAGTAGTTTGCCTTGAGCCACCGTGTGTATCTTGCTACAGATAGTAGACCCTGAGTGTTTGGTTCTGATAGACGAGGACTCAGAGTGGTTTAACAACGAATGAGTTTATTGAATACACAAAGTCAACTGTCAACTGTCAAATGTTGCAACCTTTTATAGGGGTAGTGTTTGAACTGTAACCAATCAACGGAGTCTATTTTCCCGCTTCTAGTTTATTGCATCCAATGATTGCACCTGAATCTCCCGCTCAAAACCCTGCTATAATGCAATCTGCTAATTCCCTTGTTAGCAACTATTTACATACACAACACCCCTTACCCCCCAGTTGTTGTTATTTCTGTACAAAATCCTTTAAATATTTTGGTGGCCTATGTATTCTAGAAGGGTATCTATTACTCTGGCTGCTAGGGACCCCTCTTTCTGATTGTCTGCTTGGCTGATTGTCTCTGTTGGACCTGGGCTCTTGGTTACCAGACTCTGATGTTTCCCTGTTGCTGTTTTGTGTATTAGTTTGTGTTTGAAGATCAGCGGTCACTGGCCTACTTCGCAGGGGTACTTCCCAGTCAATTTGACTAAATTGTTGTTGTTGGGTACCAGGGGATGAGTTATTTTGCCTTTCCTCTACCTCACTCTCTGGCATGTTGTTATCACTGAACCTGGATGTACTGTTTCCCCCAAATATACTTTGGTCCCCATCTACTGGCAAGCATCCACTAGATCTCTTCCTCAGCTGATCTATGTGTCTTTTGCTGATCCTATTCCCTTCCCCCTCAATAGTGTACGACAGGGGACCTAATATTTCAGTAACCACCCCTGGAATCCATTTGTCCCCTTGGGCATAGTTCCTGGCCCAGATTAAATCCCCCACTTTAAATGTTCTATTTGGAATGTCCAATTCAGCACTTGGTAGAAGTCTGTCAGGGTGTAATCTGTCCAATTTGGTGGTTAGTCTCCTTCCCCACCTCATTTCAGCTGGACTTTTGCCTGTAGCAGAACATGGGGTCGTATGTTGGGCCAGCAAGAATTCGGCCAGTCTTTGATGCCAGTCGCCCCGAATGATTCTTTTTAAGGCGTCTTTCGTGGTCCTCACATTTCGTTCAGCCAAGCCGTTGGTGGATGGGTGGAAGGGTGCTGATGTCTTGTGTTTAATCGAGTTGGCCTTGAGGAAATCCTGGAATTCAATAGATGTGAATTGTGGCCCATTATCAGACACGATTACATCCGGTAACCCATGAGTGGCAAAGAGGCCCCTTAATACCTGTATTGTTCTTCCTGAAGTTACTGAACTGACTGGTACTACCTCTAGCCATCTAGAGAAGCTGTCAACCACTACCAGAAATGTTAACCCTTGGAAAGGTCCAGCAAAGTCAATATGAATCCTGGACCAAGGATTTCTAGCTAACTCCCACTTATGCGTACGGATGTGTTGTTGTTCTGGCCTAGAACGTTGGCACAAATGGCAATTGGCAACACATTCCTCAATGTCGTTGTCCAGTCCTGGCCACCACAAGTGACTCCTAGCCAACGCCTTCATCCGTACTATTCCTGGGTGTCCTTCATGTAATTCTAATAAAATAGCTGATCTGTGGATTCCAGGAATAACCACACGATTTCCCCACAGTAAGCATCCCAAATGAACTGACAGTTCATCTTTTCTTCTAAAATAGGGAATGTATTTTGCATCCGGGTTGGCGTTTGGCCACCCACTCAGGACCCAGGCCATTATTCTCTTTAAAGTGTGGTCATTATTTGTTGCCACAGCTATGTCTTTAGCAGTTAGAGGCCAATCAGGAATGTCCTGTAGGGACATTATTTGTCCCACAGGGGCAGGGTCTTCCTCCGTGATGTTTAAGGGCAATCTGCTAAGGGCGTCAGCATGTCCCATGTCCTTGTCCGGTCTGTATTGGAGGGAAAATGAGTATGCTGAGAGGAAAATGGACCACCTCAGCATTCTGGGCGACATGATTTGGGGAGTCTGTTTATCCGTGGTAAACAGTCCCAACAGGGGTTTGTGGTCAGTCAGTATGGTAAAGTTCCTACCATAAAGGTAGTCATGGAACTTTTTTACTCCTGCCACAATTGCTAATGCCTCCCTGTCTATCTGAGCATAATTCCGCTCTGCCTTGGTTAGTGTCCGGGAATAATATGCGATTGGTCTTTGTATTCCTTGGTTGTCTAAGTGGCTGATCACAGCCCCTACACCATAGGGCAAAGCATCGCACGCTAGGTAAATTGGTTTATTTTCTATAAAGTGGGTTACAGTTGATTGGCTGGAAAGAATGTCCTTTAAAGTTTGGAAACTAACTCTATGTTTGTTCAGCCACTGCCAAGGAGTCTTCTTATCTAAGAGTCTGTGGAGGGGTTCTGCAATGGCAGCCTTGTGTGGCACAAACATATGGTAGAAGTTTACCAAGCCAAGGAAGGCCTGTAGTTCAGCCTTGTTCCTTGGTTCAGGAGCCCATTTAATTGCTTTAATTTTGTCAGGGGTAGGGTGGATTCCATTTTTGTCAATCCTGAACCCCAAAAAATCAGTGGACTTAACCCCAATGCAACATTTTTCCTTTTTTAGTTTCAATCCAGCCCTCCTAAATCTGCCCAATACCTGTTCCAGCCGCTCTACTAACATTTCCTCATTTTTTCCAGCTATCAAGACATCATCAAAGTAAGGGCATACTCCAGGTATGCCCTTTAAAGTCCTCTCCATCACTTCTTGAAAGATGCCTGGAGCTGCTGCAATACCAAATTGCAGTCTGTGGACTCGGAACGCCCCCTTGTGGGTAACAATCGTCTGTGCTTCTGCAGCCTCTTCAGAAACAGTCAATTGTAAGTACGCATGCGCCAAGTCTAGCTTGGCAAACATGGCGCCGTCCTGGATCATGGCGAGGACCTGCTTCACCGTCGGGACCGGGTAAGCGTGTTTTTTCATTCCAATGTTCAGGGTGGCCTTGTAGTCAGCGCAGATTCTCACATCCCCATTGGGTTTGAGGGGTGTGACAATCGGCGTTTCCCACAAACCACCCTCAACAGGTTCTAATACACCTTGGCCTACAAGCCTGTCGAGCTCGGCCTCGATTTTTTCCTTCAGGGCGAAAGGTACCCTTCGGGCCTTAAGCCTGATTGGTTTTACTGAGGGGTCTAGATTAAATTTAATTGGGGGCCCTTTGTATTTACCCAGAGATCCATCGAATACGTCTGCAAATTCATTGCAGACTGATTCGAGGGTCTTATTTTTAATTACTGAATTTATTCCCCCGATCCAAATGCCCAGGGCAGGGAACCAGTTAAGGCCAATTAGACTAGTCCTATGTCCCTCAGTAACTATTAAATCTAAGACCCCCTTAAATCCCTTAAATTTAACGCTAAGGCTAATCTTCCCTTTTATTTTTATGGGGCTTTTTTGGAAGTCAGTTAATTGAATGTTTGTTGAACTAAGTGGAATTTTTCTTCCACTTATTTGTTCAATCCTCTCAAGGGTTTCACTGGAAATTATTGACACTGAAGCCCCTGAGTCTATTTCCATTCTGCAAGGAACCCCTTGCAGATGGACTATGATTTTTAATTTTCCTTCTGGAAAATTGCTACCTTTCCCATTTCTCCTGCGGTTGACACGCGCCACCTCCCCTAGATTTGGAATTTTAACCCAGGGTTTAGGGGTCTCCTTGCCACTGAAATAAGGGGTTACCTTACCCTCGGGCCACACATCGACTTCGTGAAGGCGGTTGTCGCGAGCACGGCTCCTACAGATGGCCTGGATGTGGCCGGTCTTTCCACACGCCCTGCACTTTGCGGTACGGAATCGGCAAGAGGCGCGGGGATGGTTGCCTCTGCAGCTGCCACACCGGTTCTGGTTGTCGTTGTCGCGCGGTCTGGTTGCGGTGTCCCTCCATGGTCGTTGTGCCCCCGTCGCTTGTCTTTGCGGAGTTGCGGGTTGTTGACGGCGGTTAGGTTCAGGCCCTTCACTTCTGGGTGGTCTTGGCGCCAATTTCCCGAATCGCCTAGAGACTTCAGCAATATCTTCTACCCACTGCTGGTCCGCCTCCCCGCAGTCCACATAGCCCTCTTGGTTGATCTCGGACGACGCTGCCATGCTGCTGCGGGGGGGGTCGCGATACCCGGTGGATTCGTACGTTAAAAGTTCATCGATCACTTCCTGCAGATCGCCAGTGGGTTTGGCGATTATTCTGTTTTGTAGCTGCTCGTCACGCAAGCCCAGTACTACTCGGTCCCGAATTCTTATTTCTAAATTGTCGTATTTACATCGTACTGCGGCTACCCTGACGGCAGCGACAAATTTTTGTATGGATTCTCCCGGTCTCTGGTTTCTCTTCTCAAAGATGCGCCGCCAGAAGAGTTCGGATCTCCTAGGTGTAAAGTGGACCTTTAGTTTGGCTAGGAGGTCGGCATAAGGCACGCTTGAGACCGGTTGCGGTTGACACAGTCCGACAGCGATTCGATAGACCGGTGTGCCGCAAATCGTCAATAATGCTGCCGCCTTTTTCCGGTCGTCTGTGATTCCGTTCACTAACAGGAACCCTTCGACTTGTCCGATGTATTCTTCCCAATCCTCGGGGAAGTTTGGGTCGAATTCCTTCAGTGACCCAATTTGCGCCATTCGGAGAATTTTTCTTATTCTGCCGCGGCCGCTCGGTTGACTGTGAGACGTTTCTGAATTTGCCGCCTTTGCGCGACAATTCCGCCGATTCTCTGGTCTTCTGTCTATCCCACCTTCGTCGCCAATTGTTTGGTTCTGATAGACGAGGACTCAGAGTGGTTTAACAACGAATGAGTTTATTGAATACACAAAGTCAACTGTCAACTGTCAAATGTTGCAACCTTTTATAGGGGTAGTGTTTGAACTGTAACCAATCAACGGAGTCTATTTTCCCGCTTCTAGTTTATTGCATCCAATGATTGCACCTGAATCTCCCGCTCAAAACCCTGCTATAATGCAATCTGCTAATTCCCTTGTTAGCAACTATTTACATACACAACACTGAGAGATTGGAATCTGGAAGGGACACCTATTTTTGTCTTTGATAATGGATAAAATAATAGTTGTAAAGTATTTTATACATGGGAACTAACAACATATAGCTTTCCACAAACCTGGCTTGAATTTCAGCTCAGCTCTTCCCATTTCAAGTTATTTACTTGAAGCCCTTGCATTTAAAATAAAATGAGAGCAAAAGCAGAAATTTTAAGAAGTGACAGCTAGAGCCATTGAGTAACATTAGGCTAAATAAATCTATAACATTTTGCAATGCTTATGTTTCTGCATAAATTTCTTTAGGGCAAGGTCTGGCTTTTGGGATATTATTTGTGCATCATAGGCAACCCACGTAAAAACCAGCAAGTTATCTGATTGATCACATAACTGCAGCCCCCATCTTGCCTTTTTTTACCTCCCCTCTGCAGAGGCCCTGTTTACTTGCACAATCACACACACACCCAACGCATGTTTGATGTTAAAACTAGCTTGTTTTCTATAAGTAATTTAAGATGAATAGGACTTTTAAGATTTTGCATATCTTGGTTTGAAGTTCAGATATGCCTACTATCCTTATGATATCCCTATGGAACAAAATGAAACTATTGCATATAGCAAAGGAATTCCTATCTTTCCACTGAAAGTGAACAATATTTTTTTGTCTACAAAAATGCAGTCATAGCATGGTTGTCTTTCTTGACAATTTTAAACTTTCTTTGACATCAGGGAAAATTGAAAGATCGTATTTCAATTATCTCAACCAGGTTCTTTCTAGTTGTTAGACCACAATCCTAATATTCTTAAACATTAGTTGTACTATAAGGCTGACAGGAATTTGGGTTTAAAACAACTAGAGAAATCCAACACGAGGGAAGAATTGTAGTTAGGATTACCGTCATTATTAATTCAGTCCAAATGTGTTTTCTGTTTATTAGTTTTAATTTACCTTTGATCACTATAATTTTAATACCTTCCCTCAAGAATGTCTTACAATCTAAACACTTAATGTTACTATTGTTTATATACTTCTATAAAATCAGTGTAATATATTTAGCACTTTATACAATAAAATCCAGTTTATTTTAAAAGCAGTATCTGTTTACATTCAAAGACCAAGTCAAACAGCACTACCTGTATACAGAAGTTCTGAGTTTTATTAATGAAACAAAAATGCCTGAAAAATTACTTCAACCACTGTTAATTTTCTTGCCATACATTTGAAAGTGATCTGTTCACTTTCATGCTATTTGTTGATGGCCTCATTTATAATAACCATCTCAATTAACTGATACATTAATACAGTCAAGTAGAGCCTCTAACAAAATGAGTAAATGCTGTTTTCCTATCAATTAAACTCACCTTAATTAAAGGGCAAATTTGGGTGGCCAGATGCCATGCCTACTTACGGCATAAAACAAATAAGTCATCAAAATTACTTTTCACACTCACGGATACTTAATGGTGCAATTTGTCCTCCTTCATCCTATTCACATTATATAAATATATATAATATTACAAAGAATTATGCAGTTACCATTGTATATTTAGACTGTGTATTTATTTGCAATAAGAACATCAACCATCCTGGGGAAGGATGCACCTTTGTATGAACATCAGTGACACATGTAAAGTATAAAAGTGGAAGGACTTCTATTGCACTGACACAATTCATTGTTTAAACCTCTCCTCCCCTGTATGGATGGCACTGCTGAACAGTTAAATGTATTTTGTGACTCTGTATTTGGACATTATTAATAATATTGATAAATGTTAAATATAGATTTTGAAGCTTTACAAATATGTGCCAAGTAAGAAACAACTTGCTACACTCAGCAGTTTAAATGTTAATAGATGAAATCCATTGCAGACAATTGTTTCCAGAAGTTTGAATTCTTGGCTCTGTGAAATGCTGTCAGTCAGAAATAACGGTATTAGCTATCCTTTCAGTTTGATAAGGAAAATCAGCAGTTATCCATAATATGTAGATCTAATTGATGAACATTGTGGTTTCTTCTAATGCTTCAGATCTAGAGTTACAGGGCCAAACTATATGAAATGTTAAAGTCATGGTTTGTCCTTGGGGTGAGGCTATATTCCTCACAAGTAGCAAACATGAGAAGTCAACTCCAGATCAGATCTCCCCTTATTTCTACGGGCTTTATGATTACTCGCCATGGCCAACTCGCTGTGGGACAAGCCACCACAGGACAAGAGTTACACTAATATCGAAGAAATAGTGAATAGAATGATTAAAGGATGCCAAAAGAGGGACAAAATGAAATGTGAATGACAAAAAATAATATATTTTTTTAAAAATTATTTTAAATAATTAAATTGAATTGTTGAATTGTCCCATGGAGAGTTGGCTGTGGTGAATTGACCATAGCGAGTTGACCATGGCAAATTGGACATGGCAAGTTGGATGCAGCAAGTTGTCCCATTTTGATTTCTATGGGGCCAAAAATTGTCAATAACATACAGGTAGGTGACCTGTTAGATTGGATGCAAGACAATGGTACAAGTATAGGCTAACTAGAACTAATTACAAACAAGAGCAAACAATATTTTCATTTAAAAACTGAAGTATTAAAATCCACTGGTGGTTTGCATGGTTATTTATCTAAGTATTTAGGATTGACCCAGAATATAGCCCAACGCTTTTACATCTAAAAAAATTGTTCCCAGTACAAAGAAGCATTTTGGTTTAAGAATCAGTTTAAAACTGTGTTTTTCAAACTTGGCAACTTTAAAATGTGAAGACTGCAACTCCCATGCTGGCTGGGGAATTCTGAAGTTGAAGTACACACATCTTAAAATTGCCACGTTTGAAAAATACTGATCTAAAAGATATTGCAAAAATATGGTTGGTGATTCAGCTAGCATCTGATGGCCCCCTGGAAGGGGCAGATGACCAAAATCTTTGACACAAATAGTTCCCATAGAGCATCTTTCCCAATTTCCAAAACCTCCAAATATTTTGGGATTGCAAATAAATCCCAGAATTATGCATTTGACCGCCTCAGATTAGGGAAGCTCGCCATGGACTCTTCTCAGACCCCTTTTACAGTGTGGGGCTGGAGTCACAGAAGCAGCTAGACACCACCTTAAGGACTCTGTAGTAATTATGACAACAAAGAAAGATTATTTCTTTCCATTATTGTTTTTGTTCATTGTTAGCTGTCAGGTCTATACTTCAGACAGAACTGGAGTCTATTGTTTAAAAGTCTATCTATAGATTAAAAAAATATTCCTATCTCTTCCAATTTTAAAATTGCCTACTTTTATCATATAAATATTATTCAATTTGTGCAAGTTCTTATTTTACACATACAGAAATAGAGCTGAGATAGAAAAACTGATTGAGATGACATCATGGCAGATGTCGGCTTACAACCAGTTGGATCATGTTGATTTTCCTTGCAGGCAAACAGGATGGCACGCAGATCTGTGTGTGTGTGTGTGTGTGTGTGTGTGTGTGTGTGTTTGTGATGTATGCAAGATTAGATTTCCTTCATTCTTTCTTTCAGCAGAAACAACTACCAATAATCAGATTAACTACGGTATATAACTATTAAGATTAATTATATAATTGTACCTGCCAATAACTGTATCTTTATTACATATTGTATTTCTGAAATGTTATCCAAGATTCAAAAGAATGGACCAATGAAATGACTAGGAAATTCCCTCCATCCTCAGAATATTTAGAATTCTCTTATAGCATCATAAATAATGCTAAAAATGTGCACTAAAAATCTGACATATAATTAGTTTTGAAGATGCACAGCAGACTGACTCAGTTACTACTACCATAAGATGATTCCTGAAGTGAATGACCCTGTTACATGTGTATTTCTGACCACATTCTTGAAAATCTATTTACTACTTGTCTTTTGAGGTTTTCAATTTGGCTGCTTAAAAAAAATTCTCGGAAATTTTGGTAGGCAACGTGTACATCTTGGATTGGTTTCAAGATGTGCTATGAAAGACCTCCCAATAATAAGAAATCAGCTCCAAATTCTAGTTTGATGCTGAACATTGGCCAAATTCCCAGCATATTAAGCAATCTATTCATTCAGATTCATCAGTCTCATGCTAATCATATTGCATCCGGAGGGTTTTCTTTTAATAAACGTTGCTACTATAATAGAACTGTAATGAATGCATAAGAATGTATTTTTCTTTTAGCAAAAGTGGCAGCATTTTGGTGACTACGCTATGTGCTTATATTAGATTTTAAGAAACTGTTACTACAGTGTTACAAAAGCAACATTTTCAAACAACAGTGCTTTGTCCTTTAAGTACAATCTCAGTTATTTTTCTAATATCTTACACAGCCCTTAGAATTTAAAATATCAATTATATATTATATATTGTTGTATTTAATATAATTACATAATTAATAATAAATTAAATTATTATCTAATATTATTTTTATCCACTCAAAAACAATAACTCTATTCAAATTATGAAGAAAATCTACACAAAGGAAAAACAATAATTTGTACTGGGAAAGAAAACAAAAATGTAAATTAAATAACAGCCACAATTCCAAAATCTTACCTACAGTAGTTTAGTCGTAATTTAACAACTGTGGTTTAACAAAATATACAGAGAAAAGAAAACCTTGAGAATAACTTGGAGAAAATAAAAAGGTGTCTGTGCACATATATGTGTGCATTATTTATTTATTTGTTTATTTATTTATTTATAACTTATCTTATTTATCTGTTTTCCAACCCGAGCAGAAGTTGCTGCAGAACATAACTTGACATCTGAGAGTTGTAAATATTGTAAATAATAGCAATAGGGGAAGCCAATGTAAATGGAAATACCACTGCTAAATATACAATAATGTTACTATGAAAGTGGCAAAATAATGACATCCGAATGTACTTTTTTTTACTCAGCATTCCATTTTTTTATCATTTATTTATTAGAGCTGGAGTCCCCCTGATTCCAGAATGACTCTGGGCAGCTTAATATTTAAAAACAGAAAATCAATAACGAAAGAATCTGAAGCAAGGAGAACACAGTAACATAAACCACTCAAATAGTATAACTTTTATTATTACCTTGTGTTGTATATGCACATATACCACACATATATTTCAAATGCAACTTATGCTAGCACACATCAACAAATTATTTGAAAAACTGAGTAGTTCTAATGACTCCAAAATTCTTTCATTTGAATTATTCACTCAAGTTTTATTCTCCATATGATGTTGCATATCTTCTCCCTGTTTAAATAACAGATCTTAACCTATAGCTTTAATTGCATATTTTCCTGGGAGCCTAGTAGGTGGATGGGGGACATTATATATTTAATAAATAATGTGTGAAGAAAAACATTGAGAATATCTACTTCTTTATACAACAAATCATAGATGGAATCTAGACAAAGTCAGCTATGGTTTCATCCCAATTTAGTCATGGGACTAAAATTTGATTATTGTATTTAAGATACAACACGTGTACTTTACTAGTAGAAAATAAAATAAAAATCACCACTAGGATATAAACAATTACATCAGCACAGCTGCAACCTTGCGCTGGTTGACAGGTTTCATCTGTGGAAAGTTTCTAACACTTGATCATTTTTGTCATCTAATCTGGAGAAAGAATCAGGAATGTAAGAAAGATGATATTGCAGCCCAGCAGTTTTCAAAGTATACTGTGGCTAAAAATCACCCCATTTCTATGCTGGGGATTCAATTTTTCTTTTATTTTAAGGTACCCCAAATGAGACGGTACAGTATTCTTAAATCTAAGAAAGGATTGCAAAGGTTTTTGTTCTGTTATTGTATCTACCTTAAACTCTGTTGGATATCCTTCAATACCCAAGAGGCAATGGTAGACTTTAGATCAGCGAATTAAACATCATCAGCAAAATCCAACTCCATATTGAAATTTCTCAGTAAAAATGTATTCCTCTAACGATCATCAATAATTGTTTATTGATGCCCAAATGTTCCTATGTAACTTAGAGGTAATTTTTTTAAAAAAATCACCGTACTAAGTTTTATAAATATGATTTTAAGTATAGAATCATCTGAAGATGGCTGATCTACATAGTATAAGCGTGGTCACATCCAGTTAGGCTGAACTAGGCTGTTCAAACAGATCTGAAAAGAAGGTAGCTCCTAGCCCTCAATTACCAAGGAAAATGGTGAGTCTCTAAAGTCACCAAGACTTTATTTAATCGGCAAAGGAAAGGTGATTTGATCCTATCAGCTTATAGATTTAGCTCTGTTAATTTTTCATAAGGATTAAATTTTTAATATTTTACTGTTTCCACGAGTACCTCTAAACATGTCCCTATACTAGGGACTTGGGGGGAAAAAAATTCCAGAAATCAAATGACTAGGAGAATTCCTGTAACCCCGACCACCACTGACGAGATATTAGTTTAACTGCACCTGGATGTACTGGCATTCTGACCAAAATAAAGATCAACTGAGCCCTACAATCTGGATGTACTTATTCAATTAACAAACTCCAAGTTGACATTGACTTTTTAAACTTTTGTATTCACTATATGGGACGCAGTGGCTCAGTGGGTTAGGACGCTGAGCTTGTCGATCAGAAGGTCGGCAGTTTGGCGGGTCGAATCCCGAGTGCCGCGTAACAGAGTGAGCGCCTGTTACTCGTCCCAGCTTCTGCCAACCTAGCAGTTTGAAAGCACGTAAAAATGCAAGTAGAAAAATAGGGACCACTACGGTGGGAAGGTAACAGCGTTCCGTGCGCCTTTGGCGTCTAGTCATGCCGGCCACATGACCACGGAAACGTCCTTGGACAAGCGCTGGCTCTTCAGCTTTGAAACGGAGATGAGCACCGGCCCCTAGAGTCGGAAACAACTAGCACGCATGTGCGGTGGAACCTTTACCTTTACCTTTTATTCACTATATATTGGCTGGCTGGCTGGCTGTCTTCTAGATCTTTCAGATTCTTCTCACATACAGTACATTGCTACCAAGCTAGGTATCCTTAACTGGTGTCTTAAATAGCAAATCCATTACATTTAGGAAGGAACATGTATACAAGGCAGGGAATTCATGGTTCAAAAACGCTACCTAAAGACTTCGGTGTCCTTATGCAACAAATTGAAAATGAGTCAGAAGTGTGTGAGGCAATCACTAAAAGAATTACAAGAAGCTCTGCATTAAACACATAAAGATCCCCGATTCCCCTCTACTCTGCACTGGTGAGAGTACACCTGAAATGTAATGGGCAATTCTGTGCATCAAATTTCTAGATGGAACAGGTGCAGAAGAAGGCAACAAAAGTGATAAAAAGACTGGAGATCAGCTGAAGGAACCTGGAATGTTCAGTTCAGGGAAAATAAGACTGAGGGAAGACATGTTATCAGTGTTCAGATGCATAGAAGACTGTTGTAAGAAAGATGGACAGAAAGTATTATCCATTGCCATAGAAACAAGGACCAGCATATTGGATACGTGTTGCAACTACATAGATTTCACTTAAATATAAGAAGAAAATTCCTGACAATAATATCTGTACAACAGTGGAACAATTTACCTTCAAAGATTAAGTTTTTCATCTCTGCAGGTTTTTAAGAAGAGACTGTAGAGATCTCTCTCAAGAGTGGTTTAATTGGTTTTCTGTACCATTACACTGGATTGCACTAGACAGTGCTTTTTTTGTAAAAGAAAAAGGTGCCGGAACTCACACATGTCATACAACCTACCTTGCCTACCCTATAAGGTTCCATCCAAAAAAGGTGCCGGAACTCCGTTCTGAGCGTTCTATGAGAAAAAAAAGCCCTGGCACTAGACTAGACAATCTTTGTGGTCCTTCCCAACTCCACAATTCTGTTATTTCAATGGTTACCTATGAAAACACCCAGGACACAATGTGAAAGGAACTGTAGGATTAGTTGGTGACACATTTCCGTAGAAGAAATATTAAATAATAAGAATGGAAGATTAGAGAATGGAGATGTAATAAAGAAATATGAAAGGAGAGAAGATCAGAGGAGCTATAAATTATCCATCCCGTTAGCTCTAGTTAAATAAAGGAAAAAGGATTTATGGACACCGACTAGGAGCTTATGAATTTGGAGAAGGGAGAGAGGCGGCTCAAGGAATAAAATGTAGAAGGATCAACAGTGCTAGACTTCTGGAGGAAAAAGTAGGAACCTGCCCCACTTTACATCAGGGAGGACTGTGTGGAAAGAGTTTCCTCCTTTAAATTTCTGGGAGTCTATCTCTGCGAAGATCTTACCTGGAAAGTTAATACAACCCAGGTGGCCAGAAAGGCCCAACATTCACTTTCTCAGGGTCTTGCGGAAGAACAGGGTAGAACAACGGCTAATGACCCTCTTTTACTGGTCTACTATAGAGAGCGTCCTCTCGTACACCATTGTGGTTTGGTATGCTGGTCTGACAGCCGCGGATAGGAAAGCATTACAGAGGGTGGTGAGCACAGCACAAGACATTGTGGGCTGTCCCCTGACACCACTGGATGACCTCGCCAGGGCTCGTTGCCTTGGAAGAGTGAGGAAGATTCTCAGGGATGACTCACACCCTGGACAGTATCTCTTTACTCTCCTACCATCAGGTAGGAGACATAGCAGTATAGCCAGCCATACCAACAGGCTGAAGAACAGCTTTTATCCATGGGCTGTCAGGCTCTTGAACGGGAAATAATTTTGTAAACTTTATGCATGATTGACTTGCGAGGCCGGTGTGTTGTGCAATTAGCTCACATGGTGTAATAAGATGGAGGGTTTGTGTCACTGTAAGTTGGGGGTGGGGGCCGAAGGGAGGCTCAGCCAATCTCAATGTATACATGGTTGTACTTTGACAATAAAAGGTTCATTCATTCAGTGCAAATCACTGCAGCAAGAAAAAAAGAAGCTGGTGTGTCCAGTCCATTATGGAATAGACATTGCAAAGCAGATCTTACAAAAAAAAGAGAGAGAGAGATAAGGTGATAGGTAAATAATATATCTCAGATCTTGCTTGGTCAGAAAAATATAGATTTTTCTCCATCAAAATTTCCTTGGATTTTTATGCAGTGTTTCCTGTAATGTCCTTCTATTTCTAAGAGGTCTGCACAACAGCTAATAGCAGCACTGAGGGGATATCATTAGATGAAGCTGTGCAAAAAACAGAGGCACGTACAAAGTCCAACATTCTGATTCTTGAATAGTGAACAAAGCGGAAAGTTCTATAGGCTTACAATGTAATGTGTCTGGATGAACAATTTATTAGGATCATTTGCCCTCCCTATATATATCCACAGGAACTAGTCAACTTATGACAGCTCATTATTTGTGCAAATTATTCAAATTGCTAATAAAGAATTTGGGAGGCTAAGATGATCATTTCGAACTCTTTATGTTCTCATCAGTTAGTCATACCCTTTATCTGAGATTCGAACCCAGGCTGATTATATATCAGGCAGTGTTTTAACCTCCTGAGCCACGGGTTCCTTCTCTCTTATATTAGCTGGAAGGCAAGGCAAATGTATGTTTAAGTATTTGTCAAGGCTTTTTGAATGATCATCTTAGCCTCCCAAATTCTTTATTAGCAATTTGAATAATTTGCACAAATAATGAGCTGTCATAAGTTGACTAGTTCCTGTGGATAAGCCCTGAGCCGGGCCAAAACAGGAATGAAAGAGTTAATTAGCAAGGTCCATTCAAAAAGCCTTGACAAATACTTAAACATACATTTGCCTTGCCTTCCAGCTAATATAAGAGAGAAGGAACCCGTGGCTCAGGAGGTTAAAACACTGCCTGATATATAATCAGCCCGGGTTCGAATCTCAGATAAAGGGTATGACTAACTGATGAGAACATAAAGAGTTCGAAATGATCATCTTAGCCTCCCAAATTCTTTATTAGCAATTTGAATAATTTGCATATATATATATATATATATATATATATATATATATATATATATATATATATATATATATATGATTTATATACCGCCCTTCTCCCGAAGGACTCAGGGTGGTGTACAGGGCAATTAAAATATAGAATACAAAAGTTAAAAATAAATTAAATTAATTAGCCCTAACCAATAAATTAAGTTAAAAGTAAACCCCAAACCCTTAGTCCAGGCCGGCCTGTTCAAATAGCCAGGTTTTCAGGTCACGGCGAAAAGAGCGAAGGTCGGGAGCCATCCGGAGCTCTACAGGCTGCTGATTCTATATATATTTAGAGACCATAAAGCTAAGGAATGTGCTAGCTGTCTGTTTTCAGTTAGGGTATCAAGAAAAATATGTAGCTGTCAATAAGCCATAAAAGTGATAGGTAGTACTGAAAGACTTTGCAGAGTATTTTGTGAACTTATTTCACCGTTTTTTGCTTCTACCAACTAATTAGGACAAGGAGATAGTCCAGTTACTATATTCCTGTCCTAATTATTTTTTATATTTATCATTCAGCTTAAACTATATAGGGAATGTTGCCATACCCATTCAGTCTCTTAGGCCAGCCAAAACCTCAAAGCTAACATCAAAAGGCAAGACTAATCTTCACTTACATTAGGCAAAATGAGGTGTACATTTAAGAACACTTTACTCAATAAGCTCACTTTCTGACAATCTTTCCTAGAAGTTACAAGCTATTATGTAATCATCCTTGTCAAAGATGTACATTTTCATTTTGCTATCATAGCATACAGCCTTCTGTAAAGTAATACAACAGAGAATATAACCAGCTTATAAAATGTTAATGTGTACAAGGAAGAAAATGCCTGTTATTTATCTTCCAGACTGTATTCAGACATTCATGAAATTGAAAGTTAATGTACCAGAGACTTTCATTATCTGACCCATTCCATCCTAGCATTAAAATACCATATCACTGGAGACAGAGAGGACCAATATGTCACCAACATAAGACGTAAAAGGTCAACAAAACAAGCAACAATAAAGCATTACTTCTGTGTTAAATTTTATAATGCTCAATGGAAATGTACTGGCTGGAAATATTACATTACATTGTTAAACTGAGAGAAATATATGTTTACAACAGAATAATATTTTTTTTAGTAAATGCTAGGAATTTATTCTTAACTGCCATACAGGTAATCTTCATTCAAAGTTACTATGGTATTGAAAAAAGTGACTTATGACTGGTCCTGATACTTACAACTGTTGCAGCATCCCCATGGTCACATGATTGCCATTTGCAACTTCTCAACTAGCTTCCAAGAGACAAAGTCAAATAGGGGAAGCCAAATTTGCTTAACAGACATGACAAAAAGATAATAAATTCAGGAACAATCATGTGATGACTCACTTAACAATCGCATAACTCAGTGATGGAAGTTCTTGTCCCAATTATGGTCGTAAGTCGAGGACTACCAGTATTCAAAACATTTCCAGAAAAAAAACCCCAAATACATACTAACACACTTAGTATGAAGGAATGAAGGAATAAAGACAACATTTTGTTTACATTCTTTCTCACTTTTCAAATATTTGATTGCAGTTTGATAATAATTAAGTTATTGTTTCTTTTCACTATCCTCAGTGCCACAGCCTAAAAATATACTTCACTTTAAAAAATTAATAGAAACTAACTATTAGGTTCAATATAAACCTGAAATCTTTAGAAGAATTAAGTGTATAATTACAGAGTTAGATGGGCCATGAAGTTATACAGTCATCTCTTCTACTCCTTTTGTTGTTAAGGTATAATTAGCCTTGGTTTCTCTTAGAAATAGAGTTCGCATATCTTATACAAAAATGTGTATTCTGAATTATTATATTCATCCTTTATTAAGTGTTAATAGATCATTATATGGTTATGAAATAATTATCACTGCATTCTTGACTATGTCACTAGCTCAGGGGTATGTAACCTTGGCTCTTTTATGACTCATGGACTTCAGCTCCCAGAATTCCTGAGCCAGCTAGACATGCTGGCTCAGGAATTCTGGGAGTTGAAGTCCACGAGTCATAAAAGAGCCGAGGTTGCCTACCCCTGCACTAGGTGAAGAATTAGGTACTAAATTATCCGCACTAACTACACTTGATGAGTCCCACATTTAACATTTTATAATACTGGAATGCTTTCTGAAGAAGAAGGCAGGTGAAATCTACTTCATTGACTGTAAACATCTTCAATTACTACTATTAAAATAAGTGATCCCAAAAGTAGATGAAAGACAAGCTAAGTCCTCCGAGTATAATCCTTTCCTCCCAAAGGATCCTTAAGGCCAGCTTTTTTTTATTTGGATGGCCCCTGAACAAAGAGAGAGTCCAGTGATTATTTTTGTTGAAAAATGTTATTAATGTGACTCATGGCTTGGTAGAAATTGTATCTTGAAAGAAAAAAAAAAGAAACATTTGTAAGACACATTAAAAAAATGTAAATGAGGAATATTTCAATCTAATTAATTCAAATTTCCACAATGTTCAGAAATATAACTTTTCTCAAAGTCCCAGTATGGGAAATTATGAATCATGGTTAAAATACCTGGAAGTGTGCAGATTTGGAACATAACTTTATTCATCAAGATAGGGGAAACCTCTGACCTCCCACATCTTTTTTGCTGCAATTCCCTTCAGCCATTATAGCTAGCAAAAATAGTAATCTGGTATGATGGAAAGATAATCTAACATTCTTTGAAGAGTCTCAGAATCTATACTACCCAAGGGCCTTATGTTCAAGTAATACTGCATACCATTGTGCTGTAAAAGGGGAAAGGATTAGGACACAGGCACTCACAATCCCCATATACAGCTATCACACAACAAAACAGTTAGTCTTGTCATCTCACTGTTGCAAAGGGTAATGTTTTCCCCAACCTCCTACTAGCAGAGATGTAGACTAGAAATTTTTTCAGTGTCAGAATTTTTTTTGTGGAAATACTCCACTTCAAACTACTTCAGAATTTTCAAAGTTATGTATTTATTTTTTCAGGCTACTCCTCCAAAATGGAGATATGTAAAGTGATTAGATTATGTATTATTTCATTTTATATTATCCAATATTGTTTCCCACATTCCACAATCAAACTTTCAGTCTCTTTAAATGGCATGTTCTAACCTCACTAAATACAGCAGTTTATTTTTTTCCACACTAAAGTACAGAAGCCAAATTCTCATGGAGATTATGTACATTAAGTTAAAATATGTTAATTGGAACCATATTCATTTGCATAGGAAAATCTTCCAGACATTTTCTAATTCATTGTTTTCTAGAACGTATTTTTCCACATCTCTACCTACTGGTGCAAACGGCAAACCAGCTAATGGGAGAAATAATCAAAACACACTGTGAGAGATCTATTAACTAAACCAATTAAATTTGCACCTTCATTTTCTCTTTATATTGCTCTACCCTGCTCCAGAAGGCTAATTTGCATGTTCCTCAATTAATGTCTATTAAGGGATCTACACTAACAAGCTGTGACATTGCTTAAAACTACTGTGAAAGTAACTTTTAAAAAGATATTATCTGCTCTACTGAATATGATAGAACAATTCCGACAATCTACTTGACCAAGCCCTGATTTTCCCCATTTTCTTCTACATAAAAATGATAATGATCTTAGAAAAGCCAGGAGATTTCTTGTTAGGTGGCTTTACAATTTTGATAAATAAATGCAGAAAAAATACACATTAATAATAAAAAATGAAATGCAAATTATTGTTGTTGTTAGTTGCGAAGTCGTGTCCGACCCATCGCGACCCTATGGACAATGTTCCTCCAGGCCTTCCTGTCCTCTACCATCTTCTGGAGTCCATTTAAGCTCACGCCTACTGCTTCAGTGACTCCATCCAGCCACCTCATTCTCTGTCGTCCCCTTCTTCTATTGCCCTCAATCTTTCCCAGCATTAGACTGTTCTCCAGTGAGTCCTTCCTTCTCATTAGGTGGCCAAAGTATTTGAGTTTTAGCTTCAGGATCTGGCCTTCTAAAGAGCAGTCAGGGTTGATCTCCTCTAGGACTGACCAGTTTGATCGCCTTGCAGTCCAAGGAAAAAATACACATTAATAATAAAAAATGAAATGCAAAATCTTAGTACATAAATCAAGTTCAGTTAAATTGCTGGAAGGCAAAAAGCCTCTACTGGAAGTTACAAATGGTTTCAAGATTTTACATAAAACAATTATCTCTCTCCTTAGCTGGCACACATTTCATACTGTTACTATTTTCACAAACAAAAATCCTGAACTAGTTTTTAGCACATGATGATCATAGTTGAGCAACAATTAACTTGAGTAATTTAAAAGTATGCTACAAAATAGAAGTTTCAGTAAATAGAAGAGAATATTTGTAACTCAGGGTTGAATTATGGGGTCCTTGGTGTTCTCTGAGT
Organism: Vipera ursinii; assembly: GCF_947247035.1. NCBI lineage: Eukaryota > Metazoa > Chordata > Lepidosauria > Squamata > Viperidae > Vipera > Vipera ursinii. The sequence continues at coordinate 271,965,212 of NC_139512.1, read as the reverse complement.
CTGGTTATTTTCTTGCAGAAGTTTCATTACCCAACTAGGTAGCATCATCAGTGCACTCACTAATGATGTTACCTAGTTTGGGAATGAAACATCTGCAAGAAAACTATCAAGCTCAGAGAGAACCAGGTACCCCACAGTTACTTAGTAGCACAGGCTAATAAAGAGTAATTTAATCCTGCTGTTGTTTAAAATTTGCTGCTTTTCACAGACTGTATAAGTGTTAAAGGTAAAGTTAAAGGTTCCCCCGCACATGCGTGCTAGTCGTTTCCGACTCTAGGGGGCGGTGCTCATCTCCGTTTCAAAGCCAAAGAGCCAGCGCTTGTCCGAGGACGTCTCCGTGGTCATGTGGCCGGCATGACTAGACGCCAAAGGCGCACGGAACGCTGTTACCTTCCCACTGGAGTGGTCCCTATTTTTCTACTTGCATTTTTACGTGCTTTCGAACTGCTAGGTTGGCAGAAGCTGGGACAAGTAACAGGCGCTCACTCTGCTATGCGGCACTCGGGATTCGACCCGCCAAACTGCCGACCTTCCGATCGACAAGTTCAACGTCCTAACCCACTGAGCCACCGCGTCCCTTGTATAAGTGTTAAAGACATCTAAATTTTCAATTAAAATTAGGAGAATAAAATAGTATATTTTGAGCAAAGTAATGAAGAAGAAAACAATCCAACTAATTATTTGTATAACATTTTTAAAAATTGTTCCCAATGACTACAATTCTAGTGTTAAGTAGCTCTTCCTGCCAAGTTTTCGTTTAGCAATCTTGGCACAGCAAAGACTCGGATCATCTGTAAATTGTTTTCACTTACTTTGCTCTTCAGATTAAAAAAATAAATTTCTTGCCTGCAGAGAGGAGAAATAACTAGAAAATTAGACGACAAAGAAGGATAATAAGACCAGTGTCAGCAACAAAATACCTTGGCAGCTGCTAGAGATCCAGCTATGCACCATAGTTCACTTCAAACACCTATCCTGATCTTGGTTAATTTTCATGTGTGTATGTGTGTTCTGAGCAGTTTCAGTTATCAGAACTTTACTGATATTACTGAAAGGCCAAATATTACTGAAAGAGGTTACATTGGCATCAGGCATGTCTACCAGTTTGATCCAAAATTCCTCCAATCTGAAGCCAGCCATGGCAATTAATTTATTAATTTCTTTAATAAGAGAAGAGTTTAGATTTAAAAACTGCTTCAAGTCTGTTGAAATCATGCTCTAGAATGCATCAGGGGAGGTCTCTCTTGGCATAATTGGAAAACGGTTATTTTTTTTTATGTGGAAATAACAGCTCTGAAAATGTGTATGTGGTCTTATCTTGTAAAAATTTTGGAGAGAAAATGATCAAAATATCTCATATTCTTCCCCTTCCTTAGGAGCACCCAATGGTTGGGGCTGTGCAAAATCTAGGATTTTCTGGACTGATAGGGTATAATTTGGGGGAGTTAGACTGAAGTGGCAAGAAGCTCCTTTTTCTGAAGTGTATTTTCACAATCTTCATGAACCAGGTTGACCAAATATCTATGTTTTTAAGTACTTTTGTACCACACCCCTAAATTCAGGAACTATCTCAGTTTTCATGAGTCTACTCTGGCTCATTAAAATTATTCATGTTTGCTGCTTGTTGCATGGGCATAAGTAGCACTAAGTAGATAGATGGCGATAAGTTGAGTCCTGAGGTATGAAGTATGATCCTGAGATCCAGCAGGCCTTCATCCTTTTAGCCTACTAGAAAGTCTTAAAACATGGATTTAACCCCTAGGTCAGGGGTCTTCAAACTTGGCCCTTTTATGACTTGTGGACTTCAATTCCTTTTATGATTTGTGGACTTCAACTCCCAGAATTCTGGGAGTTGAAGTCCACAAGTCATAAAAGGGCCACGTTTGAAGACCCCTGACCTAGGTGATAGCAACAGCAATAGCATTTAGACTTATATACCACTTTACAGTGCTTTACAGCTCTCTCTAAACGATTTAGAGTCAGCATATAATAATAATAATAATAATAATAATAATAATAATAATAATAATAATAATAATAATAATAATATAAAGTTGGAAGGGACCTTGGAGGTCATCTAGTCCAACCCCCTGCTCAGGCAGGAAACCCTATACCATTTCAGGCAAATGGCTGTCCAGTCTCTTCTTAAAAACTTCCAGTGTTGGAGCATTCACCACCTCTGGAGGCAGGTTGTTCCACTGGTTAATTGTTCTAACCGTCAGGAAGTTTCTCCTTAGTTCTAGGTTGCTTCTCTCCTTGACTAGTTTCCATCCGTTGCTTCTTGTCCTGCTTTCAGGTGCTTTGGAGAATAGCTTGACTCCCTCTTCTTTGTGGCAGACCCTGAGATATTGGAACACTGCTATCATATCACCCCTCACCCTTCTCTTTGTTAAACTACACATACCCAATTCCAGCAACCGTTCCCTATATGTTTTAGCCTCCAGCCCCCTAATCATCTTGGTTGCTCTTCTCTGTACCCTTTCTAGAGTCTCGACGTCTTTTTTACATCGTGGTGACCAAAACTGGATGCAGTATTCCAGGTGTGGCCTTACCAAAGCATTGTAAAGTGGTATTAGTACTTCACTTGATCTTGATTCTATCCCTCTGTTAATGCAGCCTAGCACTGTGTTGGCTTTTTTGGCAGCTGCAGCACACTGCTGGCTCATATTGAAGTGATTGTCTACTAAGACTCCGAGATCCCTCTCACAATTACTACTATTGAGCAAGGTACCACCTATACTATACCTATGCATTTGATTTTTCCTGCCTAAATGTTGTCCACAACAATCTGGGCCCTCATTTTACCAACCTCAGAAGGCTGGAAGGCTGAGTCAACTTTGAGCCGCTGAGAATCGAACTTCTGGCACCATAGCACAGTGGTTAGAATGCAATATTGCAGGCTAATAGAACTTAATGGTTATGGTTTTTAAGAATTGGGACGTGTTGGTTTAGAGCAAACATGTCAAACTTGCAACGTCACGTGACGTTGCGCGACGTATTGGAACTTTTCCCCCATTGCCGGCAATGGGGTGGGTGTGGTTTCTTCGTGACACGTCCGGCCCGCGGGCCGGCAGTTTGGCACCCCTGGTTTAGAGCATTAGGAGTGTCTTTTTTTTAAATAGTGGGGTTTTTATACTGTTACTGTGATATGCAAAATTATAATTCATAAATGAGTACCCAGGAGTCTAATAAATAAATAAACACATACATACATACATACCTTCAATGGTTTTGATTTTTGTAATTTTTGCCCACCAAATTTGAGAAACTAAGCTATGCTTTAGCCCTAATAAATATGTAAATTGAAACATGTTAATGTGCTTTGGGTCTTATTCTTGGAACTGACTCATATTACATATATTAGAAGTTATAGTGCTGCATCTATCTTCTTCTTCAAAAAAAATGAGAAATTTGCCAGGCAGTTTTAGAATCTCAAGGCATACTCTTGAACTCCTAAAACCCCTCTAAATACAGTGCTGAATTTTCAGATCCTTTTATATCATGTGACAGTCAGCTCAAGAGAAATCACTTCAGTCAAAGCTAATTCCAGCTCAGTATGTAAGCCGTGTATATAAATTTCATAAATAAGAAACAAAGCTCCTAGTTTTGATAATCTTGTACAGATTGGTCATGCTTATGCATATTCAAGGATTTGAGCATACTCCACAGCATTATTTTGCATCATGCGTATTATCAAAATTCATTTTAAAAATCTCCTGGTTTCAGAAGATGTTTGCCTGATAGCATTAGGGGCTTCTGTTCGAATTATACAAGCGCAGAGCTACCTTCTACTTGCATAATTATTTGGATGTTGATCCATGCTATGTTGCATAAAATATAGGAGAAATATATTGTGCTTAAAAATTGCAAGTAATTGTAAGAATTACTATTTAGACATTTAAATCATAGTATGTAATTTCACTAACTCCACTGATATTAATAGCAGTTGACAAAATGTCAAGCAGAGCAGCTATCCTTAATTATAATGGGCCAAGTGTAGGAGAAGATCACTTTTCAATTGTGCATACAGTAAGGAAAAATAATTTTTAAGGAGTATTACTAGATTGCTAATGAAGTATGGATTTTTCCATCTTCTAATGTAACCTACTAGATACTAGTTAAAATACAAAGCTGTATATCATTTAACAACCTTTAAGAAAAAAATAGAAAATTCAGCCATTACCTAGAAAAAGTGCTGTGAATAATAGTACCTTGAATAATGAATTTAAAATATTGTTGGCACCTAAACATTTATACTATTTGCAAAGTGCCAGCCTTTCCCAATTATGAATAATCCCTTGAAATCTGCTAACTATATGAGGCACTTTTCCACTGCAATGTCTGTGCTAACCTGTTATTCAGATAAATAATCTCTGGGGATATCAGACCAGCTCCAATGCAGTGTCAGTAAAAATTCACCTTTCTGTGTAAATGAAGAAATGTCTCTGGCTGAGCTCCCAGATGACTAAACTGTGAAGGTTGGAAAACATTTGGATTCTGTTAAGAACAGAACCAAATGAAATATAAAATACAACTGGCAAAGTCAACCTATTAACTTTGCCTAAAAACATATTTATATTCAATCAAGACAGTAAAATTTAAGATGGCAATATTATTTTCCATTTGTGACCAAATCTTTTCTTTTTTATCCAAGCCAGTAACATACATACACACATACATATAGTACATACATACATATATCAACTTCATCAATTTTAGATCTATATTTAAAAATAAAACAAAAGAGTTAAGTAGAGTGTTTGTTTGGTATTATTTGTAAAATCAAATAATTTTATAAATAATACCAAATTGGGGCTGGAAACAGAATATTTAATTTCATATGAGATCAATGTCTTATGAAATGCATATGAGAATAAAATTATAAAAGCAGATATGATAAGTAAATAATAATTGCCACAAATGAAAGTAAATATACATGTCCAGGATAATGTTGCAGGATCCAGTTTGAGTTGCTCACCTGGACCAGAGGTTTAGTCTTCAAAGCTTTGGGACTCATGCTGCAGCCTGTCCTCAGAGAACGTCTCCCCCTGACAGTCAACAGGAGTGCTGATTTACCACCACCTTACTAGGTACTTAGGAGCTGAGGACGCAGCAGCACAAGGAAACAAGAACCAATGACTTAATAGTCGGCCACCAACACCCCAGTTAAGAACTAAAAGCCACAACCAGGCAACACATAATAAATACTATACATAGAACAGCCCAATGCACACATTCTGGAGAGATAAAAGTGCCATGAGAATGGACTTCAGCATGAGTCCAAAAGTTTGGAAGTCTGGTCCCAGTGACCAACTCAGATTGGATCCGCCAACTAATTGCCACCATTTTAATAGCATTAAAACTGTATAGAATCAGACCAAGAATTCAATGCATCCAACATTAGATTACCAAATGATACAGCCACATAAATGCAAGTCATATAGGCCAGAGGACCCCAACCTTTTGAGCACCAGGGACCAGTTCCATGGAGAGAGGTTTTTCCATGAACCGGAGGGGTAAGGTTTCATGTACTGCCTGCATCCTGAGGATGGGGCTTTGCTTGTTTGTGCAGACTGGTTTCTGGCATGCTGTGGCCCACTTATAGTCCACAGACCAGAGGTTGAGAACCCCTGATCTAGGCAAATATTTTACAATAGAGACATTGTTATATAAGGATTCTGGAAACCGGATACCATATTGTTTCAGGGAATTCACAAATTAATAAATATATGCTTCTTTATTTTATTAACTGAAACAACAGCATTTTCTGTAATGAAAGGTAAAGGTTCCTCCTGTCTAGTTGTTTCTGACTCTATGCTCTTTTTTGTTTCATAGTCAAGGAAGCCAGCGTTGTCCAAAGACATTTCCATGGTCTTGAGGCCAGGATGTCTATACGCTGAGGTGCATGGATACTGTTACCTTCCCACCAAAATGGTATCCATTTATTCACATTAGCATGCTTTCTAACTGCTAGATGGGCATGAGCTGGGGCAAGTAATGGGAGCTCATCCTGTTGTGTGGCGCTTGAATCTCAAATCCATGCTGTCAGCTTTCCAACCTGTCAAGCTCAGTGTGTTTAACCCCTGAGCCTCACACCCTTTGTACTGAATGTTATGCAATCTTATAGTCAATACTTAAATTTTTAAAGAAATGTCAACTTTCAGAACATCACTATTTAAGTACTTAACTATAAATCCCATGATCCTGTTCAGTGTGATAAAAGTTTCATTTAGTATGACAGTATTGTAATTTAGCATTGGTATAAGCTAGTATAAACAATGTAACTTCAAACCAACCCAATATTTTATTTGTTTGCTTCTTTGTTTATTTATTTAATTTCTATAGCCGCCCAACTCAGTCAAGTGGCTCTGTGTGGCTTACAATTCTAAAACAATTTGAAAAATAATAAAACAATACAAGCATCTACAAAATAAGTAAGTATAAACAGTAGCCATAATGATTAACTAACTAATAGTAAAGCCAAGAATGACCCTTCACACATTCTGAGTCCCAGACTTGGGTATATACCCGTGTTTTTAAAGCTTTGCAAAATGCCAACAGGATTGTGCCATTCTAATGTTTGAGGGAAGAATATTCTATAAGGCAGGAGCAACAGAAGAAAAAGCCCTTTTTCTAATTCCCATTAGTTGACACTCTTGGGCTGATGGGATCTGCAGCATCGCCAGTATGTTGGGTCTGATTGGACAGGCAGGAACTCTTGGAAAAATATAGACAAAATATATATCAGGACTTTGTAGCATTTCACATTTCAGAAAAGAAAAGGTGCATGAACAGCAAAATGGGCACTCTCATTCATTTGTCTATAATCCATTACAACAGCTGGATCTTTTTCTGGAATTTGGGATTGCCCACTGCAATAACAAATGGACAGAAGAGGATGATGGATATGTTCTGGGTTAGACATCATTGTGTGACAAGCGTCTGATTTCGCTCTGCTGAGGACCCTAAAAATGGTCTAAAGTCACCCCGAGAGGCGACGAAAAAGAAGGCGACCCTTGTTGATCATGGAGCGGCGGCAGCCCTTCCGTTTGATCTGAGGAAACCATTCAAACCGGCAGAAGAAAAATGCTGAAAATTGGGGAACAAGAAACTAAAAGAGAAACTGAAGGAGAAAGAAAATGGAGGCTGTTTAACGAATATAAATGGACTAAGTGTTTTTACAAAAACACTTTAATTAAATTATCTTTTTTATTCCAAATAATATATACAGAAACAGAGGAAGAAATACTTGGTGACTTAAATGTACTGACTTGCAAAGTTATTTGGCAAAGGAAGAAAGTTAGAGTAAGACTGAAGAAAATAGAGGTCCTGACTAATTAGATGAGATATTATACCATCTAATTGATATGATTAAAAGAATAGACGACTGTTAGAAATAAAAAGACCATTATAAAGTAGAAGAATGTGATTTGTAACTAGGATAACATAATTTTCTATAAGATGGGAAATATGAAAATACTAAGAGGGTCGATATAAGAGAAGCTTTTAGTTACCCAAATGCAATTAATTATGACAAAAAGATAACTGATAAAGTTATTTTAAATATTGATGGGAAATTAAAATTGAAAAAAGGAGGGAAAACAGGATATGGATTGAATAAGGGAACTCTGATTGCAAATACATTTGAGATATGTTTTGGCTAAAGAAGATATTGTAAACTGATATGAACAGTATGTATAACATCAGAAACATGTGATGAAGATGTTTATATTTAATTGTATAGGTATTAATAGCAGTAAGAATCATACTTGCATAGTGGGGGGAAATGATTATTATTGGAAGAAGAGAGGATCCAAGAAATATTGGATGGTGTAGTATTGGACATTTTGAATGGAAGTTAATATATACCACTGAATGATAAAGGAACCCAGACACCGAGTTGTTTATTAAGTGCTTATGATTGTAAAACTTAAAATTAATGAAATATTTACAAAAAAAGAGAGGGTGATGGATACTTGCATGGAAATGTGAAGGAGCTGGCTTAGAAGACTATAGGATGTTTTCAACTTACAGCCTTTATACGAAAGAATTATTATTGTTATTATTTATTTATTTATTTATTTATTTATTTTAATTCCATTTATATCCCGCCCTTCTCCGAAGACTCAGGGCGGCTTACAAGCTTAGCAGTAGCCTTCATTCTATGTATATGCCTGCTTATTAGGGCTTTCACACACACAACCCCAAGCGGCATTATTACAAAGTCAGCTTAATTGCCCCCAACAATCTGGGTCCTCATTTTACCTACCTCGGAAGGATGGAAGGCTGAGTCAACCTTGAGCCTGGTGGGATGCGAACCTGCACTAATTGCAGGCAGCTGGTGTTACTTAAGGAGGCATTAGCCCACTGCTCCACCAAGGTTCTATATTAAATGAGTTTTTCACAGAATGATTCGGAAAATACAAAATCCTCATGATGCAAATAATTTGTTTGCATAAGGGAAGAAACAATGTCTATTTCAGATCTCAATTAATTCATCTAAATGAATTATTATAGAGCTGTGGTGGCGCAGTAGTTAGAATGCAGCACTGTAGGCTAACTCACTGCTCATTCCAGGGGTTCGATTCTGACCGGCTCAAGGTTGACTCAGCCTCCCATCCTTCAGGTCAGTAAGATGAGGACCCAAACCGTTGGGGGCAATATGCTGACTATGTAAACCACTTAGAGAGGGCTGAAAAGCATTATGAAGCGGTATATAAGTCTAAGTGTTATTGCTATATTCAAAATGCATTTGTTTGCTGTAACACTTCTAACTGGTTTAACTTTCCTGCTTGTTTAATTTTTCCCTTACCTTCCTTTCCTTGGTAGAGAAAATGATCTGATTAAAGCTCCTTTGTAAGCCACAGACTGCTCTTTTGTACTTTTGCAAAGCTGAAAATGACTGACAAGACATTAATAACAAAGCACAGCGCAGCCAGTCTTAGACTGCTAGCAACAACAATGGATGGTGCAAATCAAACAGTCAGGGCTCAGAAATAATAACGTGCCCACATACCTGGCTGCAAGCAGCACAACCCTTTCTGATCGATGGGTATAAATATAAAGGCTGATAGTATTGTAATAAAACAATGATGATCATCTCAAAGTATTTATTGCAAATTGGAAATGCTACTGTTTTTGGAAGCAAAGCTATAAATAGGAGGTGACAGCAATGGATGACTTCGAGGGTAAAAGCATGGCCTGTTTCAGCTGCAGAGTCACCATTTCATTTGTTTAGGAGGCCAAGCAGACATCACAGCTGAATTGAACAAAATCTTCAGAGGCTTAAAAGATAAAGTTAATAGCTGACCTGCTATCCCTTTTCCTGTAATTCTTCTAAAACAGTGACTGTCTAAACATACTACTGACATTTTTAAAAGAAAACTATGAACTCTTCACCTCATGTTGAAATGGCCTTAGTCATATTCTTCTTCAAAAATCTCTAGGGTAAAATATTCACTCTATTTTTAAAAAATAGATGTACATCCAAATAAATACTCTTCACCAGAATTTGTTAGTGTAACAGATAAGCAAGTGGATGATCCATAAATAGAATGCAGGGTTTGAATAACTCACCCCCACCTGCTCTAAGAGACCCCCCTCCATTTGTTTTGGAAGGCACCCCAGATTCTACAGCAAATTTTGAAGAAACGTTTATCAAAACCACCCTCCTTTTCTTTAGCTGCATCCAATGCCAGAGGTCCCATTTCTGACTCTTGCATACTCCAGATCACAATGGCTTTGACACTGTCATCTGGTTCAACCCATTTGGAGGTGGTTTTCAAAGGAAATAGTCACCATAACTTTCAAGTGGACTACGTCTACATATACTTAATATGCAATGATACTGGAGGCCCTGTTTCTTCTTTTCTGATTCTTTAATATTCCCTTCCTTTTATATTTATCTATGTCAGTGAGTCTCAAACCAGATGATCAGGCATCTTCCACAGCCCCCCTCCTTTTCTGTTTTTTTTGTCCCAGTGTCTGTTTTCTAATATTCCACCAAAGCTGGAGGTTGCTGTTACTGATTCAGGAAAATGTATTGGTGACTGAAAACTGATTCACTGAAGTATACAAATAATAATGTAATTATAAGAGTGAGAAAGTCATGGGTAATTAGTATCCTGTGTACATCCAATTTTGCATTAAGTTGGGCAAAACAACTCATATGTGGGCTACTAATGAGCTCTTCATTTATGTCCAATGCATACACAAGGGGAAACTGCTGAATAAAGACAACTATGATGGAAGTAAAATTCTAATTTGGCTAATGACTATTTTGTAGTGTGTGTGGGAAGAGGCATGGTGGGATAAATAGGGATGGAGCACCTACTATGGGTGGTTGAGGGGTCACAGTGCTACTTGCCTTAAAGAAAACAGACTGGAATTGTGCCATACTTTTCGTTATTCCAAGAGACTAGTTGATGGTCAAAAAAGGCTTAAAGTCCTGAAGCAAGGGGTGAACATTGTAAGCATAGTCAAACCGTAATTTTTGGCTGCTTATTTTTCAGGATAAAGATAGTCTTTCATATCAGTTAGACAGGCGGCACTATTTCTATTTCATTTACACTAGTTTTGAAAACCCTGACTCACAATTGCAAGTTGTCTATGGAGATTCTCGGTCATCCAGGATCCCAAAGGTGATTTTTGAAAAAGCAACTGGACTTTTTTGTTTTTAACTGTTTTGCCAAGAAGCTTCTTCAATCTTCAAGCAAAAACAAAAACAAAAAGTCCAGTTGCCTTTTGAAAAAGCACCTTTGGGACAAGGGCAAGTTGTTGGGAATGTTAGCATGTGTCTGATGGCTGCACTGCATATTTCTGGATATTCAGAGCACATAGTAACCCAGAAATCTGAAAGAAATTTCTCACTGAAGAGTACTTTTAGTGTCCTGTCTGAGACTAAGTCAACAAGCTTGTCACACTTTCACGCTGAAGGTCTGACATTTTTATCTTGAGAGACACAAGAGAATGGATTCCTGGAACCTTTCATTCCTTGGTGACATTCAGTTTTGGTAGGTGTCTCTTGATGTTCTTTTGCCTTATCTGGATGCATACTTCTCTTAAGACATCATTGACTCCTTCCACTGAAGAATGGAAAAAAATCCTCAAGTACGGTAAAAGAATGAAATTATTGTTTGTCAAACTTTTGTGAAAGGTTATGACTATTCAAACTTGCCATTGGGGAGATGTCAACTGAAATAATACAGAAAGATTAAATATTTTTTAATATTTCTTTAGAATATTTTTATCTATTTTTATTTAAAAATAGAATATTTTTACTGGAAAAGAATCACCACAAATCTACTATACAGGTAATACATTTCTGAGTAGTTTTGATTTACTCTGTAATACTTTCCTCTCTGGGAGGTTTACAACTTGTTTGTGTCAGAAATCCTTATCACAAAGGGAGCCAAGCCTATGAAATTATACTTGTCAATCCATTACTCTTTCACCATTCTTCAGGTTTACTTTTTTCTACCCTCTAGTTTTCTACAAAGGTTTTAATATAACTCTCTTTATTTATCTTGCCCCACAACTCCTATGAGTCAATATGCATACTTTTCATGTATTCGACAAGAATATTATGTCATAATATAGTAATGCATATTACATTACTGGTACTGTGACCACAATTTAATATTTATTGAGTGTCAACAATGTATAGTGGCTGCGTAAAGTGTTAGAGAAGATATATATTATGCACATATCCCAAGCTGACAGCAAGATTAGTCAGTCATTGACAAGGATATCTTTTGAGAGTAATTTTTATGCATTGACTGATCCAGATTTATAGACGTCCTTATTTCTGTGGCTCTGGACAACAATTTTACCTTTAGGGACAGACCCAATCCTTAGGAATTTATCTTTCAATGTCAACAATTATCCTTGCAACAGAAATAAAATAAACTGCTTGCCTAGCAACAGTTTGCATATGAGTTACTTTTTGTGAGATGGGTGGCTGTATTAAGTTGCTGAATAAATAAATTAAATATTCATCTTTGAAAGAAAGTTATATAGGAAATTCCAACACTCTTAGATTCAGAAAGGGAATTACACTTATTGTGTAGTGGGTTCAGGACGGCATGGATACTCCAGACAGATGAGTACAGCAAACAGCTCTTTATTGTGGTTAGCACTGTACTGAACAAAGGGGGTTACCTGTACCCCTTATATACTTTGCCAGGTACGCTCTTACCCAATCCGTTCATCTAAATCTCCCACCGAAAGCTAACCAGCCAATCCGGTTACGGTACAGCACCACCTGGTGGTATTTGCAGAGCTGCTGCTTAGACCCCATACATAACAACACTTATGAAAACTTGCTTCCAAACAGATATAGGTCCTAACTGAAAGCATTTGGAAGAATACATGAAGTTTTGCACTGGTACGCTGCGTACAATAATATATGTTACTGTAACCCATATAAATTTTACTAATCGTTCTTTCTTTTTTTGAATGGAAAGTCTAACTTATTTCCCCCCTGGAAGCGGAATAGTGTTTGCAATATATAAAGCTTTCCTTGCTATTGTAATTTTTCTTTGACCTATTAACTACTGCATATAATTTGCAGGGAGAGGTTTTAAAAAAACGAAAATAAAATAAATTTGCATATACCCAGTTTAAGATGTAAATGATTATTCTGAGAAGAATAAAAGCTGTAAATATTTTGAGAAGTGGCCCCCCAGTGCCTCTTAAGGATTCAAAAATGCTCCATGTGCTGGGTAATTATGTAATATATAGTAAAACCAGCTGGTCTGAATTGTTCTCAGGGGGTTTGGATGACATCAAAATGCTCTGTTCTTCCAGTGAGAGCTATAATCAAGCAGGCAACAGCAGAAAGACAGACTAAAACTGACACTGACTTGTCATTTTTAATGTATTTTAAAGTGGGTGCTAAACTATATATTATGGTTTTGAAAAAGAGTTTTAAAAGCACACACCCATTGATGTTTCTTATAGAAAGAAATTTATATAGCTACCCACATACAGATGGATAGATAGATGAACAGATAGGTAAATAAACAGATAGACAATGCAAACAAATGGGGCACATTTATTATCAGGGTATGCTGGCCAAGATTCAACTACTTAAAATCAAAAAGGGGATGCTAAGAATGATAACCCAAAATGAACACTGTTAAGATATCTGGCTAACAGAAAAATCATTCACAATGTGAAATTACTCTTTCTAGAGTCTCAACATCTTTTCTGCATCATGGTGACCAAAACTGGATGAAGTATTCCAAGTGTGGCCTTACCAAGGCATTGTAAAGTGAGATTAAATATTTTATTAAATCATCCATATGTGGATTCTCTTCAAGTTTAACAAAGAAATAATGTAAATATAAGGAATATATAAACCAGATTCTGTTTCCTCAAAATGTGCTACATGTTGTTTAATTTCAAGGGGAACTTCAAGGAAACAATTGAAGCATCATTTGTTCATTTTTTCTGCTTTAGAAACAGTCATTTAGATATGTATGCATCCTATTTCCAATCCTAGAAAGTTCAATGTTTGTTTGTTTGTTTACTTTATTGTATTTTATTTTTCAGATTTTTGAACCACCCTTCACCCTCAAAGATCCATGTTAATTTGGGGTTCATCAAATTCTAACCGTATGCAAAGACTATCACAGATACAATGCCCTGCAGTGTTTAAAAGCAATTACTTATCTGCTTCATCTTTCAATAAAAAAAATTATTTGTTAATATTGTCCACTTTATTATGACATCTTGTAATCTATGTGATGCAGATCAAAAAATCACCCTTGCTGGGTAGATCGATGTCAGCCTCACCAGGTAGACCAGACAGAAAGCATAACCAGATCAGCTAGCTCTACTTTATTGTAAAGCTACATTAACAGACCCTTGCAAGTATGAAAGTACTATTTTTTTCTTGTGTCTTTTATGGTCCAAGAAACTGGGGGGGGGGGGTTCTTCTGAGCCTCTTGCCCTGCCCACTGTCCAGTTGTGGGTTATGTTATCACTTATCTGATCATACCTTGACAAGATCTCCCCCAAGGTCTTTCCCCTATACCATTACAGATGGAGTATACTGAGGTTTATGGGAGTAAACCTATATAGTCTACTCTATTCTATAATCATTTTACGGTATAATTTTAAACCCTTTTTTAACCTCCAGTGGAGATATCTATATAATCCCCGTTTCCCGTTATTATTAAACATATAAATAAAACCAAGAGCATGCTTGCTTTTGCGGCTTTTGTTATTTTGATGAACATGGTAAGATCTTGAAGAGACTGGTCAGAAAACAATATGGTAAGAACGGCAAGTAAAAATATCCACCTTCTTCCAAGTTGTTCACTATGCTTCAAGTATACAGGTGAAACTCAAAAAATTAGAATATCATGCAAAAGTTCATTTATTTCAGTAATGCAACTTAAAAGGAGAAACTAATATATGAGATAGACTCATTACATGCAAAGCAAGATAATTCAAGCCGTGATTTGTCATAATTGTGATGATTATGGCTTACAGCTCATGAAAACCCCAAATCCACAATCTCAGAAAATTAGAATATTGTGAAAAGGTGCAATATTCTAGGCTCAAAGTGTCCCACTCTAATCAGCTAATTAAGCTATAACACCTGCAAAGGGTTCCTGAGCCTTTAAATGGTCTCTCAGTCTGGTTCAGGAGGAATCACAATCTGACATGACAGTTGTGCATAAAATCATCATTGACACCCTCCATAAGGAGGGGAAGCCTCAAAAGGTAATTGCAAAAGAAGTTGGATGTTCCCAAAGTGCTGTATCAAAACACATTAATAGAAAGTTATTTGGAAGGGAAAAGTGTGGAAGAAAAAGGTGCACAAACAGCAGGGATGACCACAGCCTGGAGAGGATTGTCAGGAAAAGGCCATTCAAAAGTGTTGGGGACTTTCACAAGGAGTGGACTGAGACTGGAGTCAGTGCATCAAGATCCACCACACACAGACGGATCCTGGACATGGGCTTCAAATGTCGTATTCCTCTTGTCAAGCCGCTCCTGAACAACAAACAATGTCAGAAGCTTCTTACCTGGGCTAAAGAAAAACAGACCTGGTCTGTTGCTCAGTGGTCCAAAGTCCTCTTTTCTGATGAGAGCAACTTTTGCATCTCATTTGGAAACCAAGGACCCAGAGTCTGGACGAAGAATGGAGAGGCACACACTGCAAGATGCTTGAAGTCCAGTGTGAAGTTTCCACAGTCTGAGTTAATTTGAGGAGCCATGTCATCTGCTGGTGTTGATCCACTGTGCTTCATTAAGTCCAGGAGATTTTGGAGCACTTCATGCTTCCTTCTGCAGACGAGCTTTATGGGGATGCTGACTTCATTTTCCAGCAGGACTTGGCACCTGCCCACACTGCCAAAAGCACCAAAACCTGGTTCAATGACCATGGGATTACTGTGCTTGATTGGCCAGCAAAC
Organism: Vipera ursinii; assembly: GCF_947247035.1. Lineage (NCBI taxonomy): Eukaryota > Metazoa > Chordata > Lepidosauria > Squamata > Viperidae > Vipera > Vipera ursinii. The sequence continues at coordinate 271,949,784 of NC_139512.1, read as the reverse complement.
TCGCCTGACCTGAACCCCATAGAGCAGACATGTCAAACACAAGGCCCAGGGGCCGGATCCGCCCCGCAACGTGGTTTCATGTGGCCCGCGAAGCCATCCTGCAAACAGTGAGGGAACGGCCCCCACTGCCTTGGCCCTGGCCCAGAGACCCTCCTCCTGCCAGAGACCCCCAGATCTGTCCCACTCCTGCCTAGGCCCCCATAGGCACCCTTGATACGAACAATGTAGAGCTGGCCACGCACACCCAGTAGGCCTTACGCACTCTAGCCATGCCCACCCAGTAGGCCACGCTCACCCAGGCCACACCCACCTGGCCCCCTGAGGGCAACCGCAATGCTGATGTGGCCCTCAAGGAAATTGAGTTTGACACCCCTGCCATAGAGAATCTATGGGGCATTGCCAAGAGAAAGATGAGAGACATGAGACCAAACAATGCAGAAGAGCTGAAGGCTGCTATGGAAGCATCCTGGTCTTTCATAACACCTCAGCAGTGCCACAGGCTGATAGCTTCCATGCCACGCCGCATTGAGGCAGTAATTGCTACAAAAGGGGCCCAAACCAAGTACTGAGTACATATGCATGCTTATACTTTTCAGAGGTCCGATATTGTTCTATGTACACTCCTTGTTTTATTGATTGTATGTAATATTCTAATTTTCTGAGATTGTGGATTTGGGGTTTTCATGAGTGTAAGCCATAATCATCACAATTATGACAAATCACGGCTTGAACTATCTTGCTTTGCATGTAATGAGTCTATCTCATATATTAGTTTCCCCTTTTAAGTTGCATTACTGAAATAAATGAACTTTTGCACGATATTCTAATTTTTCGAGTTTCACCTGTATGTTTTATTTTCTTCACATTCCCCAGAAGTTGTACTACTATTACATTTTACCCTTCTTTTGGACTTCTTATTGGAAAGAAAAGCATGAGAGCATTCCAAATGATGTCACTTGGGACCTACTCACCTCCCTAAAATTCCACATATCAGAGACAGCAGAGCACAATAAGGGATTGATCTAGAACAGGGGTAGGCAACCTTGGCTCTTTTGTGACTCGTGGACTTCAACTCCCAGAATTCCTGAGCCAGCCATGCTGAGGAGAAATGGAGAGGTTTCCATGCTGAGCCAAGTTGGCTCAGGAATTCTGGGAGTTGAAGTCCACGAGTCATAAAAGAGCCAAGGTTGCCTACCCCTGATCTAGAATAACCCCCAAAATGGATAACTACTGGAGAAGTAATAAATTCCAGTTTGGACTTGCCTCTTCAGACAACATAGGGAGCCAATGACAGGGAGGCATTATTATGACAGATTCCTTGTTACAGCTGAGCTGTATTATAGTACTGAGGCTAAAGTGCTCTGAGACCAACACATTAAAGGGCGTGTGAGTGTGGAGATCTTACAGCAAAGTTCCTTAAATTGCCCCAATGTATTAATCTGTCCTTCTCTGTGGATTGAGTTGTGTATGTGTGCATGAGATGCCATTAGTAATTGAGGGCAAAAACATCCTCCTCTCTTTATCTCATTCTACATAGTTCATTCTCTTGGTTTGTCATTTTAGCATCAAAAACAGGAATTACATAACAAAGCAATCCTATGGCAGAAAAAGAACATAATGTTTGTCAATAAGCTATTTAAACATTATCCAGAATTTCAAATATATATATAAAGATTATTACAGAAAAATGCTCTAGAAATAGTATTCTTTAATTACTAGCAATATACAGTATTTGTTCATCTCAAAATGCATTTCTATAGCATAGCTGAATGAATTTATTACTATCCCTGGATAAATGATAGAACTGCTAAGGAGCCACAAGACAATTAGCAAAAAGAGTTCCAGATTAAATCAGGGACAGACATTTTCACCGACATCCTAGGGCTCTTTGCAGAGAGATGTCAACTGTAATTGTTGCTGTTCCTGTTAACTTTAAAACAAAATTCTATGTTGGCCCAACCAGAGCAATATCACCATTTTAGGATATGAATATATTACAGAAGAAAGATAATAAAAGTGGAGTGTCTAAAGACCCACAGAGGGGCAAATTGAGTTAAAACCGAAAGAAATAAATACTAGATTTTTTTCTGCACATAACCCTATTTTTGATATAATCAGGGAGACAAGAAAAAAAGCAAAGCAAATTATTTCAGTGTATTCTTAAAAAGAGCATTGACAAAACAAAGTGTTTTTTCTTAGTAGGCTTACAAACATACATGATAAAGGGTTTTTCCCCTGAGTAGCTTTAGCAAATGTAGACAATGGCTGGCCCTTTTCTTTGTGTAAACCTAGAATACAAATTGTTATTATAATGGCATAAAGCCAGGGTTTAGATTCAAAATCTGCAGTTCCAATTATCAGTTTTTCTTCTAAAAGAAGGCCTCTTTTCAAAGGCCTTCTCCCTCCCTTTTCTTCTGCTAATAACATCTCCTGCCACAGTTCTTCATTGATTGCCTGAGCATCAAAGATATGGTTATATAGAGAATTCATCACAGCAGGCAAAGTAGTTGAAGTATTCAATTTATGGTGTAAATTGCTTAGCTTCTATATGATAATGTTAACTGAAGAGACCAGTTACATAGCACTGTGTAGAATACATATGATACAACAATATCTAACTTTCAACTTAAACAAAACCATCATGATTTCTGGGAAACCTTATCTACTATCTATCTATCTATCTATCTATCTATCTATCTATCTATCTATCTATCTATCATCTTATCATCATCATCGTCGTCAATCACGGAATAAGACTAAATTAATAGTAGTGAGTGGCATATCATCCAAAAAGAAAACTTACAATTCAATCTTCAATTTTGTCTACTACTATGTTTTTGCCCCTCACCTTAATCTACCACACTTATATAAGAAAGCACTACAGAACCAGATGAAAATTATTTTCTCACCAGATCATTTTACGTAAAATTCAAATTCTTGACTAAACATCAAATCTAGTTATATTTGGGTGACCCCTCGGGACATTAATAAACAAAGTCTTTGAACCTTTTGTCATAAAAGCCCAAACCCTCAAACAAATGCAACCCCTTGTGTTGATTTTGAAATATATTACAGGAGCACAAGCATCCATTTTAACCCATCTTAAAATGACAAAACATGTATTGTGGCATCACAATATAAGCTCCATCCTTTTGTATGCTGTATGTAAGGGGCAAAGTTTGCTTGACAAAGTCTCTATACACATTTTGTCACTTGTCTCTTCCCTACTTTACAGATACTAGTGACCAAAAGAACCAAAAACAGGCAGTTATTTCTAAAGCTGTTAGATATAACTGCGCAAGAACTAAGAAATAATTAGGGGAAACCTGTTTATGATGCAACCTGTTTGAAAATTTAAAACTATCACTGCTCTGTTCAAGTTGGAATTAATATGTTAATAGACCCTGGGCCATTTCCACTGACACAGACAAACAATGAGGCCTAGCCTTTTAGTAAACGTAAGAAAATAACTGTACTTTTGTTAATATAATTTTTATAATCATGACTAAGGAATATATATGGGGAAAATAGTTCTGCCTCATTGGCCTGTAATTAAATTCTTGCATGGCTTCAGAGAAACAACTTATCACTTGTTTTGTGAATTTAAAATGGACCTCTGGTCTACTTAAAAGCATACCTCCGTTAAAACATTCAGTCATGATACTTTCCCAACTTTTTACAATGCTTGAAACTGTATGTACTCCTTTTGCAAATAGATAATAACTAAATTAAACTAATGGATATGTATCATATAGTGCATAGGACATTTCTCCATGTAAATTTTGGCCCCTGGATTGGGAAAGCAATCTCCCCAAACTGCCATCTAAATTTCAGGAAGAAATAATCTTTCAGAAAAATCCTTACAGGTACATAAATTAACTGCAATAGCTGCAAATGGATAAATCATTAGGAGGATTTACACATTCTAATTAAAGTTTTATAACACTACATGCCAATAAGAAAATGGATTAGTGTGGAATTAATGACAACATTTTTTTAAAGAACGCAGAACCTCCTACATAATTTCTTCACCATTTTTATTTCTTAAAATCAATTATTTAATTTGCAAAAGAAAATCAGTTAAATAAAAAGCTCCATGGGACGTTATTTATTTTCATTTTATATAAAATTCTACACTAGCAAAAATACTATGATTCATAAGGTATATGATTTTGAGAGATTATTGGCATTTTAGAGTTAGAAGTTATCCTGCAGCATATAAATCTACAAGCTTTATTAATTAATGAATTAACTAACAATCAGTGGAACAACCTGCCTCCAGAAGCTGCGAATGCTCTAACACTGGAAGTTTTTAAGAAGAGACTGGACAGCCATTTGTCTGAAATGGTATATGGTTTCATGCCTGAGCAGGAGGTTGGACTAGATGACCTCCAAGGTCCCTTCCAACATCATCATCATCATCATCATCATCATCATCATCATCATCATCATCATTATTATTATTATTATTATTATTATTATTATTATTATTATTATTATTATTAATTATTATTATTATATTGTTCATATTTACAACTAACTGTCCCAAGATTCAACACTGTAGATTTCCTTTGATGGAAGAAAGACTGTGTTTTTGCTTGTCCATCAAGAACCTATGTGCTAATTTAATCAATTGTGTAATAGTATCTTTTTGGCAGTGAAGTTGGCTTGTCCTAGTGGTGCCACTGGATACTGCTCACCGGCCAAGGCGGTGCTGAGATGAACACAGACCAAACTGACACCAGGCCCAGGTGACAAGCCAGTCAATCCAAGGTTGGGAGTTGTTTCGGTTACAACCTAGGGATCTACATCCATCTCCATCAAAATGCAGACATGAGCCACATGCTGCATTTGATCTTGTAAAATGGCATTTATTGATCCGAAAAGTGGATCCTGCTCCTGCCGGGAAAAACGTTAGGAAAGATGAGATGTTAGTAGTATCTTTTTCTAAAACACATAAATAAAATAGTGAGATAGGACTAAAGGCCTGAAACAGCAAGATTATAAATATGTACTGCTTATTACAGAAAAAGCGTGCTCATTCTGGGCAATATCTGAAACATGGCAGCAATCAGAACTGGACTGAGTTAATCAATATTCAGTATTTCATATCCCCCACTTTGCTAAACATGCATTATCTGTTTCAGTTGAACAAGAGAAATGTGTTGACATTATCCATATTAACTGCACTGTTCCATTTTCTCTCAATACCCATTCAGATTGAAGGCATACTTCCTGAAATCAACATCAATATGCATGGTGATCAAATTAAGATGCAACTTCACTAAGCCAGTTCAAAGTGATTGAAGGTATATACTCTGTCTGAACACACAAATGGAAAAGCAACTCCTATATGTGTTCCCCAATCAGTCATAAAATGTATCTAAATGATTGGGAAAGAAGTTACACTTCCAAATAAAACTGTACCAATCAACAACTACTAGAGGCAGCAAAAAATATACACATTTTTTTCCTAAATCTTCAGAAATCTAAACATGACAATTCTGGTGAGTATTCTTAAGGAAGAATGTCCCCAAAAGCTTAAAGTTTAAATGATGAAAAGCTTTCATTGTTATTGAAAATAGATGATTCCAAATATAGTATTAACATGAACCAATGCACCATGGACCTTAGGTAGTTCCTAAAGAGCACTTTAGTTTAAACATTATTAGAAGCTTTTTACTAGTTTGGGATTCAGATAACAGATAATTCAAAGTAACTAAAATTGCCACATAAAAGCTGCTAGCAGTTTAAAATGGAAATTATCTTTGTAATATAAAACATATGGAGGGGTATCTGAATCCAAATTGCCTATTTGTAGGAAGTTATTAGCATTTCTCTTTATTGTTTCCTCTCTGGTCTGCAATTTGAACTTATTTTCCTTTTGCAAAATCTGTTTTTAACACCTATTTTTAAGAATTTCAGAATTCTTCAGATGAAATTTGCACAAATCAAAGTGGGCAAATCAAATTACTTCATGGTACCAAGCAAAGGGATTGGGAAGGAGAACCGGAGATCTGTCCAGATGTTTGACGTCACACACATGTACAAAAGGGGCAGTGTTTGCAGCATGTTGGTGTGGCATTGCTTTCGACTTTTTGACAAAGGCAATAAGACCCCACAGATACCCATGCTTCTAAGTCATTCTATAATGCAAGTTCACATTCACAACCAGACATTTTTAAGCTTGGGCAACCGCTACATTATTTACCCATGCCATAAATTTCATTTAATCTGTTCTATGAAAATATTGTCTCCAAGTAAGACACAATAACAGCATGCAACTGAAATAGTAATGTAATTCCTGCTTCCAGTTCTGCTTCAAAGAATGAGTTCTCCGCTTCATCGAGGAGAGAGCATCTCACCACAGCAAGGAAAAAAATTACTATCTATATGCGCATGTATGTGTGTATGTGACAACAGTTTATCTTAATATAATCTGGTTGCAATGGCTACTGCAGAAAATTGTTTTTAGTTTGCTGCACCATAGGGAAACCATCATTACTGGCAAGATTGGAAAAAAACTATCAATGACAATTCCTGGCTCTCAGTTCCAGTGAGATCTAACGGCTATGCATCTTTGACTATAATAGTACAGCATTCTTCTCATCTCTCCTTAGCACAAATAAATTGGAGACAAAAAAAGATTTAACGACTGAATTCTATAGCAAATATCAGCATGATATAAAAATCATCAAGTCTTTATAAACACTACTTTTTTTAAAAAAGGTGATGAAATGTAGTATCCTTTGGTATGGATAAAGATGTATGTTCTACATCTTTAAGACTTTCTGTTCTATATGATATTGATTCATTTTCTTTTTCCTCTGGATGTGTTACACCTTTGCTCCGCGAGCTGCATTGGCTACCGGTTGCTCTCCGGGTGAGGTTCAAGGTGTTAGTGATGACTTACAAAGCCCTTCATGGCATGGGTCCGGATTACCTACGGCAACACCTGCGGCCGGCGTCAACTTCCCTCCGTCCAGTGCGCTCCCACAGAGAGGGCCTCCTCAGGGTGCCGCCGATCAAAGAATGCCGATTGGTGACACCCAGGGGGAGATCCTTCTCTGTGGGCGCGCCAGACCTCTGGAACCGCTTACCGGTTGAGCTCCGGATGGCCCCCGACCTTCGCTCCTTCAGGCACGATCTCAAAACTTTCTTTTTCGAACAAGCTGGCCTGGTCTGACGGGATGGGGTTGGGTTTTTATAAATAGTTTTAATTTTAATATGTATTAATTTTATGAGCATAATGTTTAATGGCTTTTTAATTTTTGTATTCTATTTTTATTGTGTATTGCCCTGTTCACCGCCCTGAGTCCTCCGGGAGAAGGGCGGTATACAAATTAAATTATTAAATTAAATTAAATTAAATAAAGCAATCTCGTCTACCTTTATTACAGTTTTGTTTTCAGCAGTCAAGTTACAGCTGAAGCTCACAAAACAAATGGAAATGGACATTTATTCACAGGAACATAAAGCTACAGATTTATCTCATCTTTTTCCATTGTTACCTAATAAAATTTCACCTAGTACAAAAATACTTAAATTTAACAATCTCATCACTATTAAAGTTTGAAGTCATTTGACTTGTGTTTCCCTTGTATTTTCCATAGTTCCTGAAGTGCCTGAACAATTGACAGTCCAACATTTGAAGCTCCAAACCTCTAAAGCAGGGGTTCCCAACCCCTGGTCCGTGGACCAGTACCAGGCCGTGGCATGCCAGCAACCAGTCTGCACAAACAAGGAAAGCCCCATCCACAGGATTCTAGCAGCACACAAAACCACGCCGTGTCCGGTCCACAGAAAAACCTCTCTCCATGTAAGCGGTCCCTGGTGCCCAAAAGGTTGGGGACCTCTGCTCTAAAGGACTTCGTACAATGATAAAAGTTGTACTGTATTATCTTACTAAGTACCATGACCTTTTTGACCAAGATACAATTTCATGACTCATAAGAAAAAAAACCTTTCCATTTTAATTCTGAAACTGCTCTATAATTATAGCACTGTACCTTAACTTCCATGGAGGTCATCTATTCCAACCCACTCTTTAGGAAGGCATTCTCTTACATTCAAGGTTGTCCTCCCTTCAGATAATCCAGTAAATTTTTTGTGGGTAAGAATATGACTGGTCAATTGAGGGCAATAGAAGAAAGGGACGACAGAGAATGAGGTGGCTGGACGGAGTCACTGAAGCAGTAGGCATGAGCTTAAATGGACTCCAGAAGATGGTAGAGGACAGGAAGGCCTGGAGGAACGTTGTCCATAGGGTCACGATGGGTTAGACATGACTTTACAGCTAACAACAAGAAGAATATGACATCACTTCATATTATGTATAACTGTGTTTTAAATCCTTTCAACAGAATATTATTAACTCACAGTGATTACTGTTTATGATGATAGGGAAATACATCCTTCTCCATTTGACATCTTCCAAGATATCTTAAAGATTAAGGCGACTCCAAGATTAGGTCCTTTAAGATTTTTGGATATTAATGATCTGGCTCCATTTTACTTTATAATTTTAGTTGAGGCAGGGATATAAAAAAGAACAGCATGGCAGCCTCCAAATTGTCCAGCAAAGAGCCCATAGAATTCTATGCTGAACCAATGAAGATATATACTGTACTCTATTCTATCTTGCAAACACAAGTTGCATAAGTCTGCTAAATATTGATGACTCTACCAACTTTGTATCAATTGTTTTACTGGGCTGGCAGATGTATCAGCGTGTCTCGTTAACAAGGCTGCTGCTGTGTGGGAATAATATGCCAGTTGTACAATTTTTCTTTTAAAAACTGTTTGATTGCATCTGAAAACACAATAATATTGTTACCATAATATGCATTGATATAAATAAATGTATTTTACACAATAGTTTAATAACAAGCGTACTGTTTCAGGTTTGATAGTGTAAAGAAGAAGGTACAGGGGTGTCAAACTCAATTTCATTGAGGGCCGCATCAGCATTGCGGTTGCCCTCAGGGGGCCGGGTGGGTATGGCCTGGGTGGGCGTGGCCTACTGGGTAGGCATGGCTAGAGTGCGTGTGGCCTACTGGGTGGGCGTGGCCAGCTCTACATCGTTCGCATCAAGGGTGCCTATGGGGGTCTGGGCAAGAGTGGGACAGATCTGGGGGTCTCTGGCAGAAGGAGGGACTCTGGGCCAGGGCCAAGGCAGTGGGGGCCGTTCCCTCACTGTTTCCAGGATGGCTTCGTGGGCCACATGAAACCACTTCGCGGGCCGGATCCGGCCCCCGGGCCTTGTGTTTGACATGTCTGGTTTATTCACATACAAGATAAAAGCTGGGAATGGAAGGGGAACAAAAAGTCTTAAGAACTTTAGAGAGAGTGAGAGAGAGGATACAGAAACTAATAGGAAACATGACACGAAGCAGACACATGTGAAAGAGTGAGGAAGGATAATTTTATAACATACGGAGCTAAGGAAAGATAATGTTTCACATAAGAGATATTACTGTACACCAGGTTGAAAAAGGATAGTGGAAGAAATCTGAGTCTTTAATATTTTTTTCTTCTCTTTCTCAACTTCCAAGCAGCCTTGTCTAAACAAATACTATCAGAAGACCAAGAAACAAGCAGGAAAGCAATACTCCCTGGATTGCTGGGAAGCACAGAGTTGGCAAAAGTATTAAAGGTAACTAACTGACTGTTGTTAATATCAAAGATCCTACCGCACCTCTAAATCTTGCTTTTCAGCTTCATCCATGTGGAGTAGTAAACTAAAGGGATGTTTAAGACTCTACGAATTCCACTGTGTCTTCATGACCTATTGAAATCTCTCTAAAGTGATTCAAAGGCTTCAGAATGATTCATAAAATAGAAATAAAAAGGTGATGATTCCAAGCTTCACTCAGCCCTATGAGCCAAAGGGCCTCAACCTTTTGGGCCTCGGGGACCGGTTCCGTGGAGAGATGTTTTTCCGCGGACCGGAGGATGCATAGTTTTGTGTGCTGCCTGAATCCCGCGGATGGGGCTTTGCTTGTTTGTGCGGACCGGTTGCTGGCATGCCACAGACCGGTACTGGTCCACGGACTGGGACTTGCGGACCCCTGCTATAAGTAATATGTCTAAGAAAAAAAACAGGATCTTCTTCCAAATTCTCTGACACCATTTTTCAGGTGCACAATTTCAATTCACAACTTTACAAAGAATATTTTATGAATGATCAAAAATGTAATGCTGCCAAAATATGTTTCTTCTGAAACTTTAATCTTAGGGGAGAGACATAAATATCAATCTGAACAAAGTCACATCAATAATCTTTGTCTTCGTTTGGTCAGTTTTCATGACAAAACTATACTGCTGCTTGGCCATATTGGCAAACAAAAGACAAATGTGCCTGAATTTCCTAAAATGTTCAAAGATAAGAAAGCAGTAAGTATAATTTTCCTAGCCCTGCTTTTCCCCAATGGTCAAAAGGGTCATTTTGCAGATTGCACCTGACCCCAATACATCTCGGCAGAAATAAAATGTGAAAGTAGTTAAAGTGTATCCGCCTTTTCAAATCTAGTTCAATTCCTTGTAAAAAGCTGTCCTATTTACAAAACAAACAGGTGGGTTGTAATAAAACCATTCATAACATGTGGCAGTTCTCTGACATTGTACAGAATTTAATATGCACATATTCATTCTCCTAAGAAACGTGTTGTGCTCTCTCACACACAAATCACGCTAGAGTGAACCAATTATAGATCTTGGCATTAGAAAATAACTATATAGCATATGCTGTGTACACTAGATGGATGCCACCCACAGAAGGTTAATGAAATGTTGCATTACATCAAGCCATTATGGAGCAAATGCCAAGGCCGTGCTATTTCAATGTCTCCTCTGATGAAAAAGAGAAAAGAATGAGCATTTCCTATGGGTCTCACACATTCATCGGTCCTTCCATATGCTAATGTTTTCTTTAATGCAGGCATTGGTGTCTACTGCCAATTTTGTGTCAATGGTAAAAAAAACCGGCGGGAGCAAAGAAATGACTACTAGATAAGTACTTCCACTACATGGGAAATAGTAACTAAATGAAAAGATACCTGCTATCCATTTAGCATATATATATACATATATACATATATACAGTCATGGCCGAAATTGTTGGCACCCCAGAAGTTTTTCCAGAAAATCAAGTATTTCTCACAGAAAAGTATTGAAGGAACACATGTTTTGCTATACACAGGTTTATTCCCTTTGTGTGTATTGGAACACAACAAAAAAGGGAGGAAAAAAAGCAAATTGGACATAATGTCAAACAAAACTCCAAAAATGTGCCGGACAAAATTATTGGCACCCTTAACTTAATATTTGGTTGCACACCCTTTGGAAAAAATAACTGAAATCAGTCGCTTCCTATAACCACCAATAAGCTTCTTACACCTCTCACCCGGAATTTTGGACCACTCTTCCTTTGCAAACTGCTCCAGGTCTCTCTTATTGGAAGGGCGCCTTTTCCCAACAGCAATTTTAAGATCTCTCCACAGGTGTTCAATGGGATTCAGATCTGAACTCATTGCTGGCCACTTCAGAACTCTCCAGCGCTTTCTTGCCATCCATTTCTGGGTGCTTTTTGACGTATGTTTCGGGTCATTGTCCTACTGGAAGACCCAAGATCTCGGACGCAAACCCAGCTTTCTGACACTGGGCTCTATAGTGCGACCCAAAATCTTTTGGTAATCCTCAGATTTCATGACGCCTTGCACACATTCAAGGCACCCAGTGCCAGAGGCAGCAAAACAACCCCAAAACATCATTGAACCTCCACCACATTTCACTGTAGGTACTGTGTTCTTTTCTTTGTAGGCCTCATTTCGTTTTCGGTAAACAGTAGAATGATGTGCTTTACCAAAAACCTCTATCTTGGTCTCATCTGTCCACAAGACGTTTTCCCAGAAGGATTTTGGCTTACTCAAGTACATTTTGGCAAACTGTAATCTTGCATTTTTATGTCTCTGTGTCAGCAGTGGGGTCCTCCTGGGTCTCCTGCCATAGCGTTTCATTTCATTTAAATGTCGACGGATAGTTTGCGCTGACACTGATGCTCCCTGAGCCTGCAGGACAGCTTGCATTCCTTTGGAACTTGTTTGGGGCTGCTTATCCACCATCCGGACTATCCTGCGTTGCAACCTTTCATCAATTTTTCCACAATTTTGGTTCTCAAGTCCTCAGACAGTTCTCTTCTCCTCTTTCTGTTGTCCATGCTTAGTGTGGCACACACAGACACACAATGCAAAGACTAAGTGAACTTCTCTCCTTTTTATCTGCTTTCAGGTGTGATTTTTATATTGCCCACACCTTTTACTTGCCCCAGGTGAGTTTAAAGGAGCATCACATGCTTGAAACAATCTTGTTTACCCACAATTTTGAAAGGGTGCCAATAATTTTGTCCGGCCCATTTTTGGAGTTTTGTTTGACGTTATGTCCAATTTGCTTTTTTCCCTCCCTTTTTTGTTGTGTTCCAATACACACAAAGGGAATAAACCTGTGTATAGCAAAACATGTGTTCCTGCAATACTTTTCTGTGAGAAATACTTGATTTTCTGGAAAAATTTCTGGGGTGCCAACAATTTCGGCCATGACTGTACATACATACATACATACACACACACGGGCAAAAATCAAGCTCATTCGTAGAGGTATTATTGTTCCCACTTGTTCTTCTCAACAATTTACAGAAAGAAACCTTGTCTCTGTCAAAACACAGGGCTTAGTGTGTGAGCCTAATGCATATTAACAAGTTAACATTGTTTATTGTTATTGACGAGGGGTAGGCAACCTTGGCTCATTTATGACTCGTGGACTTCTTGAGCCAGCATGGCTAAGCATGGAAACCTCTCCCTTTCCCCTCAGCATGGGTGGCTCAGGAATTCTGGGAGTTGAAGTCCATGAGTCATAAAAGAGCCAAGGTTGCCTACCCCTGTAGACCTAAAGATTTGCTCTGAAAACCATTCTGTGTATATTTAGATGTTCATCAGCTGCTGTTTTCTATAGTTAGCTCAATTAAAGCAGCTTAGAATAATAATAATCTATCTGATAATTGTGTTTGTTAAAAAATATTTGTATTTTAACAATATGAAAGCATATATAGAGGATATAGAAGAACTTAGAGATCTTATCTTGAAGTCAGAAAGTTCCCCAAACTGAAAACTGCTGGCCAGCTACACTCTGCAAAGTGGGAATGCAGGGAAGAAATACATAACAAAATGAGAATTCTGCCCTTCAAAACAATGTTTCCCATGTGGCTTACAGGCTCTTTCTGCATTTGAGCCTAGAAATATCATTATCTATTACAAAGGCAAGACCATGGGGCATTTTTTCGTGTGTCAGTGGAGTCCTATAATACATTTCAACAGAAAACCTTCACTACTTGAAATTCTGTTAACAGACAGATGCACAATTGCTGAATCAGGAACACATTGTACAATTTCAAACACGGGATTAGTTTTTGTCTACCTTTTTGTTTTCTTACTGAATTATGTGACTTTTTAAAAAAAACAAAAAACAAAACCTAAAGCCTTGTTGCCTGTCATTGATCTTTTCACATAAGCAAATCAGCAGTCCCTTTAATCACTTGGATTGATATTGTGATTACTGGTAAAGCATCACATGCATCTGCCAATTTCACAACTATCAGATTCATGACAACATGAAAGCACAAGATAAACAGCATCATAAAGCATGCCAAGGCTGGAATTAAACATTAGCGCCATCAGAGGGGAGATGGATTACTCTTTTATTGTACAATAATCCATACTGTAGTTAAATCTGGACATGCCATTCTGGCTATGACTTCTTTCATTTCAAACAGCAGTTTTAAGCAGACACATGAATGCATTTTGGCTTGTTGGGTGATCACCAGAAAGGAAAGTAGCTGCATACACTGTGGAAAATATTTTGTTTTGTTTTGTTTTAAAAAACCAATCTACTCTGTTCTTTTTTTCTCTTATTTGCAATTACAAATGAAAATAATTAGCAACTGAAAGATAATTAGCAAGCATGGAAAGTCTTACTTATATTAATGGTGTATTTGAAATTAAATGTACTTTAAAAATAATAAATTTTATACTGGAAATTTACCTGAAAATAATCATCTTAATATTCTATTCTGGGTTCACTGTAATAAAGATAAATTTTAAAAAACACACACGAGAGATAGACCTCCTATTCAGAAGGAAGTTGCATTCATATAATTTAAACCATATGTCCCACAAAGCAAAATGAGAGGGGGAAAGACTTAATCCTCTTGCGTGTGGCCTCTTAACATGAATTTGGAGAGTGTTATCATGTATAATCTTCTTCTTTGAAGGCTTGTCGATGGCAGGAGAGACTTCCGAGTCATTAGTGCATTGCCAGAGTTCTGACTTCTGAACCCACCATAGTCTCTGTGGGAATGTTCTTTTTTTGCCTCACCTGTGATCAGTGCTTTTTTTGTAAAAGAAAAAGGTGCTGGAACTCACACATGTCATACAACCAGCCTTGCCTACCCTACAAGGTTCCATCCAAAAAAGGTGCCGGAACTCCGTTCTGAGCGTTCTATGAGAAAAAAAGCCCTGCCTGTGATCATGTGTGAACAACAATCGGTTACTTAACTTTTATTTATGAACATATAGAAGCCCTGCTCTTGTTGTACTTCTCAATATTTGGGGGCCTTCAGCATGGAATCCACAATGCCCTCAGACTGAGCAATGTCATAGAATATGTCAATGAATTTGGAGGGAGGTCGGATGAAGCGAAGTGGGACTATCAGAAAAGAGAGGGAGGAGAAAGAAACTTAGAAAGCACCCATCCTAACTGATCAGACAGTTAATAATAATAGTGGCAGAAAGTTTGTGCTTCAGACTTGCAAGATTCCGTTACTGTAGCTTTACTGCAAAGTAGATTTCATGCATCTAGTCCTGGTTCCTGTCTAGTTTACCTGGGAGGGCTGTCAGGCAAGCAGAACCTATAAGCAAACATATGGGATTTTATAATTATAATCCTCATCTTGATTTGCACACAGCAGCCAGACAATCATCTCCCCAATTCACGGCTCAGGAATTCTGGGAGTTGAAGTCCATGACTCATAAAAGAGCCAAGGTTGCCTACCCCTGGTATAGTGCAACTTCGTGTTATTAAAATGGTATGTGTCAGCCTTCCTAGGTAGACCAGACAAGAAACACATGGGTTAAATTTACATTATTGTAAGGCTACTTTAACAGAATCTTGCAAGTCTATAAGCACAAAGCCTCATGCTGTCTCCTTTACCGCTGACAAGTTGGTAGCGTAGCTCCCTTCTGAGCCTCTTTCTTCACCCGTTATGCAGCTAAGGCTCATGCCCTCTCTTATTTGAGAGGTTTATTAAACTTCTTGTGGAATAGATTATTTGATCAGGTCTATCTAGCGGAGTTGAAAGGATCAGAGGTCAACTTTTCAAATGGCATAGCTAGTGCTACGGAGTCCTGTCTCTTCTCCCTCAACAATTATAGGCTCAAAAAACCTCCAATTAACACTGTTAGATATTATCTTTGCCGTCTCATGGGGTCCTGTCTCTTAGCTTCCAAATAGGAGTGACTATGAATAGTTTTACGTAGAAATAATCACCCGTACAATTAACATTCAGAAAAATGAGTTATTCTAGAACAGAGGCCCCCAACCTTTTGGGCAGCAGGGAACCGGTTACATGGAGAGAGTTTTTTCCAAGGACCAGAGGGGGCGTGGTTTTGCCTGCATCCCGCAGATGGGGTTTTGCTTGTTTGTGCGGACCAGTTGCTGGCATGCCATGGACTGGTACCGATCCACGGACAGGGGGTTGGGGACCTCTGTTCTAGAACTTTTTATTTCCCAAGAAGAGAACAGCTAACGTTGACAGTCCATAGAGTAGATGCACTAAGGACAGAGAAATAGTGCCTCATTGTCACAGGAGAATAGGCTTAAAAGTGGCCTTGAACTTCAACCGTATCAATTACCTATACCATATCTTCTTAACTTAAATCAGTGTCATTCTAGGTATCACTTCTCACTTCATTTCCTAGGATTCCTTGAAGTAACCACTGAGAAGAGGTCAGAGGGGAGTAATCTTATCTAGTGCCTGTAGACTCCATGCTATACATTTTATTTAAAAATCGACTTACAGGATCTTGTAGGGTAAATATGTGTATGGATAGTTACGTTTTTCTATTTATAGAAAACTGTCTATTTATTTAAAAAAAAAACATAAATATTAGAGCCAGTTTGGTGCAACGGTTTAAGGCACCAGGCTAGACCCTGGGAGACCATGAGTTCTAGTCCCACCTTTGGCAGAAAGTCACTGGGATGACTAAAATGGTGGAAATTGCAAACCCCTTCAAAGCTGTTGCACAAAATTTACAAAAACTCATCTAGACAGCACCAGGAACTGAAACTGACTCAAAAGCACAAATACTAAGTCCCTATCAATTATTATTATTATTATTATTATTATTATTATTATTATTATTATTATTATTATTATTATTATTATTATTTATATACCACCCTAAATAATTTTATTTATATACCTCCCTTCTCCCGAAGGGCGGTATACTTATACCAGTATACTTGTTTGAGTTTATATATAAGTATACTTATACTTATACCAGTATAAGAAATGATAATAATAAGAAATACTATTTTTCTATATATACTTTGCAAGAAAAGAAAACTGTGGGTTTTGTAATAAAACTCCATAAACATACAGACAGACATTGCATGCATGTTGGCACATATTGAACAAGTCAGTTTGAAAAAGAAAATATGACAGCTATCGTTTTCCCTCAGATGAGTATCCCAAAGGAGACAAGACTTGTAAACTGAAGCTATATCAATCTATGAAGAATACAAATGTATAGTGTATTTTTAATAAAGCAAGTCACCAAGAATCTCGCCGTAGAAGAGAAGAGCTCATTCTCAATATCACAAATAAATCATTCAAACAATTTGAAGGCAGACCTTACATGACAAAAGTGCTTTCTGTTCATAATGTTGAAGGAAAAGAAAGTGAAGGTATTGGTAGCCTTTATACAACAATATTCTATCATCTCTGAAGGGAAACTGCAAGCAAATAGTTCTAAGTAGTTGGCATTTTTTTAAAAAAAGAATGATCAGTTTGTCAGATATGAATGAAATGTTTTATTTTCATCACTAACCCGTTTCCAATTCATAATGGCTTATCATGTTGAACATATCATGAAATTTAATCATATAATAATAAGTATCACAGTAAGATTGGAATGTATTTGTACTTCATATTTGAACTAATAACAGTTATCTAGTGACATGGATATACTCTGTAAAACACAATATTGAACCAATTAGAATATATGTCTATGACAAAACACATTTTTTAAAAAAACAGGTTTCGGTTTTGTGCTTTGAGTCAGCTATGAATTTCTTTTCTCTATGTTGTGCTGATAAACTGCAATTTTGTAATGTAATTCCAACCAGATGATACAGAAAGAACAATAGCCTAGGCCACAGGTCTGCAACCCGCGGCTCCAGAGCCGCATGCAGCTCTTTCAGCCATCTCCTGTGGTTCCCGGTCCTCTGCCATGTGCAGTCCAAAAAAAAAAGTGGGACTAAAAAAGTTCAACCAACAATTCAAATATGCAGGGTAGGTACATATCTCGCCTTGGTTCCACTCTTCAGTCCAACCCTGTTCTGCGCATGTGCGCATGTGCACACATTTTTTGCGGCTCCCAGTTTTTCCTTTTGTGAAGGAACCGGTTCTGAGTGGCTCTTTCACTGTTTCAGGTTGCTGACCCCTGGCCTAGGCCCATGGTGGTGTGCCACAGGTGGCACGCAGAACCCTCTCTGTGGGCACGCATGCTGTCGCCTGAGTCCTAGGCCTTCAGCTGGGTTTTACAAAACCTTTTCACTTTAGGCCTCCACTGCCATGTGCAAAAAAAAAAGGTTCAAACAATCAATCAATTTCAACTTCTCACGAGAAAAAAAAAGATCTCACAAAGTTGGAATTGATTGATTAAACTTCTTAGTCCCACCCAGTCTGCTGTTACCACCACAGCCATGCCCACCCAATGGGCCACACCTACCCAATGGGCCACAGCCACCCAATGGGCCACAGCCACCCAATGGGCCACGCCCACCCGGCACCCAATGATACGTAAGTGGGTTTTGGGTTGCAATTTGGGCACTCTGTCTCTAAAAGGTTCGCCATCACTGGCCTAGGCTTTATTACCTCCAGCATCTACTTTTGGCGGTAGGAAAGGCTTTTGTCTTTTAAAGAGAAACATTTTTCCCTAGTTACTTTACATATGGCTATTCCCATCACCAGCTATGATGATAAGTTTATTTATAGGATCTCATAATGTAAAGACATTTGAGCCAATTCTGTTTTGTTGGGACTGCAACCCTGTCAATGTCCATTATCAGATATTCAGCACTACTACTGTTGCCAGCCTCTCAAGTAAATCAGACAAGATGAGCTAATTTGGGCACTCGGTCTCTAAAAGTTTCGTCATCACTGGTATAGGGTTTCCTGCCTGAGCAGGGTTGGACTAGAATAGATGATCTCCAAGTTCCCTTCCTACATTATCATCATCATCATCATCATTACCACCTGCATATAACTCAATCACATTTTGTCTTAAGGGCCTGTTTTCAGGCTAAGGAGTCTCAAATATTCTAACCTTTTCCCATAGGGCAAGGGTTCAAACCCCTGACTGTCCTCTTCACAATACTGTTATCTTGTTTAAAATGTAGCTGCCAGACGTAGACATAGTATCACAGTTGCTGATGCAATATATAATTGTATACAGGCTTTACAATGTTACTTTTTTGTCAAAATCATGGATAAGATTGGCACTTATCGATAAAATATCTATTGCAAACTCTGCATTGGCTTCAGGAAGGACATCTGATCAATAAATGGTCAGCTCCAGTCAGTCAGCCCTACTCTATTCTGAATTAAGGGATTACAAGGTTGTAAAAAGGGAAAAAATAATATATGATTGATTCTTTCCCAAATCCTGGAAAATTCTCTCCCTAACCTTTCGTGGGTCCTGCCTTATTTCATATCTGATCTGGGTACAATCAGAGACAAAAGCCTCTAGCAAACGTCTAGGTTAGATAACTTCTATGGGGAAGGATGACACCTATGCACAGGAATATAACCCAAAGTAGTTCTGGATTTCCTTATTAAAGTTAAAGATATTAATTTAGCTGGTTGTGTACGTGCTGATCCACTCATTTTATACCACAGAACATTTTTTATCTGACATTTTATACATGGTTGCATTGAGCTTCCTTAATGATATTTTCCTGTTTTATCTTTCACTCCCAAACTTCAAAGCAGTTCTGAAATTCTGTATTAAGCAATTTTTTACTATCCCAGAAAATAATATATTACAAATGCCTACACCTATCCCCAAAACGAATGGAATTTATGAAAGAGAGATAAGTGGCAGTAAAAGGGAAAAAATATAGTTCAAATAAATGACCCTATTATAATAAAAAATGTTGTAAATCTTTTCTTTTTTTAATGGAAACACATTACAAAACTACTATAGGCATCAATAAATAAAACTGGCTGGCACTTTATATCTTCATGTAATATGATACTGCCGGCATTTGCCACATAGTTATGAAGAAGCTTTATTTGCTTTATAATATGGTGCTGATGTGATTTATGGCTGCTAGATATCTTTTAAATTAAGATTTCTGTGATCGTTGTTTTCTATTAAGGCAAACACAACAATATTTCTCCCTTTTCAAAAGAAAAATCTATTCATTATACAGCATATTTCAGTTGCTCATCTGTGAGATGACAATGATTAATTTCTGCTGATGAATTGTTTTCTTCCAATAATTAATTTAAGATAGTCACTATTTTAATAAGTAAGACATAAATTTTTCAGAGTATTTCTGGTTAAGTAAATGATGCAATGTCTTCATATAACTGACTTTAACTTATGGCTCTGATATTAATCTGTCAGATATTTGGAGAATATAGCATTACAACAAAACACAATGCACAGCACTCATACTTTTAGGAGAATATACATACAATATTTGGGGTACAAAACAACTGCAGATGATCACTAGATGGCAGGAAAATGTAGGAACTTCTCTGTTTATTACCATTTAGTAATTATCCAGATTTTTGCAGCTGAAATGTATAGCCTGAATTAAATAAACTGTTTTTAAAAATAACAATGAGGTTAGTGGCATTGTACAGTAATTATATTTCTCTGGAGAAGGCTGTATTACTAGGAAAGATGGAATGAAAGAGAAGAAGAGAACAATCAACAGCAAAGTGGATGGACTACATTGTTGGAAGGCGTGAAGTACCAATTAGGGACAAATAATCATGGAGAAAAGCCTATTCTATATGGTTGCTAAGAATCACTGCTATCTTGATGACCCATGTTCAATCAATCAATCAACTTTATTTAGCTCATTTTTGAGAAGGTGTTCTATGAACTTTACTGTTTTTGATTTCTAAATCAGGAGTCCCCAACCTATGGTCCGTGGTCCGGTACCGGGCTGTGGCCTCTTGGCCACCGGGCTACGGAATAGCTGGCGAGCCATCCCACTCACAGTAGCACCGCCGCACGGGTGCTAGCAGCCCCATTTGCTCATGTGTACCAGCACGCCACTATGGGGCTGACATCCTGCTTGTGTTAGCATTGCCACTGTGCATGCATATATGGGCCACATGCGTGCCCACATTTTCCTGCTTTTCCCTTTCCTTCTGGGCTGCCAAGCCAGAAAGATTGGGGAGCTCTGTTCTAAATGATATTCAAAATGCTGATAAAGGCATTTTGGCTATGATTTTAACCTAATCTAACTGAAAAATAAAACCTGCTAATAAAATAATTCTAAAGGGAAACAAACATATTTTTGTTTTTTAATATTATATCTTAGAAATGTCCTGGGTTTTTTACCCTTTAAGGACTTCCTCTAGCCAATTGCTATTTCTAAAAAAAATTGCTGATAATACTTGCTTCCATACTAATTATAGGATGTATCATTTAGTTACTAATGATTAAACACCACAGTCCTTACTTACTTGCACACATACAGAATTACTTCAATGAACCATTTCTGCAATTTCATACTGTAAATAGTCCTGTTTTTCAGCCAAATTCATTAGTTATGTTCAAATATGTGCAGATAAAGGACACAGCTACTTATATCTAAGTAAGTTTCATAAAAAGAGGTGTTAATAAACACAAAGTTTCTCTATGCTAAGATGACATAACTTTTCCTGTACCCCAAACGATCACAAAAATCAAATTGTGCTACAAGGTGTGATAAACTGTAGTGACTCTACAATATTGATAATTTTTCTACATAATAAAATAGTTTGTATATGTGTGCTGTTCACAGTATTAAATTATTTCCAAAGTTAGTTATTTTATGGAGAGTGAAATTATTTTTAAAATCTGACCATCATAAATATTAAGGCCCACTAGCACTGTTGTCAGAACCCACTCCAATCCACATCTTAGGAAAGAAAAACTCTTGGAGACAAGTTTGTCCAAGCAGGAACTTTTACTAAAACATAGATGACAGTGGATAAGATAGACAGGATCTAAAAACTGTCTCACAGATCAATACTTTTAAAGTGTCCCTGAGTAAAAACCTTCCCCTCAGTCCATTTGGTCAGTCCTGGATCAATCAGTTTCAGGTGTCAAACCCCTCGTGGGAAAAGAAAAACACTAGTACTTTTGCAACATTATTACTTCCTCCCCTTCACATTCCGTTTGGAGATACAAGCCAGAACTCTCCCACCCCTTTCTTTGTTCTTCCTAGTTCAGAAGATTTCTTCCCTGGTCTTTTGTGATGGCCTCCAGGCAGGCTGAATAAACAAACATTGCATCTAAGGGATAGAGATGGGCAATTTACAACCCTGTCTTCTCTTTCCGTCCTTGGGAATGGCAGAATCCAGTAAGGGGGTGAGATTTGGGTTTTGCACAGAGAGGGAGTTAGAAATGAGATAAAAATGGATTCTGACAATGTTATGTATTTAAAAGTTAAATAATTATATTCCCCTCACATTCATGAGGGAATCCCGGCAGCCGTTGACAGCCGTCAAAAGGCTACCGCGGTTTTTCCCCCCACTGACGCGGCAAGCGGCCGATTCTGACAGCTGTCAAACTGCCGCGCAAGCGCAGTACACTGACAGCTGTCAAACCGGCCGATTCTGACAGCTGTCAAACTGACGCGCAGGCGCAGTGCACTGACAGCTGTCAAACCAGTCGGACCGCGCATGCGCAGACCAGCCGGAGCTGTCAAAAGCTGCCAGCTGGCCCCGGCAACAACCCGCTGTCAGCCGAGGCTGCCTCAGCCGGTCTCTTCTGATTGGACGCCGTCGCGTGGCGGGAGAACCCCGCCAGTTTATTGGTTCTGTTAAAGTTGTTGGTGTTACTGTTCCCTATAAATAGCGGGGATTCCCGGCGGTGCCTCGCCCAAGACCTCTGCCCAAAATAAACAAGTTGACCATGCCTACTGTCTCCTGGTCGTCCTTCGGTACAATCCAGACAACTATACTGATCAAGGAAATTTATTACTGAAAAGTTTAAACGTACACAGGTAGCCCTCATGTAATGACTGTCCTATATACTGACCATTTGACGTTACAATACTGCTGAAGAAGTAACTTTACAACTGGCCCTCATGCTTGTGATCACTAAACCATCCTTGCAGTCATGTGATCCAAATGCTTCATAGCCAGCTTTACAAACACAAGCAGAGTTAATGGAAAATCTGACAGTAAAATTGCAAATCATGGTCATGTAATGTCTTAATAACTTAGGACAAATTTAGAGATTGACTTACCAAACCCAATTGTGGTTATTAAGCAAGAACTATCTATACAGTAATTGCCTAAGGCATTATTTTTAGTAATGCCTTAGTTCAGTACAGTTTAGTAATACATTCAGTATTACCAACGGAACCCTCAATTTCTTCGAAATAAATTTTGTAATCTCAAATAGGCTTCTCTGTATGAAACTTTAGTTAAACTTTGTTCATTTGTTTTTTAGCTGTTATATGGCCACCCATAAAAAGACAAAGAGTCACTTGTCTGAGATGGGTGGCTATAGAAATTAAATACATAAATAGCAATCTGGGGGCACAAAGTTACTGCAGAGATCATAGTTTGTGAAACTCAATTTTGCCTTACTGCTACAGAATTCATATGAGGTTAAAGTGCAGCTTTGTGACTATCACAAATATATTCCTAATAGTTATAAATTATTGCTAATATTAATACATTTATACAGCAGTTTTGCAAACAAAAGTTGCAAGGCTTTTTTAGGCTACCATTCATCCAGTGCTGAGATTATCGGTTTGTCTAAAAAACAACAACAACCTAGTAACATTCCCTTGGAAGGAAATAAAGTGAGCTGAAAAACAATTAAGTGGAAATTCCGATATAATCGGACATCTTTTATGCTTTAGCATTTTCACATCTGCCTACTTTCCAGCAGCTGTTGCTTTTATAATTGCTCAAAGCACCACTGACTAAAGCAGTTGATAAATTCATTCTGGCTACGAAGCTTCTGAATCTCAATCACATGAGTGCTGCAGGGATCATATGTATGATGGCCAGTTGTAAAGTTACACAACTGTTAAACTGCTTAAACAATTGAGGTCTTGCATCAGATATTGCTAAACCCCTAGACTCACAGATATGGGGAGTGTCTAACAAAACATGCATCATGACTTTATGATGCAAACCCTGTGACCTACACACCTGCATCAGAAGTCAGGAAGGAGAAGAGTTGCGCTGTAATGTCATGCATATTGTTTTTGACAATGCATGTTAGTAGCAAACACGTGTGTTTTATCTTTATATAGCTAGGAACAATATGGAACACATTTCCTTTTTTCTGGGATACAGAAGTTGGACCTGAGCATTCTCGCTCATGAATTTGGGTCCTCATAAGGCTCTACTCCCAGTCTGCTTCTCAGCACATTGAAAATATGCAAGGAGTAGCAATAGGGGAGGGGAGTTAATTATTTGAATACCATACTATTGGGTTTCAGCAAACTGACTGGCCTATTCTTAAATCATACTAATTATCTCTGGTAATCCCAAACTCAAGATTTTTTTTAAAGGATGCAAATAAAGAGAGCTTTAGTTTTATTATTCAAAATCATACCTCCTATTGCCCAGTCCCAATTCTGAGTAGCTGTGTAAAATTTATTTGGTAGCCGACCCCGTCTCTTCCATCCACCTTAGTTCACTTTTTCTTTCTCTTTCCTATCTTCCCTCTTCCCCATATATTTCACTAATTATTTCTCTTCTAAAATATAATCATCTTTGGAAAAATAAACCCATTCCTTCCTTTGCTGCCTTCTCCTCCTCTTCTCCATCATCATCATCATCATCATCATCATTTTATTTCTATTTCTTTCATAAGGGTCACATTTAGGTTTGGATTAGAGTTAGGAGATAATCGACAAACAACTTCACTATTTTGCTCTGTGGTGTAATTTATAGCTGCAGTCCAGTCAGAATGTAGTTTGTGCATATGCACCACCTTATCTTCATGAGGAACCCAGAAAATGACAATATCGTTTGGGCAAAAACAAAAAACCAGAAGCAGAGTTCTGGCTTTCCCTACTCCCAAAATGGTTCTCGGTGTTTGCAGTATACTGATTTAAAAAAAATATAAAATCACTTTTTGACAAAGAGGAAAAGAACGCTAGAAGCAGTCCTATTCTTCCTGTGTCTGTTACAGCTGTGGCGATTGTAGCTATGGTGCTATAAGGAAAAAAGGACAATTTAGGGAAGCAGGATGGCAAAGACCATCTCAAACTCAAGTATCTATTACTGATGACGTGGGGTTGATGACAGAGGAGGGATCTTTTTCTAAGCTACACAAGCTGTCCCTGGCAAGTAAGCTATAGTGCTTATACCAAAAGCATAGCAGAGGAGGCAGAGAAGCCAGTGCTAGTAGGTGTTCCTGCTGATAGTGCATTATTCCAGGACTGTGCGTTATTTCAGAGTCCAAGCTCCATGCCTGGATCAATTATAAAATGGCCAGACAATAGAGGCAGCATAGTGTGAGATCATTTCAAAGCGGTGACAGATCACAGCTATACTATCTGCGACAGTGCAAAAGCAAACGGAGAGGGGAAGCAGGCAAGGTAGCCAGAACTGGCATTTGAAAGGCATCATTAGGCTGTACTATTGGCAGGAAATCATTCAATACTATATTGCTTGCCCCCATTGGGCTTTCTTCTCTCATTCTTCTCCTCCAATAGGAAGTGACATAGCCTGGTAACCATGGAACACATGGAGTGTGGCAAATACACACCCACCAAATGAAAACCACTGATATGGCACACACCACCCTCTGAAGAAATAGAAATGCAATCAACAGCATGCATAGCCCCGTTCTGAGGCTCTGTGAATAAGTATGATTGGTTTAAAAGTGGAGGCTTCTAGTCTCGGTATGGCAGTTGTGAGCACAGGAAAAATAACAAGTAATGGGAAAGGGGATCTGTAGTGACTTTGCATACTTTCTTTCATTTAAGTTAGAACCAGAACTGAAGAAATGCTTTTTTTTTATTTAATAAGCTCACGTCTAGTTTGAGTGAACAGTAAAGGCTTCCATGTTATAATGACAGTATTGATGTGCTAGATAGAAGGTCTGATCTGCTCATTAGCATTCATTCTTTCACTTCTGTTTGTGGGAAATAGCTGTGAGGAAAAAAATGTTTTCATAAAATGGACATCATCAGGGTGATTTAAGCAACATGCCAAGATTGAATTTTTTGAGTATAAAGGAACTCCTCCAATTAAAAATGAAATTCAATTCACTTCTAAATGGAGGTTGTTTGTGGAGATGGCTATGTTAATGCAAGTACTGTTGGGCCCAAAAGTGTAAAGATGGTGAAATGGGAAGAACTGATTGATGTTTTTAAAAAAGAGAACAACATTTGATAGTGACAAGACAGATTTTACATGAGAAAGGTTGATGAGTTGATTAAGCACAATTGCTGAATCACTTAAAGGGAAATTGCTATCAAAGTTGGCATTTCACAGGAACATGTGGCTCACATTGTAGATGTTCTCCATACAAGTAGTCCTCAACTCTCACAACCACAACTGGGACCAGAATTTCTTCCCCAGTTTTCAGCATTTTTCCTGACAGCTCTGTCATCCATTCTATCAATTCTTCTTCCTTGTCCTCAAATATGATCTGAAGTCTTCAAAAGTAAAGTGTTTTTCCCATTTCTGGTGATATATTTAGGTCTTCCAAATTTTTATTTATCTTCACCTGTCTGTTGGTTTCTTCTTTTGAATCCTCTATCTTTATGTCAGTTTCCTCTATTTTTTCATCTGGTTTCTCAGTTTCTAGTTCATTCTTTATGGTCATTTTCTGAACGTCTTTTGTTTGTAAGTTTAAGTTGGAGAGTTGTTCATTTCTGTTATTTAAATTATTTTTCATCTCCTCATAATTTAAAACAATTGTTTCTTGAATTATTTTCAACATGGAAGGAATTTCTTTCTGAAGTCCATTTACATTTTTATTCATGTTTCTTCCAAAAAGAAATAGCCCAGAAGCAACTTTCCCACTGCTTCTTAATATTTCTTGATAATTCTTGAAACTAAAAGTCAGTCAATATTTGTAATCCAGGCCAGCCAATTTAGAATGGTTTATTGTCTCCTTCATACAGATAAAAACAGCCCAAGGATTTTTTTCCCTTTTCCCAGCTGCAGTCTGCAAAAAATACAAGTTTCCAGGAACAACAAAGAGCCTTATCTATGTCCAGGCTTCGTGCCAAATTTTAAGCATAATAAATTGTAATGCCAAGGTTCATCACTAGATGTCGTTAACATCCATCTTCCAGCTTTTAAATCCAAACATATTTCATCAACTTTCCAAATATCTTTTCGAATATAAAATCTTAAAAATACTTTTAGTCCCTAAATTTGTCCAAGCTACATCTCTATATTAAATCCAAATTAATCTTGTAGTTTTCTCTAATTTCCCCCGAAGAAAGTTATTTGCCGCTTCTCTTTTCCTGAGAGAACGGGGTAGAAATTTCCCTTCTCTTTATCATCTGGGGGATTCTTTGCTTTGGGAGTTCTTTTTTCCAGGAAAAGGTTTTAAAGTTATAAAGAGAGGATCATTCTCACCCAGTTCCACCCGTGTTGTTCAGAAGTTGTTAGTTAGTGCTTATCTTGGGTTGTCGGTGGCTTCTGGCTGGCTGCATAAATGCGGCCAATCTTCTGCCGGTTTGAAGAGCTACCTCAGATCCAATGGAAGGGCTGCTGCTCCCCCAGGATCAATGAGGGTCCCCTTCTTCTTCGTCATCTCTCCAGGGTGACTTTAGACCCTTTTTAGGGTCCCCAGCAGAGCAAAATTGGACGTGGCAAACAGAGCCCATTTTCCTGCGCCCATAACACCACAACATCTAACCCAGAAGTCTTTGGGACCAGAATTTCTGTTGCTAATTTCTGAGTCCTTCAGGAGAAGGGCGGTATAGAAATATTAATAAATTAAATTAAATTAAAATTAAATAAGGCAGTTGTTAAGTGAGTCACAACCAATTTTACAACCTTTTGTGACAGAGTTGCTAAGCAAATCACATAGTCATTAAGTGAATCTGGCTTCCCCGTTGGCTATGTTTGCTGGAAGCTGACTGGGAAGTTCACAAATAGGGATCCCATTTCTTCAGGACACTGAAGCCATCATAAACACAGGGTGCCTCCCAGAGTCACCTTGCAGGAGAGATGGGCAGCCCCAAATTTTAATCACATGACTGTGAGGGTGCTGCGATGTTCGTACATGTGAGGACCACTAATAAGTCACTTTTTTCAGTGCCATTGTAACTTCAAGTGGTCACTAAACAAATCAAGGACTAACCACTTCTAAAATTTTAGAAACACCCCCCCCCCGCAAGGATAGCCTAGGCCAGGGGTAGGCAACCTTGGCTCTTTTATGACTCTGGGAGTTGAAGTCCACGAGTCATAAAAGAGCCAAGGTTGCCTACCCCTGGCCTAAGCAGCTGCCAGGAGTCAACAATGACTCAACAAAATAAACAAGTAAAAGAATGTTGGATCAGAAGTCAGCTTACTTTTTTATAAAACTGGAATTCAGCAATGAATCATTTATAAAGAAGCCATGTTGTGATTATTATGTACAGGTAGTCATCAAATTGTAACAGTTCATTTAGTGACCATTCAAAGTTACAATGGCACTGAAAAAAAGTGACTTATTTTTCACACTTACAATCACTGCAACATCCCCGTATAACATTAAAATTCAGTTCTCTCAGGAAAAGAGAAGCGGCAAATAACTTTCTTCAGGGGAAATTAGAGAAAACTACAAGATTAATTTGGATTTAATATAGAGACGTAGCTTGGACAAATTTGGGGACTAAAAGTATTTTTAAGTATTTATTTGAAAAGATACTTGGAAAGTTGGTGAAATATGTTTGGATTTAAAAGCTGGAAGATGGATGTTTGGCTTGGCAACTGAGTCATTTTTATGACGGTTGCTGTATTCCAGGGTTATATGATTACCTTTTGGAAGCCTCTGACAAGCAAAGTCAATGGGGAAGCCAGATTCACTTAACAACCAGGTTACTTCACAACTGCAGTCACACACTTAACAACTGTGGCAAAAAAAGATCATAATATGGAATAAAAATCATTGAACCACAGTCTCACTTACCAAGATAAATTTTGGGCTCACTTGTGGTTATAAGTCGAGGACTGCCTGTAGTTGGTGTGTTTATCATATCTCGTTGTACTAAATCAGTAGCCATATACACAGTATTTTATTCCATATCCAAGTCAATATAGTCAATGAACTAGTTCAACAATTTGATATTATATTATAAATTTCTTCAGAGACGGTCATCTTTAATGTAAAATGTCCTCATATGGAATAGATAGATCCTTGCTATTCTTTGTTTATTTCCATTTGTGATACAGACTTATCAATGATTCTGTTTTTTTTAAAAGGACTAGAATTGTTTTGCTTTTTCTACATGGAATGCAGAAGGTATTTCTGGCAGATTGTAGCATTTATCACAGGAAACAATTATTAAAGCTTCCAGTACTGTTGCTACATAGAGACAACACAACTGGCATATTGATCTGGTTCCTATGTTTGTGTCTCAGTTACATGGAGTGTTATTGCTGATAAGTAACTACTGTAGGTTAGGGAATTGTCTGTAAGCTGGGCATCAATTGCATTATCGCTGAGGTGCATAATTATCATTTCTGGAAGGTTGGACTGAATAAGGTAAAAACCAAATATCAACTTCTCTCTGGAGAAAAAGGTTTGGGATTTAAGTGGGCTATCAATCCCAGAAGGAAAAAGAATGTCATACACATCGGTATTTTAATTGTGCTTTTGTTTGCATTTTAATTGCATGGCATTTCAAAAGGCAATTTTAGCTGAAAAGTGGTGCAACAATACTCAGTGATTGCAGATTAAAAACTGAAGAGTTGGTAAAGTATGCATATGCAGTGCAGAGAATGTTATGGCTTACTTCATGCCTGACTGCTCTAAAATGATAATTCCTGTCTACTATTCCCCCCTCCAACTTAGAAAGGATAGTGCCATAATGAACACATAGACTTTCTACACCTAAAAAAATTTAAAGCCTGTCCCTGTGACACTGAGCTTGAGACACAAAAACATAGGATAAATAATGACTGAAGCAAAACAGAAGCTGTGGAAACATCAGAGATTCAAGCAAAAACAAGATAGGTTGCTGACTATGCTTATCAAAGGATTTTCTTCCTGGATGAAGGCAAAGCTGCAATATATAGGATTTGTTTTATTTTGTGCTTGCAGTGTACTATACTATAGCCCCACAACTATTTTCCTTGTCAATATGTGGGTTACCATTATATTTTGTCACACAAACAAATCCAGCAGTTTTATGAAATGGATCAGATTTTTTTTCCAAACGTCATATTTTTTAATAAGTTTGACAGTTTTATATTGTTTCTTAGAAAAAGGATCTTTATGTTCTAAAATAAGAACATGAGGCTTCATACCAAATGTCACCTATCTAGCTCCATTCTTTCTGTGCTACACTAACAGAATAACAGGGTTGGAAGGGATCTTGGAGGTCTTGCAGTCCTTGCACTGATGGGTAGCTGTTCTCCAGGGTTGCAAATTAATATCTTTCCTAAACTTATCCAGGAAGACCAGAATTAAGAATGTTGGAATCTCTTCTATGCAATTGCAGAGCCTCTACTACTGTGGTCCAGGACAGGGGTCTTCAAACTTGGTCCTTTTATGAGTTGTGGACTTCAACTCCCAGAATTCCTCAGCCAACGTGCCTGGCTGAGGAATTCTGGGAGTTGAAGTCCACAGCTCATAAAAGGGCCAAGTTTGAAGACCCCTGGTCTAGGACAACTTGCCACAGCCAACTTGCCGTAAGACAGCTGGCTGTGGCTAACATGCCACGGGATAACTCACTGTGGACAATTCCACACAGAATAATTCAATACAATAATTGTTTTCCTCCATTGTTTCTTTAACATTATTTCAAGTTTTTTCACTAGAAATAATGTTTTGTTTTTCTTTGAAGACGTTTCGCTTCTCCATTCCCCACCATCCAGTCAGAGCTGAAGAAGCTTCTTGGATGAGAAGCGAAACGTCTTCAAAGAAAAACAAGAAAGTCCAGCCTCCTGAAAAAGCATCTTTGGGATACTTATAACCAAAAGTTCTAAAACCCACTTTATCACACATTCCTAAGACTTCTTTTGTTTCAAATGTCAATAAATTTTTAATACATCTTAGCAATCACATGTTCATCGTTTGTACACAATTCCTGTTTCAAAATCAGCTTTACAATGTTCAATACATTTGCTATAAGGGCATTTTCAGATTCTCTGTGCAAGCACAAATAATTCTACTGTGACTGGCCGTGAGTAAAGTGTAAGTATACTTTTATTTTCTTTCAGGGAAGGATATCTTGCTTAATTACTTCAATGAAAAGCCAGTCTATCCATGGGGCTTTCCTAGTAAAATATAGGAACGCCTTACCTTTGCCTTATTCTATGAAACATTGTCCCCAAAGTTTTCATCCACTATCAGCTTCTTTCTGTTTCACTAGTGCCATTATATAAATGTCTGCTTGTTTTAATTCATCAGCTGGGATGTGTTCTGTACCAGCCTGCTACCGGCCCTGCAGAAAAGGCAGGGACAACCCCTTTACAAACGGCAAGAGGCTGGAATTACGCCTGCCAAATTTATAGCTACAAAAACAAACAAGACACGAACCAAGAAACAGAAGCTTTAAGAAACACGAACTATCCAAGTGGTTGCCTTCAGCAAACCAGCCCTCCCCACACATTCCCCTTATATAGAGTTCAGGGCGTGGCTTCTCTCTGCCTCCTTCCGAGAAGCCCCATTGCCTTCCTCTGTTTACTCCTAATTGACTGCCTCCTGCGTCGGGCATCCTTGAACAGGGCCAGCTGTGGGTCATCTTCATCCACGCTGTCAGGCTCACACAGCTGGGTCTCCGTGGTGACCAAATGGGAGGGGCCTGGCTGAGGGCTCTCATCAGCAAGATCTTCAACCCCCTCAGCAAGGTCTTCAACACCCCCCTCCTCCTCCTCTGAGTCGTCCGACCCAACTGCCAAACCCACAGGCTGACCCTGAATCACAACAGGATGACCTTCAAGCTTTGAGTGACCCTGCTGGGATTTTATACTCTTGGCAGATGCTCCTATGTTCTTTGCTCAATCCTCCCAGAAATACCTCCCTTCCATGATGAGGCACTTAGGAGGAAGTGGGAATTGGAATAAGTCTTAATTATTGCGAACTACCTGGACAAGCACAAACGACAGTTTCTCAAGTGGTTCGCCATTCCTATTTCCTAGAGCAGGGGTGTGCAAGCTTAACAACTTTAAGACCTGTGGACTTCAGCTCCCAGAATTCCTCAGCCAGCTATATACATTTGGTTTTTTTTCTTGCTAATACAATCAAAAGGGAATTATGAAAACCCAGAAGTGATGTTTCTCTCTCTCTAGTTCAATAGCTAATTTTGCATATACAGTGTCTATGAATGAACACACATTCCGTAAGTATAGAATTTGACACATGGCTTCACACCATGTGTTTTAAAAAGAACTAGGTTAATTTCTGTGTGGATTATATGTAATTTCACAATAACAAAAAAAAGAGTACCTTCCATCATGGATTAATATACAAAGCATCAACTGAATCCTAACAATCACAAATTGTGACAAGTCTGCAGTAAATCCTCTTTCTCAGTCATGAAATCCACAGCTATTCCTTCATGTTGATATTTTCAGTGGAAAAAAAATTAATCATAATAATGTTAAGGAAGAACAGATAGTATATCTGAATATATTATAGGTATAGTTCTTCAAGTTAAGTCAAGGGCTGGTATATATAGTTTTCCAGGCACCAGCCCAGAAATGATTTTTTTTTCAGTCTAACCTGCACCTAGTTGCTACATTTCTGGTGGTCACCTAAGGAAATATTAATCAGGTCTAATCCTATGTAATATTTTTGGGATTAGCCAAGATTGGCTAGATACTTATATCTATCTTATATGAATGTATTTTATCTAAAACAAGCTGGAAACTAGTAACAAACAACCAAGGAAGCTAATCACTTTGAGCTTTATTTAGGCCTATTAAGAAAAGGTTAAGGTGACAGCACAGTAATTCTGAGCAGTACCTTTGCTTTCAAATGTGAACCTTGCATAAATGTCACACATAGAATTTAATATCTAATTTTTTCATGTTCTGATGGAGGGGGCTAGTCATATAGCCAGCTTACTGTTACTTCTCTGTAAGATAGCTTGCATCCTGGGCAATGTTTATTTAACAGTTTCTATCCTCATGATCTATATGGGAATTCTCTCTCAAAGTGGAATGTCCTTCATTGGGGCACTCTGTATAAGTAATCCAGAGGTATTACATGGCTTCACACATTTGATGTACAGTGATATTAATTTATTTTGATTTGTTATAAATGCTAGAAATTATTATCTCATGTTTTTTTATATATTCAATATTCTTTTCCAGTTTGTGACCATTTAAAATTATTTCTTATAATGTACTGACAGTCTATTTATTGTCTGAAAAGCAACACAGAAATAGTTTAATAAATTAAATCAATCTAATGGTATATTGATTGACCTGCAAAAAAACAATTTGGGTAACCAAGATGAGAAAGCTGTTTTGCCAATCAACCCATCAGTCTTGGTTGAAGTCACCAAAGACATTAAGCATCTAATCCATACAAAACCTGTGACTTGTTTCAGCATTACTTCACAATTTCAGAGGATCATCATATCTCCATGCAAAATTCAACTTCAACATTAAATGGCTAGGTGGAAAATTATGCTTCTGTCCACTTGGGTTTGTCCAGGAAATAAAGAGTCAAATGCAATTAAAATGGTGTACTTAAGATGTGTGTGAATGATGGATCTAATGAAAGAATAAATGACCAGTATGAAAGAAGTACCCTGAGGGAGAACGAATGAGAATTGAATCACAAAGTGAACACTGTATATGAAGGAAATAAATATATGAAGGAAAAATGAATGGGTGGAGTTGTCAGTGCTAGTGACATAAATTTGATATTCTCATGATTTAATCAGATGGCATAAAGGGATCTAATGAGTCTTAAGTCTAAAGACAATGAAATACTTTAAATTCATCCATTATTAATAATATAAGAAAAATGCACTAAAGAATTTCAAGTAAATTCTATCCACTTGATCTTACCTGAGCATCAATCTTGATGTATTTCAAGATAGACCAAAACATAATTTGCTCGGGAACAACTATTTTTAACAGAGTATATTTATTTTAAAAGCAGCTACAGTAGGTAGCTGGAATAATCTTGCTGTGTAAAACAGTATTTTTACTAATTGTCTCTGCTCTTCACTTGCTAAACAAGGTGCTTTTCAGTTTGGGGCAGGGGGCGAGGAGGGGAAATCTGTCCATAAAACATGTTGATACATCTCCTTACAGCTAAAATCCAATGGCATGTGGTTGAAATTATTACATTCACAGTTTCAATACATGGCACACAAATTACCTCTTCAAGAGAGCTACATAATAATACCTGAAGCGTAAAGAGAGGAAATGGAGTTTAATTAAGTGCTGCCCAGCTAAATCAAACTGGAAAAAAAATTGCAGTAAGGAGAACATGGATGATGAGCTCACTTCTGCGCAAGATAAAAATATTGAACATTGTGTAAAAATCTTTCTGAAAATACGCTGCAGCTCCTCTGGGTCACAGAGCAGGCTTTCTGATGAATAAAAGTGGTTCTTTTATCATTCATCTCATTTTTTTCCTACCATTAATTAAATTAAATTAAAAGGAATAATCTGTGGTGTACAGATAGTCCTCAACTTACAACCACAAGTGAGTCCCAAATTTATCTTGCTAAATGAGAAATTTGTCAAGGGAGGTTTGCCACATCTTACGACTTTTCTTGTCACGTTTGTTAAGTGAATTACTGCAGTTGTTAAAATTAGTAACTCGGTTGTTAAGTGAATCTGGTCTCCCGATTGACTTTGCTTGCAAAAGGGGCTCACATGCAACCCGGGACACTGCAGCCGTCATAAATGTGAGTCAATTGCCAAACATCCAATTTCTGATCACGTGACCATGGGGTTGCTGCAGTGGTCATAAGTGTGAATAAGTCATAAGTTACTTTTTTCAGTGCCGTTGTGACTTCAAGCGGTCACTAAACAAACTCTTGTAAGTCGAGGACTACCTGTATGTGGAGGTGTTTCCACAATTTTTTAAGGCATACTATTTGACATCTGTGACAATGAAGAAAATATATTTATGCTCAGTATATCAAAAGCTCAAAACAAAGACAAAATAAGCTTTATTAAAGTAGAAATGGAAGCCGGGGGAAAAGTAACAATTGGATTAGGTGGGTTCATAATAAGGAAAGGCTGGATTGAGTTATGGTGGTTGAAAGAAAATCATACTTTCCAAACAGAGGAATGTTCTACTATTGATTGATTGACAAACTTTATTTAATGAGAGTTATATAGTGCCTGTCATACAGGAGCTCAAGACGCTCCTATTTCTCCACACAACCTTAAGTAGTAGGTTGACTTGAAAGTTAGCTGTAACAGACAAAATTGCAAATACAAATCCTACCTGGTTTTGAGATATTCGTCCAAGAACCCTGAGAACTGAATAGATTTTAAAAATAATAATACATAATTTTCTGTATGGCCGGTGTGCACAATTGGGATTGTATCGATCTTTGAATAGCATTCCAAAACTAGATAAGATCTGGATTGATTGGGGAGGGAATTTAGGGATTTTAAGAGGAAAAGCTTTCCTTAAACCTCTCAGGGCTTTTGCTGCCAGATATTGTGTCCTCACACTCTCCTCCTTTACATATATACAATTTCCAAAGAGGCATAAATTACATCCCATTCCTTCTGGTAGGCTTCAGAAGCCACAAAAGGAATGGAATCCATATTTTTGCACTTGTTTTAGGATGCCAAGAAGTTTTTTTTTTCCCCCAAAAAGTTTCTTTTTTATATAAGCCTTTGAAGATTATTCTGGTACATTTGATTCTGATATGCTTTTATTACTATTAACTGGGAGGCTTAAAAGAAGATTTTAATTCATTAAGCAGCGTATCTATCAATAAACTTTGACTCAACCCATTAAACTTTTCATTAATGTTTCTTTCTGTTCATAATCAAGCATTCAAGAGGAGATAATAGATTTGTACTATGTCCTGATTTTAGCAATTTTGTTTTATTAACGTTAGCCATCCTGGCAACACCTCTGACAATAAAAGAGATTGAAAGTCACTAGACTTTTATTAGCATTAGATTCTACTGTCAATGAAAGCCTAGAGCTCTCTATCCCCTTCTGAAGGCAAAGTGTGCAATAACTGTAGCTCAAATGAAAGGAGGATCAACCACTAAAACAAGGTAAAAGGAGAACTGAGCACATGTACCGTAGAGCAGACATGTCAAACACAAGGCCCGGGGGCCGGATCCGGGCCGCGAAGTGGTTTCATGTGGCCCGTGAAGCCATCCTGGAAACAGTGAGGGAACGGCCCCCACTGCCTTGGCCCTGGCCCAGAGACCCTCCTTCTGCCAGAGACCCTCAGATCTGTCCCACTCCTGCCCAGGCCCCCATAGGCACCCTTGATGTGAACGATGTAGAGCTGGCCATGCCCACCCAGTAGGCCATACGCACTCTAGCCACGCCCACCCAGTAGGCCACGCCCACCCTGGCCATACCCACCCGGCCCCTTGAGGGCAACCGCAATGCTGATGCGGCCCTCAGTGAAATTGAGTTTGACACCCCTGCCCAGGTAGAGGCTCCACAAAAATATCTCTACTGATTTTACTGGTATCTGCTAATATACAATGTAACAACTTTTACTCTTTTCAACTTCATACCAATAAATGTGACCGTGCCCTGTAAGGCAGGGTTAAGAAATTACTCATGTAAGCAATTCTGTGCATTTGAGATTGATTTGGAGTTGCTCATAAAACAAGTGTGGAACTCCAATGACACGTTGTGAAAAAGTAATAGGGTCCTTGTACCAAAAAAGGAAAAGATGAGTGCCAATTAGTGCCGTTCAGATTTGTTGTGTTCATTTCCCACAATT
Organism: Vipera ursinii; assembly: GCF_947247035.1. Lineage (NCBI taxonomy): Eukaryota > Metazoa > Chordata > Lepidosauria > Squamata > Viperidae > Vipera > Vipera ursinii. Next base: position 271,913,175 of record NC_139512.1, on the reverse strand, counting down.
CTCTATCTGTGTCAATGATGCTATGTGGAAAGAGAAGAGCTGGTATCATACTTCTAGAGAAAACTCAGTTAGGAAAAGCTGGTCTAAGCCGCTCAAGATATCTACAATAACTGTGAAGTGAATGTATCTGTAGAATATAATTAAATAATACAATCCACAGCTCTCCAAATTGGAGTCATTTCCGTTTAATCATTGTACTTCAGTGAATTAGATTACAGGTTGTATAATTTAATTAATTATAACACTGATTTTGTACCATACTATGCTTGTATGGTAGACTCTGGAACACACTTAGACTCTCTTAGGTTTCAAGCATCAGATAACTTGCATATACACACATGCACATAACTGACATTGTATTTCCCCCTCCGCCCCCCAAAAATCTGATTATCGAAATAGGATATAATTTTATATCATGCTGTTCAAGAAGTCACTGAAGACCAAATAAAATAAAACAGGAAGTACATCAGTGGACAATCTTTAAATATTAAACATCAGCTCCTCGTTAACAAAGCAATAGTTGAATATTGATCACTATTTGTCAACTTAAAAGTAACTGAATTTATATCTAGTTTTGGTTTTAAAAATCAAGTTGAAACTATTAACCTAAAGCAAATGATGACTTTGATTTCAGTCACACTTAACAATTTCTTACAATATACTCTTTTTAAAAAAATTAAATATTGTGAGTTGTTTGAGCCTGTCACTTGTGTCATAGAACTAATTAATATGTTCAGCTTTGCAAGTATTTACAAAATAATTTAAATATACTCAGAGAACAATAACTATCATGAGGACTGAACAGGGATGGCTTATAGTTACCTTTTGTTATTCCAACAATAGACATTTTTGTTTTAAACAGAGCTTTAAACCAAAGTATCACAATTCTGTTTGTGCTCTTCAGCAAAGCTTTCATCTGTCAGTAAATGATAGCAAGAAGAGTGTCCTTTTGCATTCCAAAACTTCCACTCACCAACAACCCATTTATTATGTAATTAATTTTCAAAGGTATTTTTTCAACAAAATAAGGTCCTTTCTCCAAGCTGAATTTTAAGTCTGAATCCTGTCCCACTAGCTGATAAAACCTAGGATCATCTATACGTCTATGAATATTTCAGTCCTGATCATTACCTTATTTTCTTCACTTGCCTGATCACAATTATTTGAAACTATTTGCTTTAACAAATTCTCCTCAATATGATACTTAGGTAGTCGTAATGAAGAGAACAAAGATTTTCATGGTTGGCAAAAGCCTAACTATTGGTGTTTAAATGAATAAGAAAATAAGTATAGTAATTAACAAGTTCAGCATGATCTTATTCTTGCTGAATTATTAGCTTATTCTAGTATTGTATTTTTCTGTCTATAAGATGCACCCTTGTATAAGACGCTCTGGTATGCAAGTTTCTCTGCGCCAATCAGCTGTTCGGTGAAGTGCCGAACAACTGAGCCGTCAAATCCAGAAGTTCGGCTGGCCGATGATCTTGCCCTCTCTTCCCCCCCATTAGTGGCAAGCCCACAAGGGCTTGACACCTGCAGCAGGTGACATGGCAACCCACACAGGCATGCCCTGGACTGCGGAGGTCACCATTATTTTTCAGTGTATAAGATGCTGCACTTGTATAATACGCACCTGATTTTTGAACAGGGTGTTTGCAGGAAAAAATAGCGTCTTATACAAGGAAAAATATGGGTAATTCTAAAATCATGCCATGCCATAACATTATTTTCTACTTTGTGCATTCATATTTATAATAAATTATTCTACTGATTATTTTTAGAGCTTGAAAGACAAAATATTCATACACATGAATGAAAATTGATCCCAGCACCTTTTTTTAACATTCCCCACCATCTCCAAAGAATGAATGGAAAAGCATCAACATCTTCCACAATGGCATTGCACATGTTTCCTATCATAGAAATCTGGCCAATATACTATCATTCATAGCAGTTAATTGGCTTTTACAGTGTGGACACTATACAATCTTACAATTATTGCTAGTATGCCCACCTTTGCCCTGTTTGTTCAGAACCATAATGGAAAGCAAAGGAAAATGAGTTGTGATTTTAACTTGTTTTTAAAAAGATATCATTTCTCTGCTTTGATAGGCTTTACATATTACAGTATGAATCTTTACTGAACAATAAATTGCAATCCAAGTTTTTTTAAAAAAAAATCTTGCCTTTACTTGAAATAAACACGCACTAAAAGCAGTAATTAGTTTGTTTTAGCTCCTGCAGGAATAGAAATGTTTTTTTGGGTCTGGCACCAAAAAGATATTAATAATTATAATGCCAGGTATACATTATGTCACTGGGGAAGGCATTCCACAGAGTTGGGAGATTACCAACAAAAAGTGAGATTTTGGGGTAGCCTCTCCCTGCCCTTCAGCATGGAAGCCACCTGGAATACAACCTCCAGATCTTGGGATAGGGATACTACATGCATCAGTTATCCTGTTATTGTTTCAAGATGTGAGAGACTTTATAGAGTAGCACCAGCTCCCTAAATTGATATTTGAAATTTAGTAGGAACAAATGAATATTTATAAAACTGGAGAAACGTATTGATGCTGCCTGTTGGTAGCATTCTTGCAGTATTTGATATAAAATTCAAGGCAGTTCCACATACAGAACCCTGCAAAGTTATTAAAATATGTAACTGTATTCTCTTTGTTCTAGTAAGGCCTTAACTAATATGCCAGCTTCAGATGTTAAAAGAAATTCTGTGTATTTCACAGGATGACCAACCCTTCAGCAAAAGAACCCTTCTTTCTTAGCCAGAAAAATCTCCCAGAGCAGTCTCAAATCTATTAAAATATTTTACTTTATTTATTAAATACATTTACAATCTATTTAAAATACATGCTTCAGCGGGTTGACCCCAATCATTCCTGCTGCAGAGACAAACACTTGCTGCCTGTTATTTAAAAATCTGTTGAGTCTTCCATAAATATGTGATAAATTACTCGTATACTAGCTTTCTGTGGCAAATGTTAAAGAATTGCCATGCTCTGGGTACCTTCAATTAAAAAATGTCATCTGTTGGAATCCAGGAGGTATCAGCCATGTGAGGTAATCTAGACAAGAAGTACTGGATCTAATTTTAGTGTATGATTACATTAACAAAATCTTTCAAATCTCAAAGTACATCTCTCCCGTTTTGCTTCTACAGCCAAAGAAGCTACAGAGGGACTTCAGAGACATTTGACCCTCAATCCGTTCCTTTTTTGGGCTTAGCTGCCTCTTATCTGCCTCTCATCAATTTTATGGCTCTTCCTCCTGTCTCCCAAGGTCATTCTTATATACCCTGTTGCAGCACCTATCCTTTGGAATCAGATCCCCCGTAATATCGCTGTGGTTACCAACCTGATGCCATTTGTTGTTGTTAGTTGCGAAGTCGTGTCCAACCCATCGCGACCCTATGGACAATGTTCCTCCAGGCCTTCCTGTCCTCTACCATTTTCTGGAGTCCATTTAAGCTCACGCCTACTGCTTCAGTGACTCCATCCAGCCACCTCATTCTCTGTCGTCCCCTTCTTCTATTGCCCTCAATCTTTCCCAGCATTAGGCTCTTCTCCAGTGAGTCCTTCCTTCTCATTAGATGGCCAAAGTATTTGAGTTTTAGCTTCAGGATCTGGCCTTCTAAAGAGCAGTCAGGGTTGATCTCCTCTAGGACTGACCGGTTTGATCGCCTTGCAGTCCAAGGGACTCGCAGGAGTCTTCTCCAGCACCATAGTTGAAAGGCCTCAATTCTTTGGCGTTCAGCCTTTCTTATGGTCCAGCTTTCACTGCCATACATTGCAACTGGGAAGACCATAGCCTTGACTATACGCACTTTTGTTGACAGGGTGATGTCTCTGCTTTTTAGTGTGCTGTCTAGATTTGCCATGGCTTTCCTCCCCAGGAGCAAGCGTCTTTTAATTTCTTGGCTACAGTCCCCATCTGCAGTGATCTTGGAGCCCAGGAAAATGATGCCATTTAAGAAACCCTTAAAGACTCCCGCTGGATTGTTTAAGAGTGTGGGCGGGATTAGCCAGATTCTTCCGTCAGTTCTTGCTTTTATTTCTTTCTTATTTCTTTTATGTTGTATTTCTATTCTGTATTTTTAGCCAGTTAGTCATAAAAATGGTTATAAAAGTTAGTCTGGTCGTGTAGTGCAACAACCTACTATCAAAATTCCAAGCACAATTGTGGCCATAAGTGGAAGATTGCCTGTATATATTTCAGAAATTCAAATTAAAACATCCTCAACATGTAACCTGAATTGAACACATCTAGTCAAAGGGCCCTATGTTTTTGTCTGGTCATTTGTTTCACAGTTGAACTGCTCCAATATTTAGGCTTGTTAGGGGTTTCCCCCCCCCAACACTCAATCGGAAATGTTCTACACTCTGTAGCTTCTTCCTTGTGATATCCATTCAGCATCTGAAGAGGTGCTGTATGATATCCTCATTCTGCCTTTTCTTTATATATTCTCCTTATATTTCTCTTACCTTTCTTGCTCTCATTCTATTGCAGTGCTTTGTACACCCCAAAGCTAGCCATTAGAGATAATGGCCCCTTGATTATAATGTGGAATCAGGATGGAGAACAGGAATGCAAAGGGCAGACAAATATAAGGAATTTTTAAATAATCATCTTTAGCTAGTAATTCTATTTCATACAGTAGCAGTGGTTCCCAATCTTTCCAATTCAGTGGGGTGGGGGTGGAGGGAAGAGAGGGGATGGTTTTGAACATGTGTCCACATGCACAAATGGAGCTTCATGAGCTCACATGCTCGCCTGCTGTTTATGCAGTCTGGTTCCCAATGGGCCACAGACCAGTACCGGGCCACAGATTGGGAGTCAGGTCCCCTATTTCATAGAATGAAATTAGTATTTTTAGCTCATAATTATTCTTGAGTAAATCTGAGTCATACTAAGATCATAAAAGATGCTAACATACTTGAAATACTTAAATTTAAAAGACTATAAAGAAACTAAGAAAATAGTTTATATAGTGAAAGTCAATATTTGATTTTTAAAAATTGTCGATGTGGGAGAAGACAGCACAAACATATTACTTCAAATATGTAAAAAAAAAAGTAGGAGAAAGAACCATATGTTCTGCCTTTCTAGTAAGCAGGAAAAGAAAGAAATGGGATTTAATTATGCTATTTGAAACTTGTATAAAATGGTACAAGAAACTTGGATCAATTTTAAGCTAACTTATCAAAATTATTTTTCATGCCAAATACAAGTCATTTTTGAATGCCAAAGGGGAAGCTTTAAAAGAAACACCATCATGCTGCAACATTACTGAATTTCAGATTGGAAACTTTTGCCAGGATCTTGAAATAACAAATACAGGAAACGATTAACAATTTCCTTTAAAAGAGTAAAAAGGAAATACAATTAAACTTGTGTTTAATTCCAGTTTCACTTGCTTTGGCCTGTGTCCTTCCAAGAAATAAATGCAAAAACTCACAACAGTTAAGAGCACACACAATAAAATTGCTTAAAATATATGAATTTGGTGGAATCTACCATGATTCATGCATTGGCATAATGTGACAAAAAAATCAATATATCTGCTTATATATTATTTCAAAAACCAAGTAATTCTCAGTTTAGAGGCTGGAAATATTCAATTTTAAAAATGATGAAAGGGAAAAAAGGTAAACATTCCCACCTTAGACACCATAATCCAACTCTGAATCAAGGAACCTATCAATCAAATTCATATTTTTTTAAAAAAAAAACTATATTAGATTAGATTGTATTTATTTATATGTTTATATTTGGGTGTATCTTTCTTTTTCTCCCTTGCCTTTCGCTTCCCTCCTTTCCTCAGCTATTTGCAAAGCTTCCTCAGACAATCATTTTGCTTTCTTGCATTTATTTTTCTTTGGGATAGTTTTAGTTGCTACCTCTTGTACAATGTTGCGAACCTCCGTAGTAGTTCTTCAGGCACTCTGTCTATCAGATCTAATTCCTTAAATCTATTTGTCACCTCTACTGTATATTCGTCAGGGATATGATTTAGTTCATACCTGAGTGGCCTCGTGCTTTTCCCTACTTTCTTCAGTTTAAAGCCTAAATTTTGCAACAAGAAGCTCATGGTCTGAGCCACAGTCAGCTCCTGGTCTTGTTTTTACTGACTGTATAGAGCTTCTCCATCTTTGGCTGCAGAGCATATAGTCAATCTTATTTCTGTGTTGACCGTCTGGTGATGTCCATGTGTAGAGCCGTCTCTTTGGTCGTTGAAAAAGAGTGTTTGCTATGACCATCGTATTCTCTTGACAAAATTCTGTCAGCCTGTGCCCTGCTTCATTTTGTACTCCAAGGCCAAACTTGCCTGTTATTCTGGTTATCTTTTGGCTTCCTACTTTAGCATTCCAATCCCCATGATGATAAGGACATCATTTTTTGGTGTTAGTTCTATAAGGTGCTGTAGGGCTTCATAGAACCGGTCAATTTCATCCTCTTCAACACTGGTGGTTGGGGCATAGACTTGGACTACTGTGATATTGAATGGTTTGCCTTGGATTCGAACTGAGATCATTCTGTCATTTTGGGGATTGTATCCCAGTATTGCTTTTCCTACTCTTTTATTGACTATGAAGGCTACTCCATTTCTTCTGAGGGATTCTTGCCCGCAGTAGTATACCTGATGGTCATCTGAATTAAATTCACCCATTCCTGTCCATTTTAGTTCGCTGATTCCTAAGAAGTTGGCGTTCAGTCTTGTCATCTTTTGTTTGACCATGTCCAGATTTCCTTGATTCATAGGAATTCAGTATAGCAATATGAATTAAGTATACTCACCTTTTTACTAAAGATACTTTTGAGGTTGCATTTTTTAATTAAAGTTTATTAAATAAATTTCACATTAAATTAGAACCAAACAAACTTCATTATAATTAGCAAGATATATGATTCTAGCTTTAGTATTTTAGCAATTAGATTTGTGGATCTTCAATGCCCTTGTGTTTTTGGGTTTTTTTTTAAACAAGGGACACCTGAAAATTTTGAATCTAGAAATGAATTAATTAAGGGATTTTCTCCTGGTTTTGAATAGATATGTATAGTATTTTAGTGTTCTATCTTACTGTAACATTGGAAAAATAATCCTATGAACTGTTCACATGAATTTATTTACGTCATTTTAAATATCTGCAGTATAACCAATCTGCTAACCGCAGATAATTTGATTTTTCCTTAACATGATATGGGACCTGCTCATAATGGCTCAATATTACATACAGTATAAGCAAGGTCATTAATGCTTCTTCAAAAGGTTATTGATGTGATATATGAATCAGACACTATCAGGTTCTATTCATATAGAAAAATGATTATATAACATGTTAATTCCAATCAGAACTGCTTGCTATTACTACAGTCAATAATAACTTCTTTCATATTACTGTATCCTTAGATGTCTAAACAAATGAAATTAAGAGCAGTCATTGTAAAAACAAGAATCAATCTGTGATATCCTAATTGGAATAAGAACTTCCACTGTCTGTGTTTAGTGTCCCTATCCCGTTTCAACCACATTTGAACATGAACTCCTGGAGATGCCCCAAATTAGCCATTCTTTCTAGCCTAAACTTACAATAAACCTCTTTTCCAGGCAACATCAAAGTGAGGTAAAGTATCCAATGACAAATTCTGGATAGAAAAGAAAGGAGAGGCTCAGATTAGACACCTGAATTTCAGCATTTGACTGACATGGTATCCACCAGAAGCATGTACAGGTATTCCTCAACTTACAACAGTTTGTTTAGTGACTGTTCAAAGTTGCAATGGCACTGAAAAAAGTAATTTCTGACCATTTTTTCCCACTTAACAACCTTACAGGATCCCCATGGTCGTGTGATCAAAATTCAGATGCTTGACAACTGACTCACATTTATGACAATTACAGGGTCCCGGGATCATGTGACCACCTTCTGACAAGCAAAGTCAATGGGGAAGCCAGGTTCACTTAACAACTGTGTAATTAATTTAACAAGTGCAGTGATTCACTTAACAACTGTAAAATGGGGCAAAAATCACTTAACAAATGTCTCACTTAGCAACAGAAATGTTGGGCTCTACTGTGGTCATACGTTGAGGACTACCTGTAGTATAAAAGACAGCCAGTATAAAAGGATAGCTGGCCCCTTATTGCCTACATGTACTGAGGTCTAAATCCCTGAGGGACTCTCTTAAATCAACTGGAATTCTCTCAAGAATACTTTTGATTTTAGCAAAGGATATCCATCTAACTCAGACATGTCAAACTTGCGGCGTCATGTGATGTCCCATGACGTATTGGAACTTTTTCTCCATTGCCAGCAATGGGTTGGGCGTGGTTTCTTCGTGACGTGTCCGGCCTGTGGGCCAGCAGTTTGACACCCCTGATCTAACTGACAAGAAATCAGATTTCTTCATTGTAGCTCATTAAAAAACATATACCTTTTAATAAAATTGGTTAGGAAAGGGTTATACTGGATCCTCCAGGCTTTTTCAGTGGTTAATTGTGGTAAAAAAAATACTTAAAATGCTTGATACATTGGTGTTACACCTATTGTTTCTTAGCTAGTTCTATTTTATTCTTCATGTGATTTTTATATATGTAATTTTCATTTCAAAGAAAATTAATGGTGGATATATACAGCTTACATTCTAATAGTAAAATGTATGGTATTTCACTTAACATGACATTAATATTTTGTTTATAAAATGTTATTCTCCTGTAATAGTGATATGAATACATATTTTTGAAGTACTTTGACATTAGAAGGATTACTGTGCCATTAAATCATGGTAATACAAGGATCCTTTTACCTTTGATTTTAGTAATATTATCAAATTCTTTCCTGGTCTTTCTTTAGTATGTTCTAAAATCATTCACATACAGACACAAATTAAAACAATTCGCAGGATGTAATTAAACTTCAATCAGTAATGTGGCAGCTGCATTGTGCAGCATCAAATCCAGGCAATTTCACAAGATTCCTCAAAGGAATATATTTTGTGGTATGTTACGACTGCAGCTCCATTCTCTTTTTGCTCTTATTCTCTAACTCTTTCTACCCCTTCTTTCTTTTGACTGATTAAAACCAAATTAATCTTGGCATATTTGCTACTTGTAATGCAAAGGCTATAAAACAATTACTCAAATTCACCCAAATATTTTAATGATATTGATTTGACTTTTTTTTTCTTACAAGGTAAGGAGCAAGTTTTTAATTAGTTTGAAAGACTGATGATAATCAGAAGGGAATCAGACAAGACTCAAGAGACAGGGAAGACCAAAACCTTCATGTCCATTTCAGATCTGTCAAACTGAAAGCTAAACATTCTTGGTCAGAATCTCAGAAGTGCTGCACAGCATCTGCTTACCTAAAATGGCTAGTTCAACAAGGTGGGTGAAGCCATTCAGAAAGGTTATCCGGATATCTCTCTGTCAGACAATTCCAAGAGTAGGGCAAAACTGTCTCTGTAAGAGCAGCCCAAGCTTTCTTGAAGCTTTCCCTGAAAGTAACTGAAGAAAGCTTATTCGTTTGTTTTTCTGTCTTTCAAGGCAAACACCTGCCACAAGAGCAGATTTTTTTTTAATCTCCAGAATGGTTGTTCCAGCTGACCTCTCCACAAGTACCAGATTTAAAGACACAAAGGTGGTTTCCAGTCCTCGTCAATCTGATCTGCCATCATTTTTTTTCTTTTTCCAGATCCAATCACATTGCTTGTCATAATTTTTTTTCTTCCCACTTTGATTTACGTAGGTCAGGTGGTTTTCTGAATTTGGACTTAAGTGCAGTGAATATAAAAGCCCTTCAAAATTTATTGCTGAATCGCAGCTAAGTTCAAAGCAAGCTTCCCTAACATGTATAATTATGCGTAAAGTTTAAGCTAAAGCAACACCGTACGTTAAAAATAAGCAAAACATGAAGCGCGATTTGGAATATGTACTTGAATCCAAAATGATGATTTTATTAAAATCTGTTTTAAACAACTATGTACGAACTTCATGAGAAATCTTATTTGATACCACCAAGAAGGAATTCTTGATATTCACAAATCTCCAAGATAAACAATCATAAGTCAGGTACCTAGCAAATTGGTCAAAAGTAAAAATTGGTCATCACTGAAAATCACCCTCATGTTGGGAAAGATTGAAAGCAAAATGAGAAGGGAAGGTTAGATAGTGTCATTAATGCAGTGGACATGAGTTTAGGTAGCTCAGGGAGACAGTGGAGGACCGGGGCCTGGCATGCTATGATCCATGGAGTCACGAAGAGTTGGACACGACTTAGAGACTGAACAACAATAACAAAAAACCTGGTCAAGAGAGAACAATGCATTTTAGGCAAAGTATTGGAAGGATTAGGATTCACAGATCATAAAATACATGTAGTGGGCCTGTTGTGAGCAGGCCCATTAAACAAGGACTGCCTACAAGCATCAATAATATTCAACAAAATAAATGCTGCAGTTAGACTAGGATAGAGAATAACACTCCAAAGATTGTAGGACTACAACTCCCATAGATCCTTAACACTATATTGAGCGGAACAGAGCTTTTCAATAATATGTGGACATTCAGAGATGCCTGGATTACTTACAGTTTTCTGTTCCTAAGTGAAAAATTGATAGTGAAAAGCTAAATATGGCATACATCCCACAAAATGAGATAAGTATTTTAATGGAAAACATCTTAATTATTAGTATTTTTTTATTTGACCTACAGGCTCTGTTTTTCTTCTTCTCCCTGCAATGATGCTAGATGTACATCTCATATCCCTGGTCTAGGGGGAAAAATGCTTAAAGAGAGATGTTCTTAGATGGCAAAATTGAACTGAGCTTGATTAAAAGTGTCAACTGCCATTCAGCTAGGTTTTGATTACTAGCATCAGTAGAAGAGGACAAGACAGCAGTCACAAACAATGTGATAGAAGGCTCTGCCCCTTTGTGCATGCATGCAACACAGAGGTACATACAAAATGATGGGGCTTTAATGGCTGCCATCTTGAATTTAAAAAAAACTTCCCTCACATATGTCATGGACAATAAAAAGAAGAGTATCCTATGAACCCACCACAAGGATGCAGGAAAAAAGGAGAAAATGAAGACATATGCATTCATGTATATGTCCGTCCTGGGTCCTATGAGAGAAGGGCAGTATATATATATATATATATATATATATATTTGTGTAAATTACTAACAAAGAATTAAGGGAGACTAAGATGCATTTCTGACTCTTTAGTCTTCATCAGTCAGTCATACCCTTCTGAGATTCGAACCTGGGCTGATTGCATATTAGGCAATATTTTTACCTATTGAGCCACAGGATCTCTCTCGCTCTTTGTTAGCTTTCTGCAAGGGGAGATATGAGTCAAATGTTAACTATTTAGATTACCTTGCTAGGCCCCAAACATGGGGCAAATTCTTTGTTAGTAATTTACACAAATATATGAACTGTCCGGTGTGACTACAGCCTGTTTGATGGCCTTTGAGATAAGGCTGAAAACAGGAAATAAAGATTTGCCCCATGTTTGGGGCCTAGCAAGGTAATCTAAATAGTTAACATTTGACTCATATCTCCCCTTGCAGAAAGCTAACAAAGAGCGAGAGAGATCCTGTGGCTCAATAGGTAAAAATACTGCCTAATATGCAATCAGCCCAGGTTCGAATCTCAGAAGGGTATGACTGACTGATGAAGACTAAAGAGTCAGAAATGCATCTTAGTCTCCCTTAATTCTTTGTTAGTAATTTCCACAAATATATGAACTGTCCGGTGTGACTACAGCCTGTTCGATGGCCTTTGAGATAAGGCTGAAAACAGGAAATAAAGATTTGCCCCATGTTTGGGGCCTAGCAAGGTAATCTAAATAGTTAACATTTGACTCATATCTCCCCTTGCAGAAAGCTAACAAACAACGAGAGAGATCCTGTGGCTCAATAGGTAAAAATACTGCCTAATATGCAATCAGCCCAGGTTCGAATCTCAGAAGGGTATGACTGACTGATGAAGACTAAAGAGTCAGAAATGCATCTTAGTCTCCCTTAATTCTTTGTTAGTAATTTCCACAAATATATGAACTGTCCGGTGTGACTACAGCCTGTTCGATGGCCTTTGAGATAAGGCTGAAAACAGGAAATAAAGATTTGCCCCATGTTTGGGGCCTAGCAAGGTAATCTAAATAGTTAACATTTGACTCATATCTCCCCTTGCAGAAAGCTAAAAAAGAGCGAGAGAGATCCTGTGGCTCAATAGGTAAAAATAGGTAATAGGCTCAATAGGTAAAAACACAAAATTAAAAAAATGACAGAAAAGCATACAAAGAGTACATTCAATTAACTACCAAGTAGCCATCTTGCAGGCTCTGCTTTATGATGGAATTCCCAAACAGCTTGGGCCTTCTGGGGTTGGGGACTGCCTCACCTCAGAGTGAATCATGTTTGACAGGGCTGGGGTATCAGTATACATAGCAAAGGCCTTAGGAGATGGGGCAAAGAGATGCTGCCAAGGAAACGGTCTGATAAGAAACAGCATAAAAGCCTGCAACTAGATAGTGGACAGGACAAAAGGCTCAGTATAGAGCCTTGTTAGTTTCTTGGGCTGTAAAGGAGAGGGGAGGGAAGAAATGTACTTTATACTTGTAAGATTGATGACGAGGACTCAGAGTGGTTAACACTGAACGAGTTTATTGAATACACAAAATCAACTGTTAACTGTCAAATGTTGCAACCCTTTTATAGAGGAAGCGTTTGAACTGTAGCCAATACAAGCAGTCTATTTTCCCGCTCCTTGGTTGTGGCGTCCAATGATTGCACCTTATTTTCCCGCTTTAAACCTTGCAAAGCTGCAATGTGTTTGCAATCTCTTTCATGGCTTATTGCTAACTATTTACATACACAACACCCCTTACCCCCCAGTTGGTGTCATCTCTTTACAAAATCCATTAGGTATTTTGGTGGCCTATGTATTCTGGACGGGTATCTGTTACTTTGGCTATTAGGGACCCTTCTTCCTGGTTGACTGCTTGGCTGCTGGTTACTATGCTGGTTGCTACTAGACCTGGGCTCAGGGTTACTGGCTTCAGATGTACTGCCTTGTGTATTAGGTTGTGTTTGGGATTCAGTGGTCACTGGCCTACTTCGCAGGGGTATTTCCCAATCGATTGGACTGAATTGTTGTTGTTGGGCCTCAGGGAAAGTGTCATCTTGCCCAACCTCTACACCACTTTCTGGCCTAATGTTGTCTGTACTGTTTCCCCTTACTGAGCTTTGGTCCCCCTCAGCCGGCACACACCCCCTAGATCTTTTCCTCAGCTGGTCTATGTGTCTTTTACAGCTCCTATTCCCTTCCCCCTCAATGATGTATGATAGGGGACCTAAGATTTCAGTTACCACCCCTGGAATCCATTTGTCCCCTTGGGCGTAGTTCCTGGCCCAAATCAAGTCCCCCACTTCAAATGTTCTGTTAGGAATGTCCAATTCAATGTTTGGTTGGAGTCTGTCGGGGTGTAGTCTGTCCAACTTGGTCAAAATTTTCCTGCCCCACCTCATTTCAGCTGGACTTTTCCCTGTAGCCGAACAAGGGGTTGTGTGCTGAGCCAACAAGAACTCAGCTAGTCTCTGATGCCAGTCACCTCGAATGATTCTTTTAAGCGCGTCCTTCGTGGTCCTCACGTTCCTTTCAGCCAATCCGTTGGTGGAGGGATGGAAGGGTGCAGAAGTCTTATGCTTAATCGAGTTGGCCTTGAGGAAATCCTGAAATTCAATAGATGTGAATTGTGGCCCGTTATCAGACACTATTAAATCCGGCAACCCATGAGTGGCAAAGAGGCCCCTTAATGCCTGTATTGTTCTGCCTGCCGTTACTGAACCGACTGGTACTACTTCTAGCCATCTAGAGTAGCTGTCGACCACTACAAGGAACGTTAACCCCTGGAAAGGTCCAGCGAAGTCAATATGAATCCTGGACCAAGGATTCCTAGCTAGCTCCCATTTATGTGTGCGGATGTGTTGTTGTTCAGGCCTTGAACGTTGGCACAGATGGCAATTGGCAACGCATTCCTCAATGTCGTGGTCCAATCCAGGCCACCACAAGTGACTCCTAGCCAGGGCCTTCATCCTTACTATTCCGGGGTGTCCCTCATGTAATTCAAATAAAATAGCTGATTTGTGAATTTCTGGAATTACTACGCGAGTTCCCCAGAGTAAGCAACCCATATGAACTGATAATTCATCTTTCCTTCTGAAAAATGGACTGTATTTTACGTCCGGGTTGGCGTTGGGCCAACCGCTCATGACCCAGGCCATTATTCTCCTTAAGATGAGGTCCTTATTGGTTGCCTCAGCTATGTCTTTAGCAGTTAGGGGCAGATCAGGAATATCTTGTAGGGACATTACTTGTCCCACTGGGGCAGGGTCCTCCTCTGTTGTGCTAAGGGGCAATCTGCTCAGAGCGTCTGCATGACCCATGTCCTTACCTGGTCGGTATTGGAGGGAGAATGAATATGCTGAGAGGAAAATGGACCATCTCAGCATCCTGGGAGACATAATTTGGGGAGTCTGTTTATCTGTGGTAAACAGTCCCAGCAGGGGTTTGTGGTCTGTCAGTATTGTAAAGTTCCTGCCATACAGGTAGTCGTGGAACTTTTTAACTCCTGCCACTATGGCTAGAGCTTCCCGGTCTATTTGAGCATAGTTCCGCTCTGCCTTGGTTAGTGTGCGGGAGTAGTAAGCAATGGGTCTTTGCATTCCCTGGGCGTCTAAATGGCTGATTACTGCCCCAACGCCATAAGGCGAAGCATCGCACGCCAGGTAGATTGGTCTGTTTTCTATGAAGTGGGTTACAGTTGAGCTACTGGAAAGGATGTCTTTTAAGGTCTGGAAACTCGCTTTGTGCTTGTCTTGCCAATGCCAAGGGGTCTTCTTATCTAAAAGCCTGTGCAGTGGTTCTGCAATGGCAGCCTTATGTGGCACAAAAGTGTGATAAAAATTTACCAAGCCAAGGAAGGCCTGTAGCTCAGCCTTGTTCCTTGGTTCAGGAGCCCCTTTTATTGCTTTAATTTTTTCAGGGGTAGGGTGGACTCCGCTTTTGTCAATCCTGAACCCCAAAAAATCAGTGGACTTAACCCCTATGCTACATTTTTCCTTTTTTAATTTTAATCCAGCCTTTCTAAATCTACCCAGTACCTGTTCCAGCCGCTCTACTAACATTCCTTCATCTTTTCCGGCTATTAGGACATCATCAAAGTAAGGGCATACTCCAGGTATGCCCTTTAAG
The DNA here is from genome assembly GCF_947247035.1 of Vipera ursinii. Taxonomy (NCBI): domain Eukaryota; kingdom Metazoa; phylum Chordata; class Lepidosauria; order Squamata; family Viperidae; genus Vipera; species Vipera ursinii. The sequence goes on along the minus strand of NC_139512.1, from coordinate 271,897,895 downwards.
GTCCTCTCCATCACTTCTTGGAAGATGCCTGGAGCAGCTGCAATTCCAAATTGCAGTCTGTGGACTCGGAACGCCCCCTTGTGGGTAACAATTGTCTGTGCCTCTGCAGCCTCTTTGGAAACAGTCAACTGTAAGTACGCATGCGCCAAGTCGAGCTTGGCGAAGATGGCGGCGTCCTGGATCGTGGCGAGGACCTGCTTCACCGTCGGGACCGGGTAAGCATGCTTTTTCATTCCAATGTTGAGGGTCGCTTTATAGTCGGCGCAGATCCTCACATCCCCATTGGGTTTGAGGGGTGTGACGATCGGCGTCTCCCACAAACCGCCCTCAACGGGTTCTAAAACTCCGAGGCCTACAAGCCGGTCGAGCTCGGCCTCGATTTTTTCTTTTAAGGCAAAAGGTACCCTCCGGGCCTTTAGCCTGATTGGATTTACTGAGGGGTCTAGGTTAAAATTAATGGGGGGCCCTTTGTACTTGCCTAGAGATCCATCGAATACGTCTGCAAATTCTTTGCAGACGGATTCGAGGGTCTTATTTCTGATCACTGAATTTATTCCCCCTATCCAAATTCCCAGGGCAGGAAACCAATTAAGCCCTATTAAGCTGGTCCTATTCCCCTCCGTAACTATCAAATCTAAGACCCCCTTAAACCCCTTAAAGTTTACTCTAAGGCTGGTCTTTCCTTTTACGATTATTGGACTTTTTTGGAAGTCCATTAATTGAATATTTGTTGGACTAAGTGGAATTCTTTTTCCACTTAGTTGTTCGATTTTCTCAAGGGTTTCAGTGGAAATTATCGACACTGAAGCCCCTGAGTCGATTTCCATTCTGCAAGGGACCCCTTGCAGAAGGACTGTGATTTTTAATTTTCCGTCCGGAAAATTGTGCCCCCTTCCCCGCCTTCTCCGATTGACTCGGGCCACCTCCCTTAGGGTTGGAAATTTCACCCGGGATCTAGGGGTCTCCTTGCCACTAGCATTGGGGGTTACCTTACCCTCTGGCCACACATCGACTTCGTTCAGACGGGAGTCCCGGACGCGGTTTCTGCAGATGGCCTGGATGTGGCCGGTCTTGCCACAAGCCCTGCACTTGGCGGTGCGGAATCGGCAGGAAGCGCGGGGATGGTTGCCGCCACAGCTGCCACATCGGTTCTGGGTGTCGTTGTCGCGCGGTCTGGTTGCGGTGTCCCGCCACGGTCGTTGTGCCCCGGTCGGTGGTCTTTGCGGTGTTGCGGTTTGTTGCCGGCGGCCCGGTTCCGGCCCCTCGCTTCTGAGTTGTCTTGGTGCCATCTTCCCGAATCGCCTGGAGACTTCGGCGATCTCTTCCTCCCACTGCTGGTCCACCTCCCCGCAGTCCACATAGCCCTCTTGGTTAATTTCAGGTGCTGCCGCCATGCTACTGCGGGGGGGGTCGCGATACCCGGTTGACTCATACGTTAGGAGTTCGTCGAGCACTTCCTGTAAATCGCCGGTAGGTTTGGCGATTATTCTATTTTGTAATTGTTCATCACGTAAGCCCAGCACGACTCTGTCCCGAATTCTAATTTCTAAATTATCGTATTTGCAACGTACTGCGGCTTCCCTGACGGCAGCGACGAATTTTTGTATGGACTCCCCCGGTCTCTGATTTCTCTTCTCGAAGATGCGCCGCCAAAAGAGTTCGGACCTTCGGGGAGTAAAGTGAACCTTTAGTTTTGCGAGGAGGTCGGCGTAGGGCACGCTGGAGACTGGTTGTGGCTGGCACAGCCCGACAGCAACTCTGTAGACCGGTGTGCCGCAAATTGTCAAAAGTGCCGCCGCTTTTTTCCGGTCGTCAGTGATTCCGTTCACTAACAGGAATCCTTCAACTTGACCGATGTATTCTTCCCAATCTTCGGGGAAGTTAGGGTCAAATTCCTTCAGTGACCCGATTTGCGCCATTCGGAGAATTTTTTTCCTATTCTGCCGCGGCCGCTCGGTTGACTGTGACTCGCTCGGAATTTGCCGCCTTCACGACAATTCTTCCTAATCTCTGGTCTTCTGTCAATCCCACCTTCGTCGCCAGTTGTTTGGTTCGAATTGACGAGGACTCAGAGTGGTTAACACTGAACGAGTTTATTGAATACACAAAATCAACTGTTAACTGTCAAATGTTGCAACCCTTTTATAGAGGAAGCGTTTGAACTGTAGCCAATACAAGCAGTCTATTTTCCCGCTCCTTGGTTGTGGCGTCCAATGATTGCACCTTATTTTCCCGCTTTAAACCTTGCAAAGCTGCAATGTGTTTGCAATCTCTTTCATGGCTTATTGCTAACTATTTACATACACAACAATTGATGTCAGGCCTTTGGAGTATAATAGATAGGAATCAAAACCAAATGAGCTAATTTTACATTATTGTAAGACTACATTGTCAGGGGGCCACAGGAGAAAAGGCTTTCCTCCTAGGACTTGCCGAATAAAAGTCTCCTGCTGAAGGGACCCACAAACATGCTTTGCTTCTCCAGTTGGACCTAATGGGACAAGTAGATGCAGCGGGAAAGAGTTAACCTGGTCCTGGGCAATGTATGACTTTAAAGGTCATAACAAGTATTTTGAACTGGACCCGGAAGCAAACTGGCAATCAGTGCAGCTTATGAAGCAGAGGGCCCCACGAGACCACAGATCTTAATGCAGGAACTTTTTAGCTAGGTTTAAAATAATATCAGCTACTGAAACATGGAACCCTGAAAAGAAATATCTGCTATCAAGGCATTTAAAATAACAGAAAATCAAGCTTTTAATTAGCCCCTTGCTTCCATGGAGATTGAATGCATTTGCATAGATCTTTGATGTGTTATTTGTCTCCTAAAATATATTTTATTTTTCTGTTAAAATGCTCAAGGGAGGGTGGAATAAATTAGAATAAAGTAACCACATAAAATATATATCCTACAATATTAAATAATAGAAACTACATAGCCCCCCCAATAATATACACAAACAGTCTTCCAGGTTCAAGATTTGATTAAAGTAATGAGATTTAATATTCCTTTCCTATCTCCAAGTTCTCCATTTTTTTCATAAGTTAATATAATAGTTATGTTTTCACTGTTTCACTCTATTATGAAATAAACCAATAAAACAAGCATCTGCCTTTTTAAAATTACACATGACTTTCTTACTATATCTTATTTATTCTAAAACAGGCTCATAATAGGACGCAGTGGGGAATAAAGTAGTCACAATTAAAGCATCTTTATGGAGGAGAAAGTCAGGTATTTTACTAACAAGTTGGAAAAGATCCCACACAAACAAATTAACAAGCCACTTGCTTCCATACTGATTTATCACACTCATCAATTACATAACTTTTATTTATGCCTTAGGGCTGTCCTGTGCTCACAACTTGTTGGACTGTTCTCTCAGTGAATCTATTAGCTGTAGCATAATTTAATCAGTTGTTTCAATTTACCACTAGGAAGCCACATTAATCACAATCATATCCAATAATATTGCTTCCAAGTAGAAGTGTGTCATTTTATCGCACTTTTAAATACTCTTTTACCTAGTGCCGACATGATAAAATAAAATGAACCATCTTGTGTCGTATTTTTCTAATCTGTCTTTTATTACTTTACAACAATGGGTCTTGATCTTTTATCTTTGTAGAGAAAGGGATAAAAAGTCTGCAAGAGGAACAGTTTAATCTGCCCTAGTATATCAGAGGACTTATCTAAACAATCTGTTCAAAAGCATGTGCCCACTCTGGTATAGCTTTTGCAAGACTCAGCTCCTAGGGCTAAACGAAAAGAAACTGTACACCATCCTGGATCAACATTTCTATGTATGTGTGAAGAAATATTCTTCAATATGGCTCCTTCTCAGCCAGGCTTCTTAAAGATGTTAAGAATAAATAAGACACAATTTTGATAGCTGCAATTACTTCAACAAAATAATAGAAACCTTCATTGGGGCCTTACTGATCAGCAAACCTTTGAGGTGACCTTATCCTTCATTTAATAATATTCAATGAGTATCTGATAATTATACTGGGTTTGGGTTTTGTTTTTTTTGCAGCTGATGCCTATTATTCATCATTATTCTCCTATTATTTAGCCAAGTCCACCACTGGGCAAATATCCAATACTTACAGAGGCAAGGATAATCCTCATCTAATCTGATGCAGGTCACAATTTATATTAGCAGTCATAAATTCAACCACGTCATAAATGTACAACCTGTTCCTGAGTATGACTGCCAATATTTTTGTCCTTCCACAACTTCTGTGTTCATTAAAAGTGCATTACAGGTTGAAATGTTACAACTGCATCTAACACAGAGATACACTGATCAGGAAAAAAATCAGGGTCAGCTCAAAGTCACAATGGAGCCTGCAGGCTGTGAAAGACTCCCTATTCATTTCCAACCATGAAATCCATACAAAAAATATGCTTGCAGAGAGTTATAGAGTAGAATAAGGGTACGGTAAGATGACTGAACATGAACAGGAAGGCATGACATCTGTGTGAGTGTATATAGACAGATATACTGTAGCTATAGATGATATAGGTGAAAATAGATATAGATATATAGAGAGAGATGAGAGATGGATAGATACACAGATAGACCGACATTAAAGATCAATCTGTTTCAAGCATGGATGAGATAGATACCAAATCTAATGCAAAGGACGAGTTCATCCATGGGATTGAAAGTCCAGAGAAAAGCCTGTAATATTCAAACACTTCAAAAACTTGTGATAACAGGATAGGAGTGCACACAGAATGAGAGCTTGCTTCAACAAAACTAGATTACGGCTAAAATATTCATAAGACATGTTGAATCAGCTAACATAGTTGCAGGTTGGCAAGGTTAAAAACAAACAACAAAATCTTGGGGAGCATATTGCAAAAATAATACTTGGATTCACTCTCACTAGGACAGCTGTAGATACAGTAACTTAATACCTTATAGCAGGGGTATGCCAGCAACCAGGCCACGCAAACAAGTGAAGCCCTATCCGCTGGATGCAGGCCGCACACGAAACCACGCTCCCTCTGGTCCACAGAAAAAACTCTGTCCACAGAACCAGTCCCCGGTGCCCAAAAGGTTGGGGGCCACTGCCTTATAGAGCCTATTGATCCAATAGCTCCATGTGTGCCTGGTGCTTTGGACTTCAAGGATTTTGTTTCTATTTTTTTGCGTCTGCATAGGTGAGATAGTGTAGTGCTAAACTACTGAAGATATTATTAGACCTTCAATTTCAATCTTTGTAAATAATAGCAAGACTGTGTCCTTGTGCTGAGAAGACACAAAAGAGCTCTCTGAAGCTGAATGACCCAGGATTCATTGGATTCTGTCTTCTCAGTACATAGCTGAATCCTTGACTCCCACCCCCATCAAAACAATAGACACAAAACCCACAGAAATAGAACTAAGAGCAAAAGAACAACTCAAGAGGCATTAGGAATATATGGGGAGAATATGAGGCATATTAAGCCAGTGTGATGTTGTGACAAAAACAGGCCTTTACACAAAAAGTAAATGGAACAATAGACTTATCACTCCCAATCCAAACAGGAGATTGGTTTTATTTAAGACAAACCCACAACCGATGTAAAAATTAAATTCAGCCTCCACCCTATCTAATCTGTTGGCTTGCTAGTTATATTGTTTAAGAAATGTGTTAATTGTATCTAACATTTAACATCATAATTAGTTTTGTACTTCAAGAGATAATAGACACATTATCTTCATTCCTCATTCTTCTGATTTTACTACTGTCTTTGATAGTTTTCATTTGGTTGAGCTCTTGAACACCAAATAAAGACGCTTTCCCTCCTTTTACCATTTACAAACAAGAGAGACCAAATAAAAATCTAGAATTAAATTAACAATCATAATTATACATGCCAAGTATTTAATATTGATTAATTACAGTAACAGATTTTTCCAAGTAAAATGAATAATGTGTTAATTAGGCAATTCTCTGTTAACTCTAATAGCTATATTTTGAAATAATTTTGTAGCATATTTTTTTAATTTTTAATTTTAATTCCATTTATATCCCGCCCTTCTCCGAAGACTCAGGGCGGCTTACAAGCTTAGCAGTAGCCTTCATTCTATGTACCGGTATATGCCTGCTTATTAGGGCTTTCACACACACCCCAAGCGGCATTATTACAAAGTCAGCTTAATTGCCCCCAACAATCTGGGTCCTCATTTTACCTACCTCGGAAGGATGGAAGGCTGAGTCAACCTTGAGCCTGGTGGGATGCGAACCTGCACTAATTGCAGACAGCTGGTGTTACTTAAGGAGGCATTAGCCCACTGCTCCACCAAGGCTCTATACTATATATATTACTATACATACTGATTAGCCTCTTAGTATTACTATGGTCTCACAAAACAAAAATTACTCTAAAATACATCATGCTAGCTTACAAAAAATATAATACATACATACCCATCATGTTATGGTTTTATTGGAAAATAGCATTATGGGCAACATTAAAAAAAGTTTAAAGAGTAGAGGTTATAGGAGGAAAGGAAACTACAATAAATCTACTTTGCAACAACAGTATTCACTTTACATCTCCATATTTTTCTACCCTGGTATCCTTACTTAAGATACATTTATACACTGATAATAAAACATGCTAGCATGTTAGATATTAACATTTATCAATTTGTTGTTTGAAATTGAATTGTAATAATTTGTCTATTACTATTGATATCACAAAAAAGTGGTATTTCTGATTTTTATTTAATTATGTCAGTGGGTTTTTAGTTTGCATTGTCTAGGTTTTTTCCAGGTATATCTTTTTTCCATAATCCTTTAAATTAAAATAGTTGTCCTTAACCATTTTGATTTCTTTGATTATCAAATCATTTTCAACTTGTAGTGACCATATAGATATATACCTAACCTGGTTTTTTAGATCTTCCAACAGTACATTCATTGCCACTATAACTGAGTCCATCCACCTTGCTGATAGCCATCCACTCCTCATTCCTTCCTAGCTTAAAAGCCTTTTCCAGAGAGCAAGGTCTTTGCATGATAGAGAGAAATGTATTGTTCTTGAAAAAAATAGATATAAATGAATTTAGGGTAAATTTAGAATAAAAAGTTTATCGGTGTAAATGGAAGAACATTTGGAATAAAAATGAATAAATGTGGGAAAGGATGTAGAAAATAATTAAAACACATTTCTGCTACATCTATTTAGCTCAATTCCTGATGATTATGTGGCATGTTCATATAGTTTTATGCATAACAAATGTTCTTCTTCCAGGATGTTTTTTTAAAGCTTCCCAGGCTAGTGTACAGACATGAGATTTCTTAGTAGCCTTCTTAATAAAGTTGCATGATTTTTGGCTTAAGATATATGTTACAATAATCATACATTTAAAAAGTATTTAATGCTGACACTCTTAAATTAAAAAACTTAGCCAATGAATTCAAGTCCAAGTGGATTACATCCCAAGATATAGAAGAAGCTAGTGAAGGAGATCATAGATCTATTCTCAATTATTCAAAAGGTGAACTGATTGCAATGAGCTATAAATGTAATTTAAATAAATAAATGAACTCCTTTGAGAACTGCTGTAGGAATCACAAGGTCTCAGAAGCCTGAAGGAAAGCTAGTGTCATTTCTATTTTCAAAAAGAGAAGGAGGAAGACTCAGGAAACTAGAGGCCTATTAACATCTCAAGCATGTTTTTAGGCACTGGCTAGGCATGCTACAATTAACTGGAGCTAGTATGGATAGTATAGTTGCAAATAAACAATGCCAGGCTGACCTTATCTTCTTCTTTGATAAAGCTAGCAATTTAGTTGATCAGAAAAAATGGCAGATATTGTGTACCTGGACCTCAAGAAAACTTTAGACAAAATATATTTGGAATCTTTACACTCTGGCTGAAAATTGGGAACAGATCTTTGTTGAGTTTCCAACAGTTGGAGATCGACAGGATTGATAAAATTGATCCAAAAACTCAATCACACATGTCCACACATTCATATACCTCAATTCACAGTCATTATCATTGTGTATCTTTCTCCCTCTCACATCTATATACATCTATCATCTATTCATTCGTTCATTCATTCATTCATTCTACCCTATGCAGTTTTGCTCCTTTTCCCTATCCACTCTTACTTTTATGCTTTCTTCACTCTTCTTTCTTCATCTCCATTCTATTTACTACTCAACTCTCTCGTGTTCCATCAAATAATGAGCTTAAAGGCTTTATACAGCAGATCAGGGTTTGAAAAATACGACTGAGATACAATATGACCCAGAGGTTTGCATTAAATGGGTAATGTATATATGATTCATTTTTGTACATAAGCTGTATACTTGTTTCTTTATAAAAGGTAAAGATAGAATAAAGGCCATTTCACCATTTAAACATTTAAAAAGCATTCCAGCAATTTACGAAGCATCTCAACTTTATTAATCTCTTGAGGATCACCCCATACTGATACATGTTCCATTTTATTTATTAATGTAAACTGGCAATGTTAAGGTATTTACTTGGCCATACCACCTTTTTTGAATAAGAATAAATAGGCTCTTGCTAGCATCAATTTTCCATTTCAATGTTCTCCAAATGTGTTGAATGGTTATCACTTAATATGGTTGTGGGGCATCAGACCAGAAAAGACTGTACTATGAAAGCATATCACTTGGAGCTTAAGGGTTTAGAGAAAAAGGTTCATAATTTTTTGAGTTGACAGTTTTTCTATAAGGTGGACAAAGTCAGAATAAAGAAAAGACAAAAATACAATTAAACACAATCAATAAAATTCAAAACATGCTTTAAACAATGGTCTACTTCTATCACTTATTTTTCAAATAATTTCTCCAATACATTTCTAAAGGTAAAGGTAAAGATTCCCCCGCACATGCGTGCTAGTCGTTTCCGACTCTAGGGGCCGGTGCTCATCTCCGTTTCAAAGCTGAAGAGCCAGCGCTTGTCCGAGGACGTCTCCGTGGTCATGTGGCCGGCATGACTAGACGCCAAAGGCACACGGAACGCTGTTACCTTCCCACCGTAGTGGTCCCTATTTTTCTACTTGCATTTTTACGTGCTTTCAAACTGCTAGGTTGGCAGAAGCTGGGACGAGTAACAGGCACTCACTCTGTTACGCGGCACTCGGGATTCGACCCGCCAAACTGCCGACCTTCTGATCGACAAGCTCAGCGTCCTAACCCACTGAGCCACCGCGTCCCTATAATATATTTCTATGAGTGTAGTATTTGGAAATTAAACCAACAGAAAAGGTCAGCTGCTAACAATGAAGCCATGAATCCACTTTAAATTTGTTGAAAGATCTGCTATTGCTTACCACTGTTTTGGTGGCATAATGCACCATGCTAGTTTTAAGAATAAAAGTCATAAACAGCAGAACGCTGTATGACAGACTGCATGTCTCAGTATGAAATTGTATGGCCATTTGAGGGGTGTCTGAAAGAAATGTCGTTTTTCCTGTCTGGTTCCAATTAACAATGCATTTGCTTATAAGCTGTATATTTTTCTCCACCTTCAGAAAAAGAATCAAGCCTTTCTTCTGCAACTAGAATAATTAAGTTGGATTAATTGTTTTACCTACCATTTTGATTAGTTTTAACTTTTTAATACTTTATTTTGCTATCCAGGGATGGGGGAGGCTACTCAAATGCTCTGGGGTAGAAGTAAGAAATACCAATCAACATAATAAATAAAACATTATTTCAGTGTGGTAGAATTAAAACATGCTCTTTATCAGTAGCCTACTAAACACCCAGTTTTGCAACTTCCCACTTTTCCTTTTTTTATCATGTAAGATGCTCCCTTGTAAGCTAGTAATAATAATCACTAAAATACAATATGTGGGTTTGAAACTACTTTTTGTAACAAATACAGTATAGTATCTTCAATAATTGAGCAGGAAACTAATTAACAGGATTCTGAGATAGTTCACATAGCAATCAACAGTGTGGAAGCAGCCTATAGTACCCAATAAAAGGTGGTTCTTCAAAAAATTGGAAAAAAATATGAAAAACTCACTTATTTTTAGATGAACCAACATGCTATATACTAATGAAGTCAGCAAGAGGCATTTCTTAATAAAAAGCTGTCAGTCAGTATCCTTTCAGTTTGCTTAGATGTTTCATCTTAAAAGGCATCTAGTGGACGTGAAGCTTTCCAATGGGATATCTTGATTCTATTGCTGGTAAAATGTAATTTGATATTTAAGTGTAGTACAAGACAGCTCTGGAACCCTTAAACATAATTCTGCAAAAAAAAAAACCTCAAAAAAAATGGCAACGTACTTTACAAACAAACACAATCGCATCACTGCATCACATAACTAGATTATTATTTATCAAGAGCAGATTTCCAACCCAATCTGATACCCTCTTTCTTTTTCCTGTTGCCTCAGGGCATAACACATTGCTGTGCAGCATATTGCCTTATGAATCTTCTTCAAGTACCCAATTATCCTGGTGCACCAGACTTGTCTTTATCCTGACAGCAATGTGCAGCTTACAATGCACCTTGTCAGGGGTGAAAGATTGTATACCAGCTTCCTCATATCTCTCACTACATTTCCATTATAATGCAAAGAAAGGAGAAAAAGACACCAGCATTGGAAGAAGGTACAAGCTAAAAGCCTCTCCTCTCCTCACAAGCACATACACACTTGCTTGTTCATTTGAGAGTTTTGTTTCAAAACTTACTATTTATTCCCTTCTAAAAACAGACTTAGAATCAATAACAAAAACAAAATACATACAAACAAAAAAACCATCCGTAATTATTAAATTACTAATACTCAATAATAATTAAATCTGCAAATTCTCATTCCCCACATTGTTATGGCTTATTCAGAAGGAAGGTGGAGTTTTCACTACAGTTGTAAACCTGCTCAAAATTTGATTTATTTTCATGGCAACATCTTTTTTTCCTGATTGTGAAAATATACTAGCTATTTTCCTTTCTGCAATCCTCTTTTAAAAGGAAAAAACAAGTAAATGGGGCATAAACAAGTTTAATCGTTTATAACTTTTCAGCAGCATGGACTTGCAGCTCATGCTGGAAGAAAGTTTTGTACATATTCATCTTGTGAATGAATTGTGCCCATTCCAGGACTGATAGGTTCTATTTATGGTCATTCATGCCTTAGTCACCTACTGTTTGGAATACTGCAACATCCTCTACAAGGAGTTACCTTTGAAGACCATCCAGAAACTACACTTGTCCAGAAATGCAGCAGCATGAGCAGTTTTGGATGCTCCACAGTTCATGCAAGTAACACCATTGCTGTGTGAGCTGCACTGGCTTCCAATTGCTTTCCAGGTACAGTTCAAGGTGTTGCTTATCACCTTTCAAGCCCAGGGCCAGGTTACTTCTGGGATCACCTCTTCCTGAGGATATCTGCCCATTCCTAGGTAAGTTAGGTATGGTGGATGCATTCCAGGTGCCCTCCCTTAAATGTTGCCCTCTGATGGGACCACAGAGGTATGTCTTCTTGGTGGCTGTCCCAACTCTTTAAAACAGCCTCTCACCTGAGATTTGAAGGATCCCAGGTGTAATATATTGGGCTATATTGTAACACCACATGGTAAGCTGGAGCTAGCTAATGGCTCCCAGCACCTCAGACACCCCGTCTCCGGGGCTGCTATTGGTTGCCCCTAGGCGGTAATAGGCTGCTTTAAACCTGTTGGCTGCCGCCTAGGGGCCAGGCTATAAATTGCTGCAAGCTGCAGCCCAGTTCTCTAGTTCAGATCCTGCAAGCAAATAAACATGTTCATTGCTGAACTCACTCACCTCGTCTTCATTCCTGCGCAACAAACTCACTACACAAAACCAACCCATTTAGCTTTGTGAAGATCTGGCTTTCCCCCCAGGTGCTGAGCTACAATCGGGTGAGTCAGGAGTCTGTTTGGTCTGGTGCTTGGTGTTTGCTTTTATTCCTATTTTTATTTATTATTGCCAGCTGCCTAAGATCATTATATGAGATAGGCATCCACGTAAGTTCTATAAATACATACATACATATTTCTCGTTATATTACAAAATATTTATATATAAGACTGATTTTATGTACTTCAACCATGACTGACAATGTTCTTTTTATTAAACTAAAGAAAATCTCTCTAATGAGCTTAATAAGCAAAGGAAAGAACTGATATTTTCTCTAAGCTATCTTAGGTGTCAGCAAACAGGGCTTATGAATAGAAGCTGTTAGAGGCTTCCAGAATCACTCACTAGAACAAGCAATGCCAGGACAGCATAAATTATGGTTACATCAAAATGTCAAACTTTCAGGCTGATTTTATATATAGTATAAATTCATCTCTTCCCTAAAATTTGGCAGAACCCCCTCCTCCCTTAGTTTCCCGGAAGGACATACAGACCTGGCTCTTCACGTAAGCACTGGGATAGAAGTGAGCCCCAAAATGTAGAGTTGATGGGATAGGCCCGTTTCCTTCGTAGTGTTTTTGTAAATTTATATTATTATTTTTTTGTTTTTGTGGAACATTGTTGTGAGCCAGCAAGGATTGTTATGTATAAGATAAAGAAATTTTAATATCTATATCTATATATCTATCTACATACATACACACACGTGTGTGTTTTTTTAAAAAAATGAATGAATATCCACCTTTTTCCTGATTTCTTTTTACCTGCATTTCCTGTATTTACAGTTGTTTTTCTTGATGAGCAAAAATTCAAGGATTTTCTAACAGGATTCAGGAATTATATAACACCATGGTTTATTTTAACAAGAGTATTTTAGGTCAGCCATAATATTTATCTATACATTTGTAAATTTAGAGGTAAGCTACAGAAAGTGATTTACAAATGACAAAGGTTTAAAATGAACCCATATAACCTAACCACATATTTAATCTTAGCATAAAAATGTGAACCCAGCTTGTCTGTACACACTATGTGTTTTATATACAAGCATACTAAGGAAAATACACGCTACTACTGTTGCATGAAAGTAATAGCAATAATAGCTTAACCACTGAAATTTTAATTTCACGCCAAAATGCTTATTCTAAACTGCTAATTTTAAGCAATACTCCCAAATCCTGACTACATATTCATAAGCACCAGGATTATTTAGTTTGGTTTGCTTTTTGTTTTTGCGTTTGCTCTTCCTTTTTTATATTTTTGGCTAGTTTTCCATTATCTTTGTTGCTGCTGTAAAATGCTTGGTGGGTCAAGATATTCTGAAGCAATTAGACAGCTGTACATTTTTATGAACCCCAAAAAACCTTAGTATGTAGAAAATGCAGTAATTCATTCTGGGTAATTCCTATTTTAAACATTGACATTCAAAAGAGACCAGTCTAAAACATTAGCAGATTATTGGAATGGTAATTAACACACAATAAACACAAAGAGTATAAGTGATATTTACTTCCTGATTATATATAAATATTTATTTTCTAAATAAAATCTGCATTGTTGAATGGGCCCAAAAACCAAGTAGAGATACAAACAAACTCTGTCATAGATTTAATTAGAGCAAATTCATTAAATCTGTCCACTGTGACTCAGACAGTAGCATTTGGAGTTCACAAGATTATTTTTTTTGAACAAAAAGCCCCATCAGAACTTTTTTTTTGACTGAAAAAAAGCTTTAAATATGTCAGCAAAAAGGAAGGTTTATATTAAATGATTTCTTCATAAGAAAAAAGAGTGCAGGTGGTCCTCACTTAATGACCACTGATTCGTGACTGTCCAAACTTACAATAGCGCAGAACAAGTGGTAATTACAACTCGTCCTCAAAAGTTCCGACTGCTTGTAGCAATTACAAGGTCACCCATTTGTGATATGCTGCCAATTACATCATTCACTGCCAGCTTCCAACAAGCAAATTAAATGGGGAAATCAGCAGGTGATCACATGACTTCACACTTAAGGACAACATGGGAACTGCTGTCACTAAGCAGCACAGTCACATGACATCATGCTTTATGGCATTGCTTAGTGACAGAAATTCTGCTCCCAATTACCATCATTGACCAAGGAATAATAATAATAATAATAATAATAACAACAACAACAACAACAACAACAACAATAACAATAATAAATAAGTTGGAAGGGACCTTGGAGGTCATCTAGTCCAACCCCCCGCTCAGGCAGGAAACCCTATACCATTTCAGACAAATGGCTGTCCAGTCTCTTCTTAAAAACTTCCAGTGTTGGAGCATTCACCACTTCTGGAGGCAGGTTGTTCCACTGGTTAGTTGTTCTAACTGTCAGGAAGTTTCTCCTTAGTTCTAGGTTGCTTCTCTTTGATTAGTTTCCATCCGTTGCTTCTTGTCCTGCCTTCAGGTGCTTTGGAGAATAGGTTGACCCCCCTCTTCTTTGTGGCAGCCTCTTAGATATTGGAACACTGCTATCATGTCACCCCTCGTCCTTCTCTTCGTTAAACTACCTATATTCAATGATGGCATTAGGATAGAGAGGACTGTGGGTTCTTCCCTTCTGAACAACCCACTTCCTTGAATATTCCATTCTGTTACAGTTTTAACTCTCTTCACTTTATACCTCCTGCTCTCTTTTCTTTCTTTCCTGATAGACATTTAAGTCCCATGCTTGGATTTCCAGATTTGGGTTCAACATTTTCTGTAACTCTTTGATGTTATCTAGTGGTCAACTGGATTTTTGTAACCCAGAATTGTTAGCCCTGCCGATACACATCTAGTACATACTAGATGCCTCCCCAGTGTGTATGTTCCTCTTTCAGTATCCATGTCCACACAATTTTTACCTCCTTCCCACCATTCATTTTCACTTTATTTTGCATACTGTGAGTTTTCTATATCCACCATCTATGGCCAATTGTAATTTATCTTTTTTTTTAAAAAAACAAACAAACCTCTATTAGGACAAACTGATGCTGATTCTTTTTATGGAACTTTTTTAAAAAGTCAGTAAAACAATAACAATAAAGGCAAAACATATTAAGTGGGCAGATATAGTGGCTTATTAACACAAGTATATTATGAAGAGCATATACCTAGGAGTGATAATCAGGAATTACACTGAAAACAAATGTATTGACATAATTATAAAATTATATAAAAGACTAAATTACTTTTAAGAATTTTAAGAATGAGTTTTTTAAACATATAAGATTCTTTTAACTACATAATCAATAGTTGAAATAATATTAGTATGAAAATAACATTTTGATAATATTTTATCAAATAATTTCCTAAATCAGGAAAAAAACACATATATACACCCACAATTCAGAAAAGAAAACAAGGAGGGAAAAATTATATAATTTCTACATTAGATTAATTACATCCAACAAATGGCAAAACAAATTGTGACATGAACTTTACACAGTCCAATTGCTTTTCAGTCACGGGCTGGGGCAAAGTGTCATTTGCTTATTTGTTTCACACTAACAGTTGGACACACTTTTCCATGCTAAGCTGACTTCCTAATAAATGATGTTTGACAGCATAATTTACTACCTTCCCTTGGAAACAAAATGGAGATGATATAGAATGGACAAAATTATTCTTTCTCCTACAAGTTACAAACAATAATGTTTTAGTAATAAAACTTTATTATATGCATTCACTAAGTCCAGCTTGCAACATGAATGTTGTTAATTTCCCCTTTGAACAATTTTAACATTTGTAGATAGAGCCTGGATTTGGTAAATTCCCTTAAAATATCTTAGTATCTGTCTATTGCATTCATTACGACTATCAAAACATTTTTCTCTAGGTAGCTGTAATGACTCCATCTGAGGAGAGTGAGTCAGGCAATACGTCCAGCATGAAACTGACCAAAGAGAGAAGCAACCTAGAACTAAGGAGAAACTTCCTGGCAATTAGAACAACTAACCAGTGGAACAACCTGCCTCCAGAAGCGGTGAATGCTCCAACACTGGAAGTTTTTAACAAGAGACTGGACAGCCATTTGGCTGAAATGGTATAGGGTTTCCTGCCTGAGTAGGGGTTGGACTAGATGTCCTCCAAGGTCCCTTCCAACATTATTATTATTATTATTATTATTATTATTATTATTATTATTATTATTATTATTATTATTATTATTATTATTGTGTTATTATTATTGTTGTTATTACTGTTATTATTATGCCTCAACACAGATATATAATTAGTTCCAATTTATGTGAGGCAGTCTTATCTAGACTCACCAGTCCAGTCCTGCTCCATGAGAATGCCACTAACACTGGGCTGAATATCAGAAGGCAGAGAAAGGCTAAAACAGTCCATATTTCTTACACCGTGCACAGAGAAGGACATGGTAAATATATACTGATTTTTAGTCTCTTCTCTTAGTCTTCCTGAACCTTACCTGGGATTTGTTTATCTATCAATCAAGTAAGAACTCCTGATAATCTAGGCCAGGACTTTTCAACCTTTTCACCCATTGTACCACTTTTAGGATATGGCAAAATCCGAGTACCACCAGTTGCCTAGCAAGGTGTCAAAAACTTGATGACACCCCCCCCCAAAAAGGAAAAAAGTGATGAAGTATAGGTAGTCCTCAGCTTACAACAGTTCGCTTAGTGACTGTTCGAAGTTACAATGGCACTGAAAAAAGTGCCTCCCAAGTCACAGCCGAGCAAGACGCCTGCCTGCCCGCCCGGCAGTGCTCTTCCTCCTATCCGAGGTTTTCATTGTTGTGAGCATTTCTGTTGAGGATTGGCAGCAGGGGTGGGGTGGGGTGGGGGTGGGTGTTTGGTTTTTATTTCCCCCCCCCCCGCTGGGTGGTTGCAGCAGGTTTGGGTTACTTCACAAGAGCCTGGGACACTGTGACCATCATAAATATGAATCAGTTGCCAAGCATTTGAATGTAAATCACAAGACCCTGGAGATGCTGCAACATTCCAGCTGATTGGTGCTTCTTCTGGGCTCAGCAGAAGCACCAGGATCAGCTCCGAGCTCCAGCTGGAGCCTGGTGCTGATCCTGGCGCTTCCGCTGAGCCTTGACAGCCTTGCAGCTCCAACTGTCTCTCGCTCAGGCTTGTGCGGTGCTGCCACCGGTTCAGCTCATTCCCCTCCCCCGCTACCACTCTTCTAGGATGGTCGCATACCACCTGCCAGATGCCAATGTACCACAGGTGGTACTCATACCACTAGTTGAAAAGCCCTGATCTAGGCAAGTGAACCAATAGTTCCTATTCTGAGGAGCTCTCTTTTGCTCTCTTTGTGTCTCTTTGGAAAAGCAATGAGAGCCATATACAAATTATTTTTGAAAAGATTCTTCTATCGCATTTGATTCATGATCCAAACCCAGGACTTTGTGAATTCTAGAAATGAGCCAAACAGAGGAGGAAGGGAGATTTGAATTAGTGATGATTGTTTAATGGTACTTTTAATCTTGCTTTCTGGACTTTTAAAATTATTTTGTTACATTGAATATGATTGACTTGATTCTATCTGAATTAATTTGCTGTATTCCTAATTCACTGTTTGTATGGGCCACTTTAACATTTTATATTGACAGCCAATTTGAGCACAGATTACAGGAAGAAAGCAGTAAGATTCATGGTCCATGTATCTCTGACAGAAAACTGGATGAATTTGAAGAATCTGGTCATAGTTCATGTCTTAAAACTTATTGTGTTTATTTTGTATGGCACAACTATAAATAAGCCAAAGATTTTGCAGTGTATACTCAGTGTAAAGAAAAAGCAATCAGAGTACTAAAAACATTCTCAAAGTTTTATTAAAGAATACTTCTAATTTTTATGCTCCATGATGGGCTACAACATTCATACATTTCTATTGTGAATAAAACCCTTTTTAACCCTATTAGCAGCAACGATATCAAGGAACCAGCCAGGTTTGATTCACTAATGATGTAAAGAAGTAAATTTGCATATAGGACAATGCTTTCTGATTAGTTATTTATTCTTCTGAACTGTTTGCTTGCAGTGAATTAATCAGATCTGATAAAAATAAACTTTTCTCAATTATATTAAACATAACCCAAGGAGGCACACAAATGAGGGAAAAATATATGTGGCTCAGGGTTGAACTGTGGAGTCCTTAGTACTCTCTGAGCTCAATTAGCTTGCAGACATTTCATTATCCAGCTAGGTAACATTTTCAGTGTTAGAAGGGCAAGCTTCTGAATATTAACAGAAAGCCAACCTCACTCCCTTATAGCACTGAAGGTGTTACCTAGCCAGGTAAAAAAAAAATCTGCAAGCTATGAGGGCGCTGAGGAAGAAGAAAGCATGCAATTAGAAAGTATTGCCATAACCAGAACAGTGGTATGGATTACTTTCAGACTTCTAGAGTGCCTGTGCATACAAAAATACCTTATTGGTACTTCTATACTTTGTTTTCTCTGCTACATCTGAATTCCTATTCCCACTTCCAGCTCAATAGACATATTTCATTGAACTATTTTTGCATATGCCAAACCTCAGGGGGTCTAACCATGAATTAATTTATTTTTTTTTGTTTTGTTTTGCATATGGGTGGCCATATGCTTATCAGCATATCCATATGCTTTTCCTTTGGTTGTGCCTCAGCATATTTTCCATTTTATTTTATTTTATTATCATCCAATCTTCAAACCACAAAAATAAAATCATTAAGAAAAAAGCATAGCGAATTTCTCCCCTATTCTTTTTCCTCTCACAAATGAAATACACAGGTTTCGTGTGCGTGTGTGTGTGTGTGTGTGTGTGTGTATGGTAACTGCTCTTGTTTTCATCAATATTGATAATGCAGAGCACATTGCTAGGGCTGCTTTCGACCTATACTTTTATTATGTAATTGTCCTGCTTCAAACATAGAATTTAAAGAGTTTATATTTCATCATGGTGATGTGAAACACTCCTGTTCCTTATCGCAAAGTATTAATTAGGAAAGACAGAATAACAATATAATCGCTTTTGACTAGAAGTCCTCTGCCCAGAATCAATCTTTGTTATCATTAGACTAAGAAAGCGGGTGTTTTAATAATCCTGAATAAACTATATTTCTGGATATCTGAAAAGTTAACTGAATAACATATTAGCTTTAGATAAGTACCATAATACTCAAGGATCTAAATCCACTAAAAGTATCCTCCCCTTTTTTTTCCTTCTGCATATAAGTTTAGTACTTAATAAATAATTGGCATGCAAATGTTACCACTGCCAGGGATCAAATTGGAAGAAAAACACCAATATCAGATATATGGATTACCCAAAGAAAAACCTCATTAAAAAGCAGCCTACTTTCTACACTGCCAAGAAAACTATATCAATATGTCCAAAAAAATAACTAGAAGTGGGCTGTATTCTAAATACAGTTTCTATATACTTCTGTAATTTATGTTTAATCACTTTTTACTTACACAAATACAATATCCCTTCTTTTTTGTGGAGTTCTTGGCGCTTTCTAAACTGGGTTGTTTGCAGATTTTTCATTGGTGGCATTATCAAATGTATCTGAGTATGGTGTTTGCTGCCTGTTTATATGCAGTAGTAGCTTGCTTGCATTTTTATTGTGCCTTGTCTTAACATACCTATTTTTGAATAAACACATTGCATTAACTTACCTTATACCTCTTATAGTCGTAATTCTAAAGATTATTTGAAGGTGTCTTCTTTTCCCAATTACATCCACCTGATCCACCATTCGGGAGAGGTGGATATGTTACAGGTTCCCTCCCTTAAGGAGGTCCATATAATGAGACCAAGAAGGTGGTGGCTCCCTCCCTGTGGAACATCATCCAAACAGAGATAAAATTGGCCCCACCCTGATATTCTTTCAAAAGGCCCCAAAGACATGGTTTTGCCAGTGGGCCTGGGGACCTTAAGGTGATATGGAGTCCGTCAAGTGGGTTTAAGCTGATTTCATACAATTACTATCCTCTATTGCCCATCATGAGTTTAATCATTCAAAGCTTTTTAGTAAACAGAGGAGTGTACCCACAGGCATACCTATGCACCAATGCAGCATCACCTTGTAATGCTAAGGACAGAAGTGGTCAGTTTTAGAATATTTGCAACATTACGTATAAAGCCTAACCAAAGCCTAGTTTTGTGACAAGCATTGCTATTTGTATTATTCTACAGAAGTCTTGATCTCTAAGCTATAGAATCTTAACCTTACAAGCTTATATACTGTTTGCCCACATCCCCCTGATTAGGGGTATATATAGGGCCATGGTGGCGAACCTGTGGCGTCGCACGCAGAGCCCTCTCTGTGGGCACACGCACCATCGCCCCAGTCCTAGGCCTTCAGCTAGGTTTTATAAAACCTTTTCACTTTAGGCCTCCGCCGCCGTGTGCCCCCCCCAAAAAAAGGTTCTATCAATCAATCAATTTCAACTTCTTGCTGGGGGAAAAAAGATCTCGCAAAGTTGGAATTGATTGATTGAACTTTTTAGTCCCATCCAGTCTTCCGTTACCACCGCAGACACACCCACCCAATGGGCCACACCCACCCGGCACCCGAAGATATATAAGTGGGTTTTGGGTTACAGTTTGGGCACTCGGTCTCTGAAAGTTTCACCATCACTGATATAGGGTATGGATACAAACTCAGGGTCATCACAGCTCACTAATCAAAATTATATTTAATTTGTTGCTTTTCCATTGGCACGAGCAAACTGCGCCAAATGCATATATATGGATTATGAAGAAAATATTATTTACAACTACGGTACAATAAAACTTTAGCCTTGATAATATGCAAGGACCGAAGCTCCCATTTTATGTTTGCAAAACAAAAGCCCCAACAACCTCAACCCAGCTTTGTTCTTCAGAATATTTGCTAACATATATTTTGATCACTGAATACAGACTCCTGCTGTGAGAATGGAATGCAAATTAATTAGTTTTAGAGGTTGCAATAGCTTTAGGGGGGGAAAGAATCCCAGAATTGCAATTTACAAATTATATAAATGTTCTGATGTTGACAATTACAATAGATCCTACTCATACTGATTTAGTCTTACAAAATATTTCTAGTTCTCGACTATTTTCTATTAAACAGGAAAAAATAAATACACACTTTTTAAATTTGTTATATTAGCATACCTAAGATCCATATTGATTTTGTAAGATCGTTAAGAATAAATTTCTGTGAAAGATATTGGTGAAAAGTTGAATTGTTTTGTGCTTGTTTTGCTTGTTGAAATAAATTTCAATTTAATACATTTAACTGCAGAGAAATCAAATATATCTATCTGATTATAAAGCAAAACTTAAATATATTTCAGCCATTATATTTTCTGCATCTTTCTGAAATGTTTTATGGAATATGGAATATTAGAAAAACCAACAATATTAGAAAAACCAACAGAGTTTCAATCAGTTAAAGAGCATATGCAGAAGACAACAGCTTGAATAGATTAATGAGGGGGAAATGTAGCCTAGGACATAAAAGTATGCTGTGTATCCAAAATGCTATTCTTTTAACTGGAACACAGCAACAAATTAAGCAGAAAGGACAGTTTGTTGACAATGATTGCTGGAATCTGTAAAACCCTGAAGGAAGAGGTATTTCAAATCACTTTCCCTTTACCTTCTAGGTAATATATTTCTTGGAAAAGGTGAAGACACTGTGGCATAAAATCATTCCGAGATGAACACTCTCAGGGTCAGATTTTGTAAAGGGAAAGTTAGACTTTAAAAGCTATAAATGGAACACACTTTTTCTACCTTCTGAAGGATATTAATACAGCCAGGAAAATGTATTCCTCAAAATAAACTGAACACAATTTTATTTTTAAATAAACAGTTTATTATTTGCTTTTCCATGTACCAGGAAGAATGAAAATGGGACTTGCCATCTACTATACTTCTTAAAAAAAAGGAACCAAAGTTACAGTATAATTGAGCCTAATAGGGTCACTCCAGAGTTCCTGTCAAATAAAACTGATATCAACAATTTGCAAAGACGAATCTCCTTAGCAGTGCTTTTCAAAGTCCTGGGTTTGGATCATGAATCAAAAGAGATAAAAGAATCTTTTCAAAAATAATTTGTATATTGCTTTTCCAAAGAGAAACAAAGAGAGCAAAAGGGAGCTCCTCAGAATAGGAACTGTTGGTTCACTTGCCTACATCAGGGCTTTTCAACTAGTGGTACGAGTACCACCTGTGGTACATTGGCACCTGGCAGGTGGTAGGCGACCATCCTAGAAGAGTGGTAGTGGAGGGGAATGAGCTGAACCGGTGGCAGCACCGCACAAGCCTGAGCGAGAGATGGCTGGAGCTGCAGGGCTGTCACGGCTCAGCAGAAGCACCAGGATTGTGCTTCTTCGGAGCTGTCAGGGTTCAGTGGAAGCGCCAGGATCAGCACCAGGCTCCAGCTGGAGCTCGGAGCTGATCCTGGCGCTTATGCTGAGCCCAGAAGAAGCACCGATCAGCTGGAATGTTGCAGCATTTCCAGGGTCTTGTGATTTACATTCAAATGCTTGGCAACTGATTCATATTTATGACGGTCACAGTGTCCCAGGCTCTTGTGAAGTGACCAAAACCTGCTGCAACCACCTAGCAGAGGGGGGGAAAATAAAAACCAAACACCCACCCCCACCCCACCCCACCCCTGCTGCCAATCCTCAACAGAAATGCTCACAACAATGAAAACCTCGGACAGGAGGAAGAGCACCGCCAGGCGGGCAGGCAGGTGTCTTGCTCGGCTGTGGCTTGGGGGGCACTTTTTTCAGTGCCATTGTAACTTCAAACAGTCACTAAGCAAACTGTTGTAAGCTGAGGACTACCTATACTTCATCACTTTTCTCCTTTTTGGGGGGGTTATCAAGTTTTTGACACCTTGCTAGGCGACTGGTGGCACTCGGATGTTGCCATATCCTAAAAGTGGTACAATGGGTGAAAAGGTTGAAAAGCCCTGTCCTTAGCTCTCATGCAGGTTTGTCTATGGCCCATGGACAGCTCATAATGTGACCCACAAGATAATAAAGCATATAGGAAAAAATGAAGTTAGTTTGCTATTCGTACACATTCACCACCACTCACCACTTCTGGAGGCAGGTTGTTCCACTGGTTTCACTCTATTATATATTTTATATGTAGCCCAAGACAAGCCCAAGACATTCCTCTTCATTCAAGCAATTTCTTTTGTTTCAATTATTTAGAATAGCTCATGAATTGGTTTAAAATATGGCTTAATGGTCTTGGGTTCTCCTCAGTGCCTCTTAGTGACCAACATTTCAGAATTTGTGTCATAATTTTATATACTTTCCACGAAGTCACAAGAGAAAGTGAAAGCAAAGTGTAAAAAAATATCCTCTAGAGCAGGGGTAGGCAACCTCGGCTCTTATGACTCGTGGACTTCAACTCCCAGAATTCCTGAGACTCAGGAATTCTGGGAGTTGAAGTCCACGAGTCATAAAAGAGCCGAGGTTGCCTACCCCTGCTCTAGAAGTTCAAAAAGAAAAAAAATGCTAGAAGAACTACAGAAAAAGAATTAAGGAGGTAGTAGCTGAAGTAATAGTGTTTAGAACAACTTTGACCCAATTTAGAAATACTGAGCTTTTTATAATTTGGGGAACAATTATTTTGAATTTTGTGTGCATGGCTAAATAAAGGTCCAACCTGCCAGGATGAGTTTGTGCTTTTCCGTTTGAATGAAGTCTAATCCCTAAAAGCAGTAATACACGAGCATGATGTAGAATACTGCATTTTAGGCCTTTCATGAGGCCAGAAAGCCTTCCTAGTTTCTATGGTGGGCTTTTAAGCATCATCATAAAAAAAAAGAATAGAAGATGAGGATTTGCCCAACATAAGGCTCGCATTACGATATAACATAATTATATAATTTTTAGAAGTAATTGGGACTGCAGAAATACGTCACAGTGGAGAATAAGTGGTCAATTGTCCTTCTGGAGATTCCAGTTCCAAAACTCAAAAGAGTGTGAGGAGAGATAATCTAGATTCGGTAATAAAGGACACTTTTTTATGCTGGATGGTACTGGCATGGTTACAAACAGCTTTCTTCTGAGCCAGCTGAGCTGTTGTCAGACTTGGCAATAAAGCTGTTAATTCATAATTGAGACATTTTTCCTTGTGTTACCTTGGTAGCAAAACCACTGAAAGATATGTGAGGCCAGCTTAGTTAGCTCCAGTAACTAGATCATAAACACTCCATATCCTAAAGCAGAAAAATGTCTTTCCCTACAAGCCTTGGCAGCTTTCTTATTCAGCTCTTACATACCTCAGAATTACTTCTGACTGAAATTCATAAGCAACTTGTCAGATCTAGTACAGAATGCTGGATCTTGTATTTTGGCCCACTATCACCTTCTGTTCCATTTTCTCTTGCTCTCATGGATCCTTGATCCTTTTCTATACAGAAATTCTCTCCTAACCTGACCACTACCAAATGTTATGACTATCTAATGAAATCAGTAATGTGGCTATTGTGGAACAAAAAGTACTACTGTATAGAGCCTATGAATTATTTCTCTTAACTCAAGGGTTCCCAACCCCCGATCCACAGCATACCAACAAGCGGGCCGCACAAACAAGCAAAGCTCCATCCTCGGGATGCAGGCAGTATTCAAAACCCTACCCCTTGTGGTCCACGGAAAAACTTTTCTGCATGGCACCGGTCCCATGTGCCCAAAGGATTGGGGACCTCTGTCTTAACTGGCAATATATGTCCAATGGACTGTACCAGGGAAAATTAAAGAGACCTAAACCACTGCCTTTTACATCCTTAAATTTGCTTCAGATTTCCTTAAGATGACGAAATTCAAACTCTTCCTTTCTCTAATTTGTTCTTTACCTTTGAAATAGACTAAGACTGGGCTATTACCTTTCAAATAAAAGACATCATCAAAGCTGTTCTACAAAAGGACATTATATAGTCATCCTGCAAATAAGAAATGTCCAGTATCAAGAGGCTTAAGAAATGTTATTTGCAACAATTCCTGATTTTTGAAGTTAAAAGTCTGAAACATTTCTAAGAAATCACTGATTAGACCCACCTTGATATGAGCAGATGTCTACTCATACAACAAGATTTCCTGAGACTTTCTTCTTCCCATGTTTCCCAACCTTCCAGAAGAGAGGAGCTTGTGCAAAGGAATGGGGGAATTAAGAATCTATGCTACTAGAAAAATGTCATCTGCTTAAGGAGTCTCAGCATTAGATAAAACCCTGCTCCTAATTGATATGGGCACATAGCAAAACTGCAATAATTATAAACTGAACTGGCACGAATGATAATAATCTCAATCAAAGAAGCAAAGCCAGTCTGGTTAAAAAAAACAAATGATATGAATTATCATTTGTTAGTTGTTGTACATACTTCCTTCCCCAAGAGCAAGTATTTGGGATGATTGATATATTCTCATTCTAGATAGATAGATAGATAGATAGATACATAGATAGATAGATAGATAGATAGATAGATAGATAGATAGATAGATAGATAGATAGATATAGTGTTGAAGTGATAGTGAAATGTTAAAGTGATGATGAAAGTGATAATATATGTTATCTGTCTATAGGTAAAGGTAAAGGTTCCCCCACACATGTGTGCTACTTGTTTCCGACTCTAGGGACCAGTGCTCATCTCCGTTTCAAAGCCGAAGAGCCAGCGCTTGTCCGAGGACGTCTCTGTGGTCATGTGGCTGGCATGACTAGACACCAAAGGCGCACAGAACACTGTTACCTTCCCACCGTAGTGGTCCCTATTTTTCTACTTGCATTTTTACATGCTTTCAAACTGCTAGGTTGGCAGAAGCTGGGATGAGTAACAGGCGCTCACTCTGCTACGCGGCACTCGGGATTTGACCCGCCAAACTGCCGACCTTCTGATCGACAAGCTCAGCGTCCTAACCCACTGAGCCACCGCATCCCCTTATCTGTCTATATACCCATGTAAACATAAATACCAGACACAAAAAGGGACAATAAAATGAAAGTGACTGCTAGAAAAACAAACTTATTACTCAAGTCCTGCCTCATCATAAGGGGCTGTCCTGAGAAGACTGAGCAAAAAACACCAGGATTGTATGAAAGTAATAGCAGGTGCTCATCAAAAGCAAGCAGGCACCTACATTGGACAGCAACAACATAGAAAGATGCCAGAGGCAGATTATCATTTTTCAAAATGGCAATGGCATAATTTCATACTGCATGGATAAGGCAAATACACTCGTATTTTTTATGAAGAAAATCACATGGATAGACAATATAAAGTGATTTATGATATAGGACAGAGTTCCTAAGGGGAGATGGTACTCAATAGGCTACTGAAGAAAGCTGAGGATCTTTTAAACTATTAATGATGCTTATGATGTGGCTAGATTAAAGTCTTTGGGAGGTTTAGCATCTATGCCATACAGGAAAGAAAATCCAAAGCTGACATTACGACATAGATCAGGCTGACTGTAGTAAGGTATTGGCACAAGTAGATGGAATAGCTCAATTTTAACAGCAAAGACATGGCCAGGAACTAACTGGAACGGATCATGAACAGTTTTAGGCATATGCAAACTATTTTCAAGAAAAACTTCATTGATTGCTTTGAAGTCCTGAACTTCATTGAGAGTAAACCAGAAAAACTGTGGAATAAAACCCAAGAAATTGTTAATGAATGAATGAGAAGAAAAAAAAAGACTGGCTAAACAGAAGCACATTAAACAGCTGTTAGAAGAAACAAGAGTAGTGTGTATCACTTCATGTATCACTTCATGTATCTCCAGTCTATTCTATGTCTGAGCCAGAAGGTAATGTGCAAAGAATAATTTTTTATTTCTGTACAGTCTGATTCTGACCTGTAGACTATTATATCAAAGATATGTAATGAAATTTATAAAGGCTTCAATTAACAAAAATTTCAAGTATTTATATATTTCAGCTGTCACACTAATAGCACCAGAAATTAATGGGAGGAAAAAGTCTGAGTAATTCTTACACATTATTCTGATAAGAAAAGGGGAGACTCAACATAATTTATCGTAAAAACAATTTTCTTAATTCTGTTGTTGACATGTAGCCAGGCCTTTCGAAAGTGTATGTGTTAGCACAGCCTACTAACAGAGAAAACAGATGGGGAACATGTCTTGTATACAGTGGTCTGCTAATTGAATTGGAGAGGGAAAAACCCTAATTAACCAAGACTTCTCACCTTGGCAATCCCAAGTGCACATTCATCATCAAATTTGGTGGCCCCATCAGACAGCAGCCCACCTGTTGACTGCACAACCTGGCTGATACATATGCTACAGTCTTTTCATCCACTAGAAAAGAAACACCTTAATTCCAAGCCCATAAATAATCAATAGTAGCAATGTTCTGATTACTTTTTGCTCCAATAGGACTGCACTATCAAAGGTTTTGTTTTCAGTGGTAACAGTGGTTAATATGAGCCATAAGCAAATTACAATTTATACTTGATTGTACTATATAAGTTGTGAGCCTCCTAGAAATGTCAGATGAACTAAGGAGTCATATAAATCCTGTCGGAAAATAAGCAAGTAAATAAATATTCAAATTCAAAGAGTTGAAGAGCAAACAGTCCCCGCAGGACAACTGCAATAAGTGTCCACTTAGCAAGTAACTATTGTCACAAAGACATCAAATTTTAAGACTGTCCAGCTTTCATTTCATTTTTTAATGTAATATTGCATTCTTTCTATGCTTTACTGTTAGTTCTCTTACATGCTCTTTTTATGGGCAAGTTGGATATAATTACATTAACAAAATTATATTGCCTTGGTATCTACGTTCTCTTCCCATTAATATAGGAGGTATTTCTATTTGCAGAACGAGGAACTGGCAGAAATTGCTCATATGCTCTTTTTTCCGCATCACATGAGCACATGATGGAATCTATTGTTGATAGACTTTGTCATTTGAGTTTTCCCTATGCCGCTCTTCACACAACAACATTGATCCCAAGCCCAATATACAAAGGATAAAACAGTGCCTCAAGAATAAAATGATAAAACATCAATCCAAGTTATTGAGGATCTTGTTATGCATACTCATTGGTACTAAAATCACTAGTGGTCTGAATTATTTTTATTTATGCATTTATTTACACTGTACTACATATTTCTTGACCACTTGTCTCCCTCGTACCCATCCTTATATGTCGTAGGAGATTTACCTAAATTATAAAGAAAAGGAAGAATTTCCACTTCAAGTCTTCAAGTAATTTTCAAGTTCCTCTATGTTTTATAATGCAAGTCAAGCAATCGGGCTTGGATTTTTCTAGATAACCCTTCTTTTCACAAATGTATTAAGGTTCATGCTCCAATATTTAAGGGCCCATATGGGAAGTAAATGGTTTTTCAAACAATTGCTATTGATGATTGTTTATGACCTCTTTGTGGCATGAACAAAAGCAGCTTATTGGTAACTTAGTCAATGCAATCCTTTTCCCAAACCACTACTCATCATTCTTGACTCTTTTCTTTTCATTACCAGTAGCTCCATTATGTTTTTAGATAGCAAACATAGTTAATGAACACAACATTGTCAAGTCTATAATGGGCAAAACATTTTATTGTTGTCCTACAATGGAATTTGTTTATCAAGAGAACAGATTTGCTAAATTGTATCATTTCCTTTTAATGAACAGAATCTAATTAGAAAATGAATCATAGGAACAAGAGGAAAAGTGAACGAAAATGAAAAGATAAATTATTTTACTTCCTCCCCGCTCTTTTCAGTCTATCTGTGCCAGGAAGAAATCCAGCAACAAAAGCTTAATGGACTGTATTAAACCTGCCATCACTTCCTCCCCTCCACATTAAAAAAAAATGCTAAGGAATGACTTAGGCTCAGAGCTAGCATACTTCTTTGCCATTGTTCATGTATATATTAGCATGTAAAAAGACATTAATTACTTAAAATTCTCTGACATCAAAGCATTGTACACAAAGAATGTATCTGAACTGCAAACTGTATACTTTTGTTGGCATTAAATAATACAGATAATCCACTTGATAGAAATCTAGGGGCCTGAACTAAAGTCAGCACTCTGGCAGAGCCACAGAATATCAGCTGTAACAAATGGCATGAAGAACAAATTGTGACAGGAGCATTACACTGGCACAATGAAACAGAACACAGCCTCTACTTCTGTACCTACTGATGCATATATTTACGGATTCCACTCAATGCTACGGTTGAGAAAGTATTTGTACTATAAAAATCTAGACTATTTTAACAACCAGGAAATTTAGCCTTTGGGATGAAATTTCTCATGCCTGTTTTCATCCTAAAAGCTAGTGGCAGGTCCTCATCTATATTTTTTTAATAAGGAAAATGCAGTATTTCAGATTCTAAGTCATGAAGATCCTTTGGAGCATGCAAGAAACAGGCACATGGCACCTGTCTACAACTCTTTAAACCATGAAATCTTTTCCTGAGATGGTGCTGCAGCAATCGTGAGAGCAGCTGTAGACACGTAGCTGCTTTAAGGAACTGTAAACAGGTGCTACATGAGTGTCTGTGCATGTTCTTTTTTGCATCCAAATTGTGCCATGCTCTAACACAGAATTCTATTTTCTAAGTTATCCATGTATGAAATAAATTTGCAGAAAATGTCACAAGTCAGGTTTCTGTTTTACAGCATACAGCTGTTCTCCACAAAGCATTCTAACACTCCAATTTCAACCATTCCCAAACCTGCTCAGCCTATGGTTGTATGAATTAGCATTTTTCCTAGTAATCTTCAGGGTAATGCTATATCTAAAGCACTCTGGGGAGAAACGGAAGCCCATCAGCCACTCCATGGAGTAAAGAGCTTTACCATTACAACTGTTGATTCAAGACAATTTACCCTGAATCCCCAAAGAATTACAAGATTACCTCCTATTAAAAGAGTAACAAATTGCAACATTCTAGAAATGTAAAAAAAAAATCCCCCAACATTCTCAGTATATGGGTTTCTCAATATTTCCTAGAGGTTTTAATTTTCCTGAATTTAATTCATATCACTAGGAGTATTTAATAATCATTGAGATGAACAATATATTGAATATATACACTTTTGGTCCCAAGTGGACAACCATTATCTTCTACCCTTGAAATTCTCAAGTACTTGGTCCCATGTATATCCGAAATTCTGTGATATTCATAATACTCTGTTTAAAAATTCCAAGACTGTTAAGACATATTTGGGATGATTAAGAAATTAAAATGTTCACAAGGTTCACATGAAACACTTTGAAATAATCTCTTTTTCAAAAATGGGCATACACAACCATGGGAAGATAATGGGATTATTACTTTTAATTAATTAATAGGGATACCTTCAAAACTTTTTAGAAGGAATATAATTTACCAACTGAGTAACAGTGTATAGTGGTAAAAGATAAGTTCGTATTTTAGTTTTATACCTCATCAGCTTCTGAACATCTGGTAACTTTGAATATGTTGGAGAAGGTATTACAGAAGCTATACTAACAATACAATATTATCAGCAAGTCAAAAAAATTAAATGAATGTATTTGGATAAAGTACTTGGAATAAAACCCAAGGGTATACTAAATAACAAAATCAATAGTCCTAGGATTTCAGAAGCATTAAATATATTTCTTACTATTAAAAATTAGATTAGCTGAACTAAAAAACATTTTTTTCAGGTTTAATGAACTTTCAAACGAATGATTTTATAAAACTGGTGTCAACACTGCAAAGAATTTGGCTGAAGCCATTTTTGCTTCGTTTTCGGTTGCCAAAATACTGGGAGGGGGGATGAGTGGTTTTAAGATTAGACTAAACAATAATAATTGTTTCAAACTTTTCACTATAATTATTCATTACAATTTTGCAGGAGAAAGACACCCTACCTTAAACAGAATTATCTAAAATAGCATAAAATTTCCTTCCTTTTTTGAAGGCCAGCCCAGATTTTACATATGCAGTTTGCAACAAAGAGTTAACCTATTTTCCGACATAATTCTTATTAGACTGAAAAAAATGCCATATCATTACCAATAACTAGTAATGCATTAACAGAACATATTGTATAATAAGCTGGATTGATGTACACATATAAAAGCAAAACAATTGGGGGACAAACGTATCTGACAAAACTGAACATTTACAAAAAAAAATTCTTTCCTATTTTCCATTATTTTACATTATACTGCAATTCTACTGAAAAGTAAATACTAAGATCATTATTATTCCTTATGATTTCTTATAAAAATGACACTATAGGAGCAAACTCTTTTTTCCCTACGGAAGCTTGGGAAATATGTGCAGCCTTCTGTTCCAACATGACCTAGAAGAGATCGTGGTTAATAGTTTAATTAGTCAGATCAGCCTCTCTGTCAAGTCCTATATCTTGACATGTGGGAAACAAGACACTTCCCTTGAAATGACCAGTGTACAGATTGCTAATCTGTTTTTCTCAGGCGTGAGTTACACATCACTATTGCATACCTTTTCTTCTCTGGGATGGTAGTTGAATTCTTCGTTTCAATGGAATTCTGAGCTTCTGTCCTTCCCAACTGTGGAACACTAGGCAAA
The DNA here is from genome assembly GCF_947247035.1 of Vipera ursinii. Taxonomy (NCBI): domain Eukaryota; kingdom Metazoa; phylum Chordata; class Lepidosauria; order Squamata; family Viperidae; genus Vipera; species Vipera ursinii. The sequence continues at coordinate 271,866,457 of NC_139512.1, read as the reverse complement.
AATCCTTTTCAGAAAGTCTGCAAAGCTCATTCAGGACTTGTGCAGTTCTATTTTTAAAAGGGATTGTCTCTTGGTCCTATGAATTACATTCTTCCAGTCCTCTTCTGAGGCTTTTCTACTTTGTATAGTTTCCTCTTTTGTGTACTCTCTTGGAATTTGATTTGTAATGAGATACTGAAGTAATTTTTCATGCTCTAATTTATTAATACATATGCATTTTGTAATGTATATGTACAAACGTTATTAACAAGTTAGAACCGTTTATTCCGCTTATTTCTATGAGGTAAACACCACTGACAGGAAAACACGCGGGAACTTTGACAGCTGTCAAAGTTCCCCGCCGGGGCGCAGGCGCAGCCATTTGACAGCTCGTGGCTGTCAAAACACCGAAGCCGGCTCACCATGCGGAAAGAAGAACTGTCAAGACGCGACGGCGGTGATTGGTCCAGCTAGACGCGGCGCCAAAAGAAACGATCCTGATTGGACTATACTGACAGCTGCCGGCTATAAAAGCCGGACAAGTTATTCTGTTCTTTGCCTTGTTCTAAAATAAATCTCAGTGAAGTAACCTGTCGTCCCGAGTGGTCCTTCGGCTACTTCACATTTATTGAAGGCAAAATAGTACTATTTCATACTACTACCACTAACTTAACATCATGTAAACTAAAAATATATCAATCCTGAGTATGATATCCATTTTATTAGAAAATCGTCTTCTAAATCAGGGGTCTCCAACCTATGGGCCATGGTCGAGTACCATGCTGTGCCCTATTGGCCGCCGGAATGACTGGCAAGTGTGTACACGAGTGCGTGCACCTCCCCACCTGTTCTAGCACTGCCATGTGGGTGCTGGTAGCCCTGTTTGCATATGCATGGGGGCGCTAGCTCCGCTACCAGTGTCACACAGGCGCTAGCGGCCTGTTTGCACATGCGTGTGGGTGCTAGCAGCCTGTTTGTACATGTGTGCAAGCACTAGCAGTCCATTTATGCATGCATGTGGGAGCTAGTGCCCCCACTGTGCATGCATCTGTTTGCGCATGTGCACACATGGGTGCGCGTGTGCACTTTTCCCTGCTCCTCCCTTTCTCTTCAGGCCACCAACCCGGAAAGGTTGGGGAGGTCTGTTTCAGATTTCTAGATTTCAAGCAGGTGTATATCTATTTTGTAATGAACTTCACAAACCACCAACAAAATTAGACTTACAATGCAATAGAGGTGGATGATGATAATTAGGATTACACCTCTTAAAAATGGGATCTTTTGTATTATTATAAATAAGTGTGAGTAGTGATATGGTAACTCTTTGATCTATGGTTAGATTCACATTTGAATTGGGGCCCCTGTAGTAACTATGCTTGAAAGCAAAATTCTGTATTCAGAGGTAAACTGCCTGATCATGTGTAATTTAGACTGAAATTACATTTCATATAATTGCTTATATGTCAAAACACAATGTATAAAAATGTTTCTTTAGCATTCAGGAATTTATTTTACTTAAACACATTCAGATTATCAGGAACACCATTCCAGAGGAATCGCCATCACACACACACACACACACACACACACACACACACAAAACAACAACAACAACAAAAGGCTGGTACAAAGCAATCAGATGAAAGGCCTTAAGAGAAGAGTATGAAAATGATGACCTATGGAAGATAAATGATAAATAGGTCCAAGAAGGTAGCACACGGAGAGGCAGCTTATCTGGATCAGTGAAATTGGACTTGAGAAATGGAAGGGAAAGAGACTTGGGCTTTGGTTTAAAGATAGTTTTGTTAGCTGGCACAAATATGGACAAATTTGAAAAAAGTATAAGCAAACTCTGGTAAGGAAACAGATGGAGAAGCTCTTAAGGGTCAATTTCAGTAAACAGTGCTGGACTGGCACTTCAGGCCCCAAAGCCTTAGGATGGGGTCCAGGTGTTTGGGTTGCTGGAGGCCTTGCTCTCAGTTATTGATACTGATTTTATACATGGACATTTTATCTAAATGACTTGTAATTACTGTAAGTTACCAAGAATCTTATGATAAGTAAAGGTAAAGGTTCCCCTGCACATGCGTGCTAGTCGTTTCCAACTCTAGGGGCCAGTGCTCATCTCCGTTTCAAAGCTGAAGAGCCAGCGCTTGTCCGAGGACGTCTCTGTGGTCATGTGGCCGGCATGACTAGACGCCAAAGGCGCACGGAGCGCTGTTACCTTCCCACCGTAGTGGTCCCTATTTTTCTACTTGCATTTTTACGTGCTTTCGAACTGCTAGGTTGGCAGAAGCTGGGACGACTAACAGGCGCTCACTCTGTTACGCGGCACTCGGGATTCGACCCGCCAAACTGCCGACCTTCTGATCGACAAGCTCAGCATCCAAAAAAAAAATGCAGCAGTCTGCTTGTTGGGAGTATTAGAATTAATATTCACAAATAATACCAATGTTGCATTACTAATTGTAACCAACAGATTACAAATGGTTACCCAAGGCATGGCAAAAATGCCTATTTTGACTTACTTTGTAAGTATGTTCAGATTTGTCTGTCTCCTTTGAGTCAATACTATCCATCCAGTGTGTGCATCTCTGATAGGAGTGATTAAGGCCTAAGATCTGGGGGGAGGCAAGAAACTCCTATTTTTCATTAGTGACAAAATGTGCCTCTGGGAAACAACCTCCTAGTAGAAATCTGGGTAGTTCCTTCACTACTGAACTTCAGAGAAGGCTTAAAAACAGAACTGTTCTGAAGGACGTTTATATATTCACACAAACCCCACATCATAGTAAATATTTTTTGCAATTCACTGCTCTAATACTCAGCACGAATGCAATGAGCATTTATGAGGACTTGGAGAAATTTGTACTGTGCATAGGAAGTATGCAGGCAATTTTTTTTTCTTTAAAAGAAAAAGAGTGAATATCCATCTTCCAAAAAATATGAAGGCTTCAAAAAATCATTTCAGCTGTGAAAGGTCAAATGTGATTAGGTTTTCTTCCCCACAAAGATTAGAAGGAACTTACAAGATGACCTGTCAATACCATTTCTGCTGATTCTCAATTTGCCCTTAATTTGGCTGTCTGAAGAAGAAATATCATAATGCAATCGTGTTTGATGAATGATTTTATACAATACCCTGATTGCTTTTTATGCTATTCATATGGATTACTTCCACATCTGTGTCTGAGGTAGAGGTGTGACTCTCCATACATATTCATTAATTCTTCAGCAAGATATGCATGTTTCAGAGCAAGAGGAAATATTAGAAATACCGTAGTTTTCTTTTTGAGAAGGAAAAAAAGGAAACTGTTTATAGCAGGGGTGTCAAACTCAATTTCATTGAGGGCCGCATCAGCATTGCAGTTGCCCTCAGGGCGCCGGGTGGGTATGGCCAGGGTAGGCGTGACCTACTGAGTGGGCGTGGCTAGAGTGCGTATGGCCTACTGGGTGGGCATGGCCAGCTCTACATCGTTCGCATCAAGGGTGCCTATGGGGGCCCGGGCAGGAGTGGGACAGATCTGAGGGTCTCTGGCAGAAGGAGGGTCTCTGGGCCAGGGCCAAGGCAGTGGGGGCCGTTCCCTCACTGTTTCCAGGATGGCTTTGCGGGCCACATGAAAACACTTCATGGGCCGGATCTGGCACCCGGGCCTTGTGTTTGACATGTCTGGTTTATAGGAAGGCATGGGCAGTTACACCTATAAAGTCATTACATCAGCTGGAAAGGGTTTTTGATGAGGTTTCAATTGTTTTCTAAGCAAGCCACGCTTAAAATCGTTACTGATATTCACATTGTTTGATGCGGAGAAATTGGTAGCATGGAAATACTAAAAGATAAGATACAACATGCTCCAGAAATTATGTGGAACTAAATGGGGAGCTTCAGCTGCCATCCACAGGTCTTCAACATGCTACTCGGCAGCAGAATACTGTGCCCCTATACGACTTAACAGCCGCCATACTAGTATGTTAAACACCAGACTCAATGACAACATTTCCAATTTGCTAGTTTCCTGTTCTGAGCCATATAGCACCGCCAGCTTTACGAAGGCAAGATGCACTAGTGAGAGAACATAGAAAAATTATGAATGACTCTATGATATGCCATACGCTAAATTAATAATAACTAAAAGATAGGAAACTGTGACATAAATTCAAATTAATTAATCAAATTCAGGAGCTCCTGAGCTTACCAACTGAACTACTTTAGCGTAAGAACAATGTAAAATATCCAAAGTGTTTTCATCAGCAATACTTTGGAACTGGATTTATTTATTAGATTTTAGAGTTTTTTTTTAAAAAAATCCCATCTTTATATTTTTATAAACAGCTCAAGGCAGCAAATGTATCTAATACTCCTTCTTTATATTATTTTCCCCTCAACAATAATCCGGTGAGGTGAGTTGGACAGGGAGTGAGTGACTGACCCAAAATCACTTCAGACTTTTTGTGTCTAAAGTCGAACTGGAATTCTGGTTTCTACCCTTAGCCACTGCTTAGGCAGAAATTCTGAGTCAGAGGAAGTCACTATGAGTACCCTACTGCACCTCATTGTTTCCAGAACTTTCTTGTTGCTCACTGACTTCTGTCTTAGGAATTTCTACAACCACCTCTGCAATGTCCCCCAAAAGAACAGCACAACATCTGCGTATGCTCTAGAGGTAGAGGGGGAATATTATCACATTGATAAATTAAAAATAATTGTGGGCTGCCAACCAGCTTTGTGCAGCCCCACAGACCATATGTTTTGCAGGCCTGATTTAAATGTATTGAACTTAAATATTGCAGGAGGCAAACATTGTCTGCCATCCTGTCCCATGACTAAACAAACAAATGAATCTGACGGTTGGGAAATAGCAAGAGAAGAAAAGATTAAGAGGTTTCATTCAATACAGGGGAAGATAAAATAAGCTAAGAGGCTGGCAGGAAGGGATTGAAATTGAGTGCAGGTTGGAGAGGGGGAATGGGGAGGGAGAAAGAGAGAGAAAAGAAAGGGAAGGAACAGGATTATCAAGAAACAAATTATGATTCTTGGGTGGCCAAAAAATATAGGCTCTAAGGGAACAGAAGAGGAATTAGCATACTGTTCAGATTTTTATATAGGACAGACACCACAGTATGGGATCTGACAATCCTATGCAAATATCTGGTGGGAAAATATAAAATGAAGATACCAAAGAGAAGACCTGGAATCCTTGTTTACGTTTTTAAGGAAATTAGTAGCCGACTACATTTTAGAAAAGGCATTTTGTCATCTTATTAATACAGTAGTAACATTATTGTCGTAAGAGAGATAATCAATCTCTGAATTGGAGAACAGATTACAGGAAGCAGGGGGAACGATACAACTTCCTGAATGCATTTGTCAAATTCTGCTTGCTTAGTTTGTATCTATAGAAAATGAATAAATATATAAATATAAATAAATAAATAAATATGCCCTATTGATCAGTCCTGGAACTCACAGTAGCTAGCCAGCTAGCACCTTATCCAATGTTGGAAGATCCAAAGTTAGGGAAGAAATTTACATTTGCTTATGTTATAATGAATTCAGCATTGTTTACTTCTAAGTAGATAAAGGTCAAAACTGCATTGTTACAGATGCTCCTCTTGTAGAAACATTTCATGCAGGAAAGCAAGATGTATTCAAATGGTCTATCCCAGGGGTAGGCAACCTTGGCTCGTTTATGCAACCTTGGCACAGCTAGCTCAGGAATTCTGGGAGTTGAAGTCCACAAGTCATAAAAGAGCCAAGGTTGCCTACCCCTGGTCTATCCTCTGTGACTAATGGACCCACTTGGGTTGCAGAAGGAACTGGGGAAATGTCCTGGGGGTTCTGCTGCACAGCCCTGTGAAGGCTTTGGACACAACTTAAAATCAGAAAGCAGCCTTGTGCCCTCTCCTGGCTTGTCGTTCCCAAACTCCCTGTTCTTTACAAAAGAGCTAAGTGTGCTGATACAGCACCACTGGAGAAAAACTAAGAACGAATCTGACTGGACACAGGTCGGAGCCACTGTTAAAGCCTTTATTATGACAACAAGAATAGTGAAACATCACTATTTCTCTGGTCTTAATGACCATGCAGAATGTCACCCAACAGCCCAGTTCAAGGTCACTGTCCCTCTTGGCTGGCGAAAACTCCCAGAACAGTGACTTGCAGATAACTCCAAGCGGTGATTAATGCATTGTCATGGAGTGGATGTTCCTAGCACCTTTTAAGGAAAGCCTGGTCAACCCCCTCCTCAAGAAATCATCATCGCACCCAATCTGTCTGGATAATTTTCATCCAGTTTCCCACCCTGCTCTTTCTCTGAAGGTGGTGAAAAAGGTGGTTGTATTGCAGTTCCAGAGGATCCTGGATGAAAAGATTATCTGGACACCTGTTGGTCAGGGTGGGGTACAGGATAGAAATTTCATTAGTCATGCTTGTGGATGATCTGTATGCTGTCCCTGCTGACTCACGTAACAGTGGTTTAGTGGGTTCATTAACATTCTCCAGCAATTCCCTTCACCAAAACCCCAGAACTATCCCAAATAATCCAGTCAAAAGCAGATCAATGCTAGTCCACAGAGCAATGACCAATGAGTCCAACAAGGCACTTGAAACTTTCTAAAACAAGACAAATCCACCAGGCAAAATTAAATCCACAACACAAGAGGATTCATGACACCCAAAAAGTCCAGAGCTCCCAAGGCATGATCCAAAGTCAAGGCATGGTGTCAGTCCAAAGCAAGGCAAGAATCACAACGACCAGGAAACACACAGCTAGGAAATGAACACATTATTCCCAGCATTGTCTCCATCTTTCTGCTATGCTAAATACCCAGCTTCTGGTACAGCCCATCAAGAGAGATAAGATTGCCTCCTCATGAGTAATTGGCAGATGCTCCTGCCTTTTCTCTGTCTTTTCTCGGATCAGGTGCAGAAGGCAGCTGCATGCTTTCCCCACCTGAAGCCGCTGGATTATTGCAATGAGCTCTACCTGGGGATAGCCTTGAAGTTTATTTGAAAGTTATAGCTGATGTAGAATACAGTGTAGTTTTGGGGGAGGGGCTAAGGTGGCACATATAACATTGCTGTTATGTGAGCTGCATTGGTTATCTGTTTGCTTACGGTTCAATTCAGGGTGTTGATTATTACCTTCAAAGCCCTATATGGCATGTCAGGGTATCTGAGTAGATGCCTCACGCCACTGGGACTAGCCTGGTCCACTTGTGCCAATGGAAGAGGCTTGCTACGGACTCTAGCTGCTAAAGAATACTGGCAGGTGAGGTCAAGGAGATGAGCCTTTCCTGCTGTGGCTCGACCTTGTGGAACCCTCTAATGCTCCTACCCTTTTGGCCTTTTGGAAAGGTATTAAAACTTAATTTTACCAGTTGGCTTGGGGCCATAATGGGGAGCTCACCACTGGCAGTGGCTGACGGAGTAAGACCTCATCCCCGTCTCTGCCATCCATATCCTAGGTTTTGGTTTCTTTGTATAATTTTAAACTTTTAATGCGTACAGTTTTAAATTTTAATTGCTTTTCTATTTATCTTTTTATGTTTTGTAAGATGACTAGAGTCATCTTATCAGCATATAAATTAAACTAAATTAAATAATTCCTGAATGAACAATGACAATTAAGAGGGATAATTTTAAGAAAGCTAAAGGTTTGAAGGACTCTGAAGTCATGAAGTTTAGAAGAAAAATGTACTGTTAGATGAAGAGAATATAGACTCTAAAGTGAAAAATGTAATGTGAGAAATTCTACTTCTCCTATGACCATGCCCATACCTGTCATGGGTCTTGAAATGGGTGGTTTACAGTATTTTCTGTGGCCTTCCTTATTCAACAGATTCCCCTATCTATTCAAGATTTATAGCTAGAAGCATGAGAAGAGAAAGTAGAAAGCCAGTGGAGTTCGTGACAATTCAGGCAAAAAGTAGGCATGATTTAAAAGACTGCCAAGGCGGCAAAGATAAAAGAACTACATCACTAGGGTATTTCCACATTTCTGTTTCTTTTGAGGTAAACGTATTTTCAGGATCAAACAAATTAGGAAAACAAAGACGATACAAAAAATACATGCAATTGAGAAAAATAATTTATGGGCACGTGCTTTTTCACATAGATATTTGCTCAAGCCTTAAGATCTTCATCACTCTTTCCTAGGTGAAGTACTGTATGTAGTGGAATCTAATGAAAAATTGCTAGAATATCATTTTAATTTGGGATTTCAGGTGTGGCAATTTCTTCTAGATACACTAAAAATCTTTTACTTTCCCAGTTCTTTTAAAATGATCTGGTTATTATTACTCCTTTATATGGCTATAAGGGTAATTATAGAATCAGTTCAAATTTATCCAGGCTTTCTGAGAGATAGGCTTCTGAGAGAACATGTACTGGCTTATGCTACACATTGGCTGGGATTCAGAGATGCTTTAATGGGGAAAACTGAAAGTATGATCTTCCACAGAGTGAGTGCAGTATTCAAGAATTAATGATTCTGATAAACGTATCCATATTTTGTGAAAGTAGAACCAGACCTCTAAGTGTCAGTTGTATTTTTATGCATAAAAAAATCAGTAAAAAAAGCCCCAAAACACTCTCCTCCCATTTCCAACAGCCCCCCAGTCATAATGTCCACACATACTTCCCTACAAAAAATCTTTCCCCAATTTCATTTAATCATGGGATAAGCAAGCACTGGGAAGCTCTTTTTTCTGCCCTATCCCCTGAGGTTTTGCCTTCATCTTGCACATGATAAAAATTACTGTTTGATTCAAATACTTAAAATGGATCTAAAACTGAATTTTTCAAAAATAATTTTGCAGACTAAGAAAAATGACATTTTGCCAGGGCAATTGGTCAGCAATTATTTTTTATTTAAGCTTGTGAATACATCATCACAAAGCATCTAACCTTCTTTCTGTTGTTGTCTTGTTTCAATTGTTTCAAACATCTTCTCTAATGATTTTTGCCTTTACATCATGTTTTCAAAATATGTAAGCTTTAATTGCACTATCAGTGCTTCCAGTGAACAGTCTGATTTTATTTCATTTAATATTTAATTAATTGTGCTTTTCAATTGCAATGCTTCCCCCCCCCTTTGTTTAGTTTGGTCCAGCTTTCAGCCATATATTACAGTGAGGAAAATCATGTCATTCAGTGCCTATCCTTGTCAGCATAATGTCTCTGTACTTTAATATGTTGTCTAGATCTGCCACTGTATTTCTCCCACCAGACTCTTTAATTTGTAATAAAAGCTTTATGAATATTAGTAGTAGTATTTAATGTGGTTATAATGCAATTATAGTTTCAGTAATTATTACAATAGACAAGATAATATATTAAAGGTACAATGTAAGTTATTTGCATGATTTGCAAATTTGCAGATGACTGTCAAGTTTTAATTCACAATAATTACTAAATTCTATTTTATTAGTATTCTAACTGTGGCTTGAAATCATGAGCACTGTCATCTTATCCCAATCAGCTTATCCCAATATGATTGTTCTCCATCCAGAATCACCTGTTTGAGATGGGCAGCCATATAAATTGAATGAATAAATAAATATGATTCAGTGAAAGTCTCAGACTCCAGAAGACATAGTGAGTGCGTTTTGCTTTGCTTTCATGATGTACATTGGTATTTTTGCCACACTGAGGTATACTATCAATTGGATTTAAAAAAAACAACAACAACCCTATAATCCCTTGCATCAGGGTGGAATCGGGGCAACTGAATGGAGCTGAGTGTTTACTGACTGGATGCCCTTCCTGACAACTTTGCAGCAAATATTTTCACTTTGCACCCAGAGAAATATCTGCCACTACCTAGGATCAAACTCACAGCCTCCTGATTGTGAGGTGAAAGTACCACTTCTAGGCCACCATGCCTCTCATACTACCAATTGGATGATAGCAGGAAATGATACATTAAGCAACCATCAATGAGGTACTGAAGAAAAACCTATGTCAGCTACTCAGCACACACTACATTCTGTAATCTCAACTGATGTTTTCAAATCTATTTATATTATTTTTATTAGTTATATTTAATTTCAGATAGATTAAAATGCCAGCTGAAATGGCTCCTCAGTGCTCAATTTTGTGTTCTACCACAAGCAATTGTATCTTGGAGTGGTTCTATTTATTACATATTTAGCAATCTATTTCTTGACTAAGGATATACCATACTAGCAAGACAGTTCTAAATTGCTATCACAGTGTCAAGACAAAACTGCAATTGGGTTCAAGTCTTTTCTTGTTGTATAACTGACTACAATTCAGCTGAATGATTACAACATTTCTCATTTTGATTTTTTTTTTAAAAAACTAGATTCCTCATTTGGTTGCTGCTAGTCCTTGTTTACATGGTCATATATAGATAAAGGAAAAAGGATATAAACACACATTCTTTCCTGTACAACAAAATTGTTTATGAGAAGACAGTAGCATATATCAAAAATGTTTTATATAATCACGATCTTTACAAAAATATGTTTTAATTATTCTAGCCTCTTAATATCTAAAGTGATACTCTACTCAAAAGAGTATAAAGTTGTACATTTATGAAAATGTCTTCCTATTTTGTTGTTTTACTTATGGGTTATGGCAGCATTCTCAGTATATTTACCTTAATTTTTTTCCCCTTTGCTATTTTTGGAAATGCTCCATTTTTCAACATGATCGAAACAAAGTTAAACAAAACCAGCAGTAAAGTTTCTATTAGCCATAAAAGTTCTGTTGTGACCATCCAATTACAACTAAAATTTTAATAGAATATACAGTGGTATCTTGGTACTCATTGTTAACTGATTCTGGGAAGCACAATGAGTACTAAAAACGATTGAGTACCAAACAATTTTTTCCCATAAGGACAGCCGGAATCAACAAGTTCTAGCTTGTGCATTGAGTAAATAAATAAACTATGAGTACCAGGACAAAATTTTTGTGTCAAAAAGTGTTGGGTCAATGAAAGCAGTTGAGTACCAAGATACCACTATAGTAACTTTTTGAAAAACCATTCACTGCAAGGAAATGCTATAAAAGAATTGTGCACCACTGAAAGAAAGCAAAGATTCTCAAGCTTCTCGTAATAATAAAACTGGAATTGGAAATATGAGTTTTCCAATTTTATTACAACTATTAATTCATTGGATATAATATCCAGAAATAACAGAAATACTAGAAACAGAGGTACAGGTAGTCCTTGACATGGCGATAACTGAGTCTGAAATTACAATTGTTTAGTCATTATAAGTCAAGGTATCCATTAAGAATGGTTAATATCGAATGCAGAAACATCCTTTATTGTTATTTCTTTTTTTATCCTTAAAATATATACAGCAAACTTTTCTGGTTTTAATGTTGTATTGGTGACAGATCATTACTTCTCACTCCTAGATTGTACTTACTATAAATTAAATAACTGCAATAGAATTTCCATTTGCTGTGTACCAACTACTATTCCACAAATTTATTTTTGTTCCTCTATGTCACTGGTGTCAAACTCGCAATGTCACATGGCGTGTTGCGACGTATCGCGACTATTTTTCCATTGATGGCAATGGGGTGGGCGCAGTTTCAGCATGATGAAACCAGCCCATGGCACCATTGCTGTATGTCTTACAAATGCTGTAACTGAGATGATTACTGCCTTACATTGGAAATAAAACTAGAAAAAGTTGGCTTGCTAGCTTGCTGGTCCTGAACATTGTTTCCAAATGCCAATAAATTTGGGCAAGTGATCATAAAAGATGCTACAGATTTGTGATACTGTGCATCTAAAAAACTAGTAGCTTCTAACAGAAGCATGACACACATCCACATATCTGTGTGTTATGAATACCAGACTTTGATAACGAATATCCAAAACTCTATTCTATAAATAAGCAGGACCTTCCATACTCATATCTCATTATCATCCCATTGACTGCAGCACGCGACTCTAATTTTGCCTTCAAATATTCCTAGAAGTTCATATACTGTTGCCGCACATACATATATAGATTTGAATCATTTCCCTCAATAAATAAATATGTTTTTGACTTGACTGTTTAATTGGCATTTCTTTAGTTTTAACACCTGTGTGCAGAACAGCACGGTTCAGATCACATTTATGCAGAAATATTGAAAATTCAAAAGGATTCCCAAGCTCCCAACTCTATGGTAGCAACTTATTGTTATAATTATAAAATTAATACAGATACTTGTAGAAGTAATTCCAAAAATATAAAGAAGCATTTATTTTCTCAACAAAATATAATTAATAAGATGTTAAAATATATTTTAAAGGATTTACTCATCACTACAAATCTGAACATAATTATTGGTAATGGGGTCCTTGGTGCTCTCTGAGCTTGCTTATTTTCTTGCAAATGTTTCATTATCAAATTCTGTAACATCATTATTGCTAGTAGGGAATGGAGTTTACTCTCATTTTATATTCTAGTGACTTGCCCTATCAGAGTTGGTGGGAATGATCCTGGTGGTTCCTTGACTGGGCTGTTGTTTACTGCTTGTTTGGCAGTTCCTTGATTGGGGAATATTTGCTTCTTGATTGTTGGCCTAATGTTAATCTTGGTGTTAATTTCTGCTCATCTGTTGATTGCTGGTAAGGAGGTGTTTCAGTCTGTTTTCTACCTTTTGATTGTCTCTTTTCAATGATATGCAGATGTTTATGTCTACATGCTTCTTGATGGCTGATTTATCTGAGTGCCAAGCTTCCAGGAATTTTTCTAGCATTTTTAGACTTGGCTTGGTCTAGGATGCTTAGTTTCCCAGTTAAAACTATGGTTAAGTCAGTCCATGTCTTGTGAAATTAAGGAGTTTTCATTATATCTTCTGACTGCTAATTGGTGTTCATTTACTAGCCTTCTGCCTGTTTTTTCCTACATAGTAACTGTTATGGTCTTTACACTATATGTTGTAGATGACTCCTAGTTTTTTTCTGGGGCTGCTGGGGTTTATTTAGGATGTCTTGGAGGGCTTTAGTTTGTTTATATGCTTTTTTTATGTGGACGCACCTGCACACCAGCGGCGACGGGTCTCCCTGGTGACGGGCGCTGGGTTGCGGCGCCTCCTTCAGCCCGGATGCCGCCGGAGCCACCCCCGGGACCTCCAAACTGCCGACCGAACACCCGTTTGGAGACCTGCTGGTGCCGGTTTAGAAAGCTGCTGCAGGCCACGGCAGCTTTCTAAACCGGCACCAGCAGGTCTCCAAAATGCACCTCCGCCCGAACACCAGCAGGTCTCCAAACGGGTGTTTGGGCGGAGGTGCGCACGCACCTCTGCCCGAACACCCGTTTGGAGACCTGCTGGTGCAAGTTTAGAAAGCTGCCGCGGGCCGCAGCAGCTTTCCAAACCAGCACCAGCAGGTCTCCAAACGGGTACCGCCGCTGCCCATTCCGAGAGGTGCACGCGCAGCTCTCCAAACCTTTGGAGTGGTGCGCGCGCACCTCCTCCCATTCGGAGTGGTGCGCACGCACCTCCGCCTGTTCCGAGAGGTGCGCGTGCAGCTCTCCAAACCTTTGGAGTGGTGCGCGTGCACCTCCGCCCTTTCAGAGAGGTGCGCGCACACCGGGTGACCGGGAGCCGCAGGAGACGGCTTAAAGAGCTGCATGCGGCTGCGGAGCCGCGGGTTGCCGACCTATGATCTATACCAATAAAATAAATTCTTGTGGAGTCGTACTAGCTCATACTAGCTCAAAAGGCTGACAGAATCAATTGGATTAACTATGATCATTTGATAGGTAAAGGTAAGGTAAACATTCCCCCGCACATGCATGCTGGTTGTTTCCAACTCTAGGGGCCGGTGCTCATCTCCGTTTCAAAGCCGAAGAGCCAGCGCTTGTCCAAGGATGTCTCTGTGGTCATGTGGCCGGCATGACTAGACACCAAAGGCGCACGGAACGCTGTTACCTTCCCACTGTAGTGGGACGCGGTGGCTCAGTGGGTTAGGACGCTGAGCTTGTCAATCAGAAGGTCGGCAGTTTGGCGGGTCAAATCCCGGGTGCTGCGTAACAGAGTGAGCGCCTGTTACTCGTCCCAGCTTCTGCCAACCTAGTAGTTCGAAAGCACGTAAAAATGCAAGTAGAAAAATAGGGACCACTACAGTGTGAAGGTAACAGCATTTGTTAGTCCCTACTATATATTGAATCAAATAGCTAACTCAAATTGTATTGATACAAATAGATCATCCAAATCAATTGAAATTTTCATATCAAATAGATGGCATCAATGTTACTTACTATGTACATCTATTCAAAGCAGTAATTTACTTTAGCTTAATAGCTGCAGAATTTCAAATGTTTAATATCTTTAATATCTGTAAACATATATGGGCTATTATAAATCATACTTACAACTGATAGAGATCATTATATAAGTCCTTGAAAAAAAAGAAAATTAAATCAACAGTATGAGTACTATTACTTTCTCATTACCAAAGACAATCTTCCCCACTTCATCACCCTCCAGATGTAATGTGATTGTAACCTGCATAATTCCTAACCCCACATGGGCTTTCACTGAGAATTTGGGGAACTGCTATCCCAACACATCTGGTGGGTATTAAGAAGGTGAAACAAAAGCATATTCCACTGAGAAATTCCTTATCTGCATCTGACTGATGTGGCTGAAATCTAATAGGGGAATAAGGGAAAGTTTATTAGATCAACTTTCAATATTCCCAGGATAACTGAATATGAAGTTACTATACATGGAATACATGGAATTAAATTATTTTGTTTTTTCTAAACATAGTTTAAGAAATCCCAGTTTTATGAGTTTGCAAAAGAGGAGTGTGGTGGAAAGAAAAAATGGGAAACACAGAAGTGAGTAAAAGTCTAAAGCTAGATTATATTGTAGGAATAATTCTTCCTGATGTTTGAATTATCCATAAAGAAGCAAGGAAGTCCTAAAACCACAGAAGATTACAAGCATAACATGTAGAATGAAATGGCTGCTGTTCCAACTCTGCCATCTATTTTAATTAAGGAACTATACTGTCAAGGTATAAATCACCTTAGTAGAGGGCCAAGGACCGTGCTTCAGAGGATGCATGATGTGCATGAAGGAAGGAAATAAAACATGATGCATAATCTTACTAAATACCTTTTAATTTCAAAAATATAAAAACTAAATATATATTATAAAGAGAGCTAGCTGACTACATCCTAACGTAACAGACAGTAACAGCAAAGTGAAAGACAATAAAGAATAACTGTGAGAACTTTTTCTAGACATGCGCACTAAACAGTCTGAAACCATAACATAACTGGTCATATGGGATTCACTATGGTTACCAGATAAGTTATCACCACAGGTGGAAAAAGCAGGGGAAATGTACAGTTAGAAATGAATTTTTCTGACGAACAAAAAAAACGTGCAGTGACATATACAATTTTAATAGGGACGCGGTGGCTCAGTGGGTTAGGACACTGAGCTTGTCGATCAGATGGTTGGCAGTTTGGCGGGTTGAATCCCCAGTGCCGCATAGCAGAGTGAGCGCCTGTTACTCGTCCCAGCTTCTGCCAACCTAGCAGTTCGCAAACACGTAAAAATGCAAGTAGAAAAATAGGGATCACTATGGTGGGAAGGTAACAGCATTCCGTGCGCTTTTGGCGTCTAGTCATGCCGGCCACATGACCACAGAGACATCCTCAGACAAGCGCTGGCTCTTCGGCTTTGAAACAGAGATGAGCACCGACCCCTAGAGTTGGAAACGACTAGCACGCATGTGTGGGGGAACCTTTACCTTTATATAATTTTTTAAATGACCTTAGCATGTGAAATAATTTTAACACTAATAAATCTAATTAAATGATCACTTCTATTCTATGGATTGGAAATTTTTTAAAAAAACAACAGAAAATTTCATATGATATATTGCTTTTTTGCAAACTATTCTCCAAAGAATGAAAAAGCATATCTGACTTACTTACAATTTATCATAACATTATCAATTTACAACCATGGCACTAAAATGGAAAGAGTAACCATAATAATAACAAATTTTGCTCACAAAACCCTAACCCTAACCATGTGAATACTGTAAATTGAAATATGTAAAGTACTTACAATCCAGCTATAACAAGGTAACTTAATTACAGATTTATTTTTAAGAAAAGACCATTGACTATGTTGTTCCTCAAGGGACCTTATCTCACTAGACATCTGGAAAGCTCACTGATTAATTAATAGATTCATTAATTAGACAGATGTACTGTTAGAAAAGAATTTAATTATTTGAATTAATACCCCTTTTAATTAATGCTAAAGAAAGTCATCAACCTTATAGCTGAGAAAATGCTGACTTTCTAAATGCCCATCTGTGTAATTAACATCATTATTTGGAAACATACTATTATAAACTGACTTGTAACACCCTACGTGAAAGGGGAATGCTGTTGCAAAACTGCTTTTAAAAGTGGTCATGGCCTTTGTCTCTTAAACATACAAAGACAACTCCATGACAACTATGCAGTCTTTCTACTTTATGCTTAATGATTTCAGTTACAGAAAAATGAAAATTGGGAAAGAAGAAACTAGCAATGAGGATACATAAGTTATATTTCAACCTCATAGATATGTAAAAATTTACTATATCCTCATCTGCATCTGCATGCATTTGTAAGCTCTGTCAATTATACAGAATTTCTCCTTAGGAGATACCCTTTGTGGGAAGCTTTTGAATGCCTTAAATGGGCATTCAACTGGGCAGAGTCAGGCGATCAGGACACGGGCGGTCTTGTCAATGTTACCTGGGAAGAGTTTGATTCTGTGACCCCTGATGAAGTGGACAGGATTATGGGGAGGCTGAGCTCCTCCACATGTTTGTTGGACCCGTGCCCTTCCTGGCTGGTTTATGCAGCTAGGGAGAGGACACGAGGCTGGCTCCAGGCGGTTATATTTGCTTCTTTGAGTGAGGGTTATTTCCCCACCGTCTTGAAGGAGGCGGTGGTGAGACCTCTCCTCAAGAAGCCTGCCTTGGACCCAGCTGTATTGAACAACTTTCGTCCGGTCTCCAACCTTCGCTTTCTTGCGAAGGTTGTCGAGAGTGTGGTGGCGCATCAGCTCCCTCTGGTCCTGGATGAAGCGGATTATCTGGACCCCTATCAATCGGGTTTCAGGCCCGGGTACAGCACGGAGACGGCATTGGTCGCTCTGGTGAATGATCTCTGGAGGGCTCGGGACAGGGGATATTCCTCTGTCCTAGTCCTATTAGACCTCTCGGCGGCATTCGATACCATCGACCATGGTATCTTGCTGCGGCGTCTCAGGGGATTGGGAGTGGGAGGCACAGTTCTTCAGTGGTTCTCCTCCTATCTCCTGGGACGCTCGCAGTCGGTGTTGGCAGGGGGGCAGAGATCTGCCCCTAGGTCTCTCGTTTGTGGAGTTCCTCAGGGGTCGGTTCTCTCGCCTCTCCTGTTCAACATCTATATGAAACCGCTAGGTGAGATCATTCGTGGTTTTGGAGTTGGGTATCATCAATATGCCGATGATACCCAACTTTTCTTTTCGACCCCAAACCACCCCAGTGATGCCCTCGCTGTGATGTCCCGTTGCCTGGAGGCGGTTCGGGTCTGGATGGGGAGGAACAGACTTCAACTCAACCCTGACAAGACTGAGTGGCTGTACATTCCGGCATCCCGGGACATTCAAAATGTTCCATCTCTTTCTATGGGGGGTGAGCTCTTACCCCCCGTGGATAGGGCTCGCAACTTGGGAGTCCTCCTAGATTCACGGCTTACCCTGGAAGATCATATAGTGGCCGTGACTAGGGGGGCTTTCGCCCAGGTTCGCCTGGTGCGCCAGTTGCGGCCCTATCTGGACCGGGATGCCCTGTGTACGGTCACTCATGCGCTCGTGACCTCTCGCCTTGACTACTGTAATGCTCTCTACATGGGGCTTCCCTTGAAGACCACTCGGAGGCTCCAGCTGGTACAGAATGCGGCCGCGAGAGTTGTCTTGGGAGTTTCCCGGTACTCCCATGTTACACCTTTGCTCCGCGAGCTGCATTGGTTACCAGTTGTCTTCCGGGTGAGGTTCAAGGTCTTGGTTATGATCTTTAAGTCCTTACATGGCATGGGTCCGGGTTACCTCAGGGACCACCTGCTGCCGGCGTCAACTCCCCTCCGCCCTGTGCGTTCCCACAGAGAGGGCCTCCTCAGGGTGCCTCCGGTCAGGGAATGCCGACTGGTGGCCCCCAGGGGGAGGGCCTTCCCTGTGGGCGCTCCGGCATTATGGAATCAACTGCCGGTGGAGCTCCGGATGACATCAGACCTCCGAACCTTCCGTCGCGGCCTGAAGACCCACTTATTTGAATTAGCTGGTCTGGCCTGATGGGGGAATATGGGTTTTTAAATTGTTGTTCTTAGTATTGTATTATTGTTTTTTAACTGGGCATTGGTTTAATCTTTTTTTAACTTTTGTATCGTTATTTATATATGCCCTGTGAACCGCCCTGAGTCCCTAGGGAGAAGGGCGGTATACAAATTAAATAAAACCTAAACCTAAACCTAAATCTTCTGATAACTTGTTAGTTTAGTTGGCCACCCTTCTACAGCTTAATACAAAATTCCAGACAGCCAAACATGCAAGTAGATCAGCCTAAATAGTTGGGATAGGGCAGGGGTCGGCAAGCTGAAAAAGCAAAAGAGCCACTGGGAACCAGTTCCATCACACATAAAAAAAAAGTGGGAGCCGCGCGTGTGCATGCACGCACGCGCATGCGCATTAAACAAAATGTTTTGCGCATGCGCAAAATGTTTTGTTTTTTGCTTTTTTTTATGTGGACGCACCTGCACGCCAGCAGCGACGGGTCTCCCTGGTGACAGGCGCTGGGTTGCGGCGCCGCCTTCAGCCCGGGCGCCGCCAGAGCCACCCCCGGGACCTCCAAACTGCCACCCGAACACCCGTTTGGAGACCTGCTGGTGCCGCTTTAGAAAGATGCTGCGGGCCGCAGCAGCTTTCTAAACCAGCACCAGCAGGTCTCCAAACCGCACCTCCGCCCGAACACCAGCAGGTCTCCAAACAGATGTTCGGGCAGAGGTGCGCGCGCACCTCCGCCCGAACACCCGTTTGGAGACCTGCTGGTGCCGGTTTGGAAAGCTGCTGCGGCCCGCGGCAGCTTTCTAAACCAGCACCAGCAGGTCTCCAAACGGGTATCGCCACTGCCTGTTCCGAGAGGTGCGCGCGCAGCTTTCCAAACCTTTGGAGTGGTGCGCGCGCACCTCCTCCCATTGGTAGTGGTGCACGCGCACCTCCGCCTGTTCCGAGAGGTGCGCGCACAGCTCTCCAAACCTTTGGAGTGATGCGCGCGCACCTCCTCCCGTTCAGAGTGGTGCACGCGCACCTCCGCCCGTTCAGAGGTGCACGCGCACCGGGCGACCGGGAGCCGCAGGAGACGGCTTAAAGAGCCGCATGCGGCTCCGGAGCCGCGGTTTGCCGACCTATGGGCTAGGGGACCCACCAGCATCAAGATATCTCGCAGTGGCAGTACTACAAAATCCAGCTTTTGGTGTGACAAGCAGCAGACAGCATCAGCATTGGTTACTACATATAATCATAAATGTTCATCAATATGTGAGGATGATATTTAGAGTGAAAGTTTGGTATTAGAGAAGATTCCTAAAAGAAATTTGTGAACAACAATAAGTTTCAAAAGCACAACTATGTAAATAATTATGGACCATCTTGGTCCATAATAGGAAGGGCCAGTAAGTCATTCTGTGAATAGAAGATGACCCCTAAAATTTTTGCGCGTGAGCTTGAAAGCAAAAATGTAACTTTCCAAACTATCTCAGACCAACAACAGATGAAACATTTTGTAGCATCCATCAGCATTTAGCATTCTCCATTAAACCTAAGGCAATAGGGAGGTAATAATTCAGTTCTCTGGCTTCAAGCTAATGAACCTTGAATTTCATACTTACTCAATATGACATTTCTTTTTTTTTAACAAAACCTGCATTCCACAACATTGGTTATACATACAGCATAGTGCTGATGTAGTCCATTTTAGCATGAGCAAGAATTGTTATTTCTGCACAGGCTACGGAGGTACAATTCCTTATTCATCTGAAATCATCAGTTTGAATTTACAATGTACTTATGTGGATGGAATTCATTGCCATAGCCTTAATTCGTGTGACATACAGTGACAGAATTTTCACTAATTAATGCCCTTCTCTGAACTTCTGCAACTGTCATGTTTGGTTCAGACAAGAGTCTCTAGATAAGTGCTTCATCACAAACACATAGCAAGGCAATCTCACAGCATTTCTTCTAAAAATTTCTCAGAATAGCAATACTAAGTTAAATTATAAAGTTCTCTGGTAAAAAAAATGCAAATAATGCATCACCAGGATATAGAATTCTGAAATCTCTGTACATTGATTGATAATGCAGACCAGAAATAATTCTTCAATAATTTCAAATTTGGTAAAGCAGGAACAGAGAATATTTTTATTGTAGCAAAGGTTTGAGCCCCAAAGAAAGTAATAAGTAATAATAAGAAAGTAATAAGCCACTAGAATTTGCTGATCTACTAGAGCAGGGGTGTCAAACTCAATTTCATTGAGGGCCGCATCAGCATTGAGATTGCCCTCAAGGGGCCGGGTGGGTATGGTCTGGGTGGGCATGGCCTACTGGGTGGGCGTGGCTAGAGTGCATATGACTTACTGGGTGGGCGTGGCCAGCTGTACATCGTTCGCATCAAGGGTGCCTATGGGGGCCTGGGCAGGAGTGGGACAGATCTGAGGGTCTCTGGCAGAAGGAGGGTCTCTGGGCCAGGGCCAAGGCAGTGGGGGCCGTTCCCTCACTGTTTCCAGGATGGCTTCGCGGGCCGCATGAAACCACTTTGCGGGCCGGATCCGGCCCCCGGGCCTTGTGTTTGACATGTCTGTACTAGAGATTAACAATCTAATTTAGTCTTCTTCTGATGTATAGTTAGAGAAATATCAAACACTTCCATGAAAACTGGATCCAAAGATTATATCATGGCGAGGCTCACACGTTGCAATAAGTTAAATGGTAATTCACTTGTTTGTGGTTTATTGTTCTATGTCAATGGTGTCAAACTGCTGGCCCATGGGCCAGATGCATCATGCCGAAACCGGGCTCACCCCAGCTCTAGCAATAGGGAAAAAGTTACGATACATCGCGACACATAACGTGACGTGGCAAATTTGACACCCCTGTTCTATGTGAGCATAACTACTGTAGTCTGTAAGGTCTGTTTAGAGATTAGCATATTTTGAAAGCACAGCTGATTTTTATTTTTTCAGTAAACAGCTGCTAAAAATAGATGATACATCCAATCTATTTTTATCCAGAAGAACTAAATATACAGTACACACAAGCCTGTCTGAATCCCAAACCATCTATACAATATTGGTATCTGTAACTTGTCTATATTGGACTGGGCATAAGATGCTCATTTGTTTCCCAAATCATGTAAAGGCAAGAATCGATACTCATCACTAATATTATCAGAAGGATCAACATCAGAAGGAGCATACAATTAAAAACTAATTTCAGGTTGTTTCTGTTCTGTGGGTTTTCAGTAAACTCAATGTATTGAAATGATGCATTGTAGCAATTATGCCAAACAGAAAAATAATAATAATAATTTAATTTTTATAAAATAAGGTTGCAATCCAAGTATTATTCTGGGTAGTATGTCCATGTAATAGGTTTTCTCCAAAAGTTTTTTTTTCCTGTACTTTCTTTGAAGGAGAACATATTATAACACCTTATTTTCAAAAACAATTTGCTATCTAACGTGACAGCTGTTATTAAAAGAAATTTAATCAAAACCTTTTTTGACCTGTACAACTCATTGCTTAGTTACATAGATCTTAGTCAAAACTGGGGAAAAAATTAGCTGGACTGGGATTTTTATTTCATTTTACCAATTACAGTACAGTATATCATATATGAACAGCCAGTGGTCAGGGAATCCTGAATTATCAATGATAGCATTCTAGCAGATACAGCATATACTCAAGCTTGCTAAAACTGGGTGTAAGCTTTTAATAGTGCCTGTCCTCTTACCAGGATAAAGGCATATTCAAAGATAAAAAGTAAATTAATGCTTAATTATAACATATTCAACAAGGGAAGCAACCCAAGAAAAAATTAACATTTAAATAGAATGTGCAATTCCACATAAAACTGTGCTACAAATGTGCCACTGTAGATTGTGCCAGTGATTATTTTATTTTGAAATGATTTTATAATATGTCTATATCTAGAACATATAGTTATTTTATTTTCATATGCAAACACCCAACACTGCAATACTATCTCTGGTCTTCTGGATCGCAGGACAACACTTCAGGGTTGAAGGATAATCCAAACTCTTAATTTCATGGTCAGAAAGCAATGTTCAAAACTTCCTTTTCTCACCTTGCAAGGGGTTGCTGTCAATATCAGAAACTTCTAGGTCAGACATGTCAAACACAAGGCCCGGTGGCCGGATCCGGCCTGCGAAGTGGTTTCATGCGGCCCACGAAGCCATCCTGGAAACAGTGAGGGAACGGCCCCCACTGCCTTGGCCGTGGCCCAGAGACCCTCCTTCTGCCAGAGACCCTCAGATCTGTCCCACTCCTGCCCAGGCCCCCATAGGCAAGCTTGATGCGAACGATGTAGAGCTGGCCATGCCCACCCAGTAGGTCATACGCACTTTAACCACGCCCACCCAGTAGGCCACGCCCACCCAGGCCATACCCACCCGGCCCCCTGAGGGCAACCGCGATGCTGATGCAGCCCTCAATGAAATTGAGTTTGACACCCCTGTTCTAGGAGAAAAGATATGGCAGAAAACTGCCAGGAGAGGCTGTTTAGCTATTGAACCAACTTCCTTTTAGCTTTCTGTGACACACTTCAGTTGGGGAAAAATGAGAAGCCCTTGTGCTAACCAAAATTATTTCTATTCCAGTTCTTGCAGAAAGAGGGACAATATTTTTAAAAAGTGTCTGGAGGAGATACAGGTAGTCCTCAACTAGGGACTACAATCAAGACCAGCTACTTGGTTGTTAAATGAAGCAGTTCCTAATTGAAACTGCAATTGTGCTTATCCACTTGCTTCAGTTTTCCTTTGCTTTATAGCCCTCCAAATAGATCTTTTTTATTTTTCCTAATTCCAGAATTTCCCCTTATAAAACTAATGCTAATGTGGAGAACTCTCTTTTAAATGAACACAACAAATCTAGCAAAATTATTTTTACATTATACTTGATTGTTTAAATATATTTACATTCCTGACATTCTATAAGCAAACTACCCGGTACATTGAATCAGTTCACTCCCAGATGAGTTGATTATTTTATTTTATTTTATTTATTTGTATCCTGCCTTTATACGTTTTACAAATAACTCAAGGTAGCAAATATACTTAATATATCCTTACTCCTCCTATCTTCCTCACAACAACAGCCCTGTGAAGTGGGTTGGGCTATGAGAAAATGACTGCCCAAAATCACCCAGCTGGCTTTCATGGCTAAGGTGAGACTAGAATTCAGGATCTGAATTTTTAAGAATAATATTAGGTAAAGGTAAAGGTAAAGGTTCCCCCGCACATGCGTGCTAGTCGTTTCCAACTCTAGGGGCCGGTGCTCATCTCCGTTTCAAAGCCGAAGAGCCAGCGCTTGTCCGAGGACGTCTCTGTGGTCATGTGGCCGGCATGACTAGACGCCAAAGGCGCACGGAACGCTGTTACCTTCCCACCGTAGTGGTCCCTATTTTTCTACTTGCATTTTTACGTGCTTTCGAACTGCTAGGTGGGCAGAAGCTGGGACGAGTAACAGGCGCTCACTCTGCTACGCGGCACTCGGGATTCGACCCGCCAAACTGCCGACCTTCCGATCGACAAGTTCAGCGTCCTAACCCACTGAGCCACAATTACAATTACAATCCCACAATAGATGTAAAATTTAAATTCGGCTTCCACCCTATCTAATCTGTTATTATCTCCTGGTTTCTAGCCTAGGACTTAATCACTATGCACATGCTATCATTGTGATGCTTATGATAAATAGTTACACTGAAGCTCAGATAAATAACACTATCCTGACCTAATAAACAAATGACAACAAAAACAAAAAAATGATTTGAATGAGCTAAGTGGAAAAGATCCAAAAACATCATATAATTATTGTTAAAATATTTCAGTATCACTATTCATATTGTTTGCTCTACAGTAAGGTTGGTAACAATAAGTTAGTAATCAACAGAACTTTCAAATAGAAATAAAGCATTTTGCAAAGAATAAAAAGTGTGGTGGACATAGCAAGGCAAATTCCTATTGGGAAAATGCAAAACATTGAATGAAGTCAGTACTATTATACTAGCAGCAGTGCACTAATATAACCACACATAATATAGTAACATACACTGTACGTTAACAAGGAAAATAACTATAATGACAAAGAAGAGTGTTTTTCCCCTACAATATACTGTAGAATATTTAATCACACCACCCATATATAAACAAAATAAATGAAACGCCATCTTATGAAAAATGATCTTTGCTGACTTTGCCAATATTCTGGAATTGAAAATTTCAGAATTGGTTAAAGAAAACCGATGCAAGGATTATTTCAAAAATATCTTTCCTATATCTCATTATTGTCCTGGTAAGTGAAGACAAGCACATACTTAGAGACTTGTGAGTATAGTCAATAAATGCATTTCATCACTGTTCTTGCAATAACAAATATCCCTGTAGAAATAAGTTTGACAAGCATAAAAAGAATTAAGTGAAAATGGAATGATTTATTGCCTGTAGTAGATTGACCACTGAATGAAACTCAGAAACTCAGCCCAGCTGGGTAAACTGGTAAAGAATAAATCAATGAAACAGCTCTTTTAAAAACAGATTCCCTTAAGTCCTAACTTCAAATGCTTGACTTTCAGTTATACTCGTATCATAATATTAATCATGTTGATTGCATCTGAGCTGCAAACCCAAATGGAGAGCTCATGTACAAGGTCCTGTACAGAAACAAAGTAATAAATAGTTCTTTCAGAAGTAATTTATTAAGATGCTAACACACAAATCAAATAGGTATGGATAAGAAAAGAGCTACAAAATGCAAGCAGCCGAATAGAAGGATGATTGCCTGATATGCACATATTTCGAAAGTCTCTCTTAATCCCAGAAATCTGTTGTAAAACTGACATTATTTGGGAAATCAAACTGTGTTTAATTTATAGATTTTAACTGAAATGGACATGTAATTTTATTTATTTATTTATTTGATTTATATACCGCCCTTCTGCCGAAGGACTCAGGGCGGTGTACAGGGCAATAAATATCAAAAATACAAGGTACAAAAGTTAAAAGAAAATTAAATAATTATGCCCAATGCAATAAATTAATTAAAATCAATATTAAAACCCCAAACCCATCAGACCAGGCCGGCTTGTTCAAATAAATAAGTTTTCAGATCACGGTGGAAGGAGGGAAGGTCTGGAGCCATCCGGAGCTCGGCCGGTAAGCAGTTCCAAAGGTCTGGCGCGCCCACAGAGAACGCCCTCCCCCTGGGGGTCACCAGTCGACATTCTGACTGGTGGCACCCTGAGGAGGCCCTCTCTGTGGGAGCGCACTGGATGAAGGGAAGTTGATGCCGGCAGCAGGTGCTCCTGTAGGTAATCCGGACCCATGCCATTTAGGGCTTTATAAGTCATCACCAGCACCTTGAATCTCACCCAGAGGGCAACTGGCAGCCAATGCAGCTCACGGAGCAGAGGTGTAACATGGGAGTATCGGGAGACCCCCAACACAACTCGCACGGCTGCATTCTGCACCAGCTGAAGCCTCCGAGTGGTCCTCAAGGGCAGCCCCATGTAGAGAGCATTGCAGTAGTCTAAACGACAAGTCACAAGCGCATGAGTGACCGTATGCAAGGCAGCCTGGTCCAGATAGGGCCGCAACTGGCGCACCAGACGAACCTGGGTGAAGGCCCCCCTAGTCACAGCTCCAATATGATCTTCTAAGGAGAGCTGTGAATCTAGGAGGACACCCAAGTTGCAAGCCCTATCTACGGGGGGCAATGACTCACCCCCCATAGCAAGAGGTGGAACAATCCGAATTTCCCGAGATGCCGGTACGCACAGCCACTCAGTCTTGTCAGGGTTGAGCCGAAGCCTGTTCCTCCCCATCCAGACCTGGACCGCCTCCAGGCAACGGGACATCATGTCGAGGGCATCACTGGGGTGGTTTGGGGTCGAAATGAAAAGCTGGGTATCATCCGCATACTGATGATACCCAACTCCAAAACCATGAATGATCTCACCCAGAGGCTTCATATAGATGTTGAACAGGAGAGGCGAGAGGACTGACCCCTGAGGAACTCCACAAATGAGAGGCCTCGAGGTCAACCTCTGCCCCCCTGCCAACACCGACTGCGAACGTCCCAGAAGGTAGGAGGAGAAACCACTGAAAAACAGTGCCTCCCACTCCCAACCCCCTGAGACGCCGCAGCAAGATACCATGGTCGATGGTATCAAAAGCCGCTGAGAGGTCTAATAGGACTAGGACAGAGGAACAACCCCTGTCCCGAGCCCGCCAGAGATCATTCACCAGAGCGATCAATGCCGTCTCCATGCTGTGCCCGGGCCTGAAACCCAATTAGTACAGGTCCAGATAATCAGCTTCCTCCAGGAACAAAGGGAGCTGATGCGCCACCACACTCGCAACAACCTTCGCAAGAAAGCGAAGGTTGGAGACCGGACGAAAGTTGTTTAATACAGCTGGGTCCAGGGCAGGCTTCTTAAGGAGGGGTCTCACCACCGCCTCCTTCAAGGCGGTGGGAAAACTACCCTCACTCAAGGAAGCAGTTATCACTGCCTGGATCCAGCCTTGTGTCCCATCCTGAGCCGCATAAACCAGCCAGGAGGGGCACGTGTCCAATAAACACGTGGTGGAGCTCAGCTTCCCCATGATCGTGTAATTCGTAGTTACATACCATGTAATTTGTAGTTTTTTTTAAAAAAATATGTAAGTAAATTTAAAGCCTATGTGTTCTGAACCAGCCCTCTTCTGGCCTTGTAAAGGCAAACCCCTATTTAAGAAGAAGAGACTGGAGAGCTTCCAAGGCTAAAAGGCATCTGCCAAGATTTAATTACGCAGTTAACAAAAACACAAGAGCTTGTCTTCTCAAGCGGAAAAGTTGCTTTCAGCAACCAGCCCCTCCCCAAACACTCCTTTTATAGAGAGCTCAGGGCGTGGTCTCCCTGTGCCTCCTCCCGAGGAGTCTCACAGCCTTTCTTTGTTTGTTCCTGCTCGACTGCCTCCTGCGTCGGGCGTCCTTGAACAGGGCCAGCTGTGGGTCATCTTCCTCCGCACTCTCGGGCTCACGCAGCTGAGAAGAGGTCCCCGGCTGAGGGCTCTGCAAAGCCTCCAAATCATCATCAGCCGGTTCGTTTCCCTCCTCCCCCACATCTGAGTCATCCGATACATCGGAGCTGGCTGTCGGACCCACAGGCTGGCCCTGAGTCACAACACTATGCAACATAAGAGAGAGAAAAAAACCAAACAAAAATTAGAGTACAGATAGTCCTCAATTTATGTCAGTTATTGAGCCTGAAATTATAGTTATAGGTCATGCTGGTTGTTAAGTGGATAACCATGTGACCATGCCTTTTTTGTTGTGGTCATTAAATGAACACCACAGTCATTAAGTAACCACTGCATTCTTTAAGGAACTCAATTGTCCAAAATGGATGTTTTTTTTGCCATAAACTGGAAGTAAATGCTGGTTTTTGGCCCAAACCATTGTAAATCATGGTCACATGGCCACAGGACACCGCAAATGGTTGTAAAGGAGCCCTGGTGGCACAGTGGTTAAAATGCAATACTGTATTGCAGGCAAACTCTGCCCACAGCCTGGAGTTCGATCCTGACAGGGTTCAAGATTGACTCAGCCTTCCATCCTTCCAAAGTCAATAAAATGAAGACCAAGATTGTTGGGGGCAATATGCAAATAATGCTTAAATTGTAAACCATCCAGAGACTGTTGTAAAAAAAAAACTATGGGGCGGTATATAAGCTTCAATGCTATTGCTAAATACAGACCAGTTGCCGAAATGCGATTACATGACCGTGGGGGAGTGGCCATCGAAATCCAGATCATAAGTAGCCCTGAGAAAGTACACTGTCAACTTTGAGAAATTGCTAAGTGACCAGGTCTAAATCAAGAATTACCTTTACCTCATACAGGGAGATTTAAGAGGCAAGAATCCTTTCTGCAGTATATAACCTTGGGTTTATAATAAACAATGAATAAAAGACTTAAGCACATGCTAGCCAATATCCCAGGCCCTTTTTAGGAAAATCTGATGGAAGACTTTCAGATTTTCTTACTTTTTGGAAACAAGAATCTTACAAAACTATAGCCCAATTGTTTAGGACCCAACATGCAGGGGGCAAAGGGTACGGCCCTCCCTATCAGTTTTCACATTTCAACCTAACAATGGGGGATGAGAAAAGAAGAAGAAAAGAACAGAGATAACCAAAAACAATGTAATTCCATTTTGTAACTTCTATTTCCCAACTGTATGACCGAAGCAAACCATAGGTTAAGTCACCTTATCAGGTTCATATAACATATGGACCATGACCAAGCTGAAAACAGCTATGGGTAAAAACGATTAGCTCTGTAGTAATCACAGTGTATGATCCAATTGGAATGTCACACAAATTCAACCACGCTATGACTTAAGTGTGCAAATTGAGACTTGTTTTTTTTTCAGATGTTATAAATATAAACCTTTAAACACCATGTGCTTCCCATTATGGGAGCAGCCTTTTCCAACCAAGGAATTAGAGCTGGACTGAACAGGAAGACATCTTTCCTTCTAATACAAATTCTACCGGAAAGTTATACAAGTACCATGTTGAACCATTTCTTTTCACCCATTTAGATGTGGCAAACTTCCAGCAGCCACAGAAACAGCTGGAAAGAAACGTGCTATTTTTCGCCTCTCTTCCTCCTACAGGCCTTTTCTAAAGAGGCCATGCAGCTGCTGTAAAAATGCAAAAAGTGCAACTGAAAAAAAAACCTCTCAGACTGCAAGCAAGTAAATATTGCAAATCAAGATAGACAAAAGGTTGGAGGGGAAGAGCTAATGTCTCTTTCACTCTATGTTTTAGATCTCCACTGTCCAATTTACCTCTGTGGCCCAATTTAGCTTATGCTTACTCAGAAATAAGTTCTGTCACGCTGGATGGAGCTTTGATTTAAATTCAGCGGCATAGGATTCACAGGTATACAGTTTTAGATTATCACTTTCAGAAGGACTGGGAGCCATTCGAGGCTCTTAATTCTTCACCCCCCTGGTTTCTCCATCTCTAGACTCAAAAGAGAGAAAGAGTGAAACAGAAATCAAACAGAATTGGAAAAGATACTTGTCTTCCTTTTTTCCTTACAAATTCATTCTGGTTGCCTCACACATCATAATGCAAATAAACAAACTTTTAATATTGAGCAGGACAATATGCTTCTGCTTAGATCCCAACTAGATTCATTGCCTAAGGCAGACATGTCAAACACAAGGCCCGGGGGCCGGATCCGGCCCGCGAAGTAGTTTCATGTGGCCCGCGAAGCCATCCTGGAAACAGTGAGGGAACGGCCCCCACTGCATTGGCCTTGGCCCAGAGAGCCTCCTTCTACCAGAGACCCTCAGATCTGTCCCACTCCTGCCCAGGCCCCCATAGGCACCCTTGATGCGAACGATGTAGAGCTGGCCACGCCCACCCAGTAGGCCATACGCACTCTAGCCACGCCCACCCAGTAGGCCACGCCCACCCTGGCCATACCCACCCGGCCCCTTGAGGGCAACTGCAATGCTGATGCGGCCCTCAATGAAATTGAGTTTGACACCCCTGGCCTAAGGGAAAGCCATGTTTTCAACGTAATTGGGCACTGTCCAGACCAGCAACTGCCCTGAAGGGAGAAGACTTCATTCTCTTTGTTCTGCTTGATCTTCTCTTCTGAGAGGACAAATTGATCTGTTTGACCCACAGGACAGAAATGGCTGAGCTAGCAAGGACATCTCTTGTGGGTAGGTGTCATATGTTGTGGTATCATTTTTCTCTCTTTGGGAAGTTTTGCAAGTGTCTTTTGACATTTTTATTTACTAAACCTCTTCCTCCCTCTCCAACAGTTGATTGGTCACTAGGGATCAAAACCAAAAAGCTGAAGGGGTTTCAAAGGGAGTTTTCTTGTAGAACCAACTGAGGAAGCCCAAGGATGGCAAAGAAGCAATAGGAAAAGCCGACACCCTGCATCCAGCTTCCACCCTCGCCAGTGCCCAAAGAGGAGTGGCAACATGCCAGCTGGCTGCTGTGCAGCAACAGTTGGAGAGGAAGCTGCTGCATTCGCCAGCACCTCATGGAGACAAAAAAGTAAGAAAATGAGGGTATGTGTTGTTGTGACAAACCATGGCTGAAAATCTACAGAATTTATGGGACCCAAATAAAGGAAAAGGAAGGAAAGGAATGGAAAATGCCAATGGGATAATTGGAGGAGATAAAGTTCTGCTGAAGTTGAGTGAATACTTGGCAGAGCGAATGAGCATGCCTGCTCTGTAAATCCAAGCAAGTCTAGTTCTAGGAATAAGATCACCAAAAGCAACTTCAGAACGTGTTCAGGCCCCCTTTAGGAGGGGATATTGCACTGTTCAATGTCCTGGTTCTAATGAAGGAAAACAAGATTTTGTTGGTAACAAAATCTTATTTAAAATTGGGATGATTCTACACAAAAAAAATTCAATCGTATTTCCTAGGTTGGTTTGAGCATCCTGGAAAGCGGCATAAAATATTTACATTAAGCAATATATTTATATGTAAAAGACAGATTGTTCTAGGACAGGGGTAGGCAACCTTGGCTCTTTTATGACTCATGGACTTCAAGTCCCAGAATTCCTGAGCCAGCATGGCTTAGCTTGGAAACTTAGCTTTTCCCTCAGCATGGCTGGCTCAGGAATTCTGGGAGTTGAAGTCCACGAGTCATAAAAGAGCCAAGGTTGCCTACCTCTGTTCTAGGACAAAATGACATGAATAATCATTTTAAAAGATTGATAATGATAATCAGCACTAGTGATTTTGATAACAATCACCAACATGATCTTAGGCCAAACTCTCGGCAGGTTCTAATCAATTATGACTTCCAGAATTTCAGCTGCATCTTACATGAATAAGACAGAAAATGCTGCCAATATTGGTTAATCTCAAGAAGCTAAGTAGGATCTGACCTAATAGTACTCTGATTAGTACTACTGATGCAGGCTAGACTGGAAGGTAGAAAAACAGGCATAGCAAGAGCTTCTGCAATTCTTTCTAACCCCGGTGTCTGTATTGCCTTCTGTGCAACTAACCAAGTTGTTGGATGTTTCTTCTTTTGTCTGTTCTCTCTGTGTTCTATTTAT
This sequence comes from Vipera ursinii, assembly GCF_947247035.1. Lineage (NCBI taxonomy): Eukaryota > Metazoa > Chordata > Lepidosauria > Squamata > Viperidae > Vipera > Vipera ursinii. The sequence goes on along the minus strand of NC_139512.1, from coordinate 271,835,049 downwards.
AGAGAAACACCGTTGAGTTATGTGGCCATGGGGGTTACATGACCAGGAGAAAGACATTTAACATTCCAAACTACCACCTAATTCAATCATCCACATGGATGTGGCAGGGAAATTTCTTGGGGAATTGTTGCTCCACAGCCCCCTGAATTTTATCTTTTACTAGCTTCTCCTCCCATACCAAATATATTGTCCTTAAACAATGCATCTCTGGCTGTTTCCCCGGTCAGCCCTTCAGTGAAGATCGAACTAGAAAGTCAATGGCACTTAGGTACTTTGACAGTAAAGCTATATTAACAGAAACTGTCCACTCTGAATAAGCTTCCCTCTCCCTCTTTTTATCTTTGAGCGAACTGGGGGGTAGCTTATCTGAGATATTTTGCTCACATTACAATCTTGCCCTGGAGCCAGGCTTCTTTTTATCTAACCACTGCCCCAGTAGCAGTTCTTACTCCTGTCCCTCAAAACCATACTCTTGTCCGTCTGCAATTATAAACAGGAATAGCCATCTTTCAGTATTAGGGCTATGCTTTGCCTCCGTGTGGCATTCTGTATCCTGCAGACAACATGCTCTGCTGCAGTAAGGAATGAAGATGGTGTGGCTGACACTGTTATGTCAGTCCAGATCAGATACTTCCCAAGGCTATGAGAGGACTGCCAAGTATCTGTCAATTGCCTGAAGCTTAACCCTATCTTTTTATTTTTGCCTAATGTATATGGCTTCGTCTGTGAAATGAAGAAACTAACCTCTCAAGACTTGTATCTTACTGTTGAATATGTCAAATTCTGGGCAAGAGTTTCCGCATCCGCGCTATAGAGATGGGCCCTGGTATGATGTGATTCTCTACCAGCTATCTCATTTTGCAAAAAGTAACAGGTGAACCAGTAGCCACCCTGCTGATTAGGACTGGGTGCTTTGAAGAACACTCGGATCAAAGTTTAATCCATCCCCAGTCAATGCATCGCATACGTCTATTAAGTGATTGCATGGCTTAATCCCCAGGGTCAAAAAGACAGAATTTTAACACCTTATTTCCAAGCTCTTCATTTATTCATTAATTTGAAAAAATATCAATGGAAAAGAAAACTAAAAAAGCGATCAGAAATAGCACTCTAAGTATCCCAAATTTATTTCAAGCAATTATGAGATTTAGTATCTGAGAAAACTGTTGTTTCCATTAGAAAACTAATTTGGGTCTAATCAAAAACACAAACTAATCTTCAGATTCCAGGAAAACAAAATCCTATTTTATATATTTCAGGAATGCTGCCAGAGTTAAAATGGTCTCCTTCAAATATGGAATACAGGGAAAACTAGCAAAAAAACAGTTACTTTAATTAACAATGGAAATGATATAATTCATTTGCTTGAGATCTGGTCTGGCTTTTCAAATACTGAATTTGAAATATATGCTAAGGCCACCACAATCAGGGAACAAAAGCTGAATAGTAGGAAAGTTTTTTAAGTATTACTTTTCTACTATTTCTTTCTCACTCTAAATATGTCTAAATTGCAAGTATATCCTATGTTTATAAGACAAATAATGGACCTAATGCTGCACATATCATTAATTTAAATATTAATAGACAACCCTGTGACTATTGGGTCATCCTTTAAGAAAAAGGTAGCACAATCTGATGTGACCAGAGTGAACATTGCTTTTCAGGTTAATCCTATTTTGTTTTTATTTTTTTTATTTTTTTTATTTTTAATTCCATTTATATCCCGCCCTTCTCCGAAGACTCAGGGCGGCTTACAAGTTTAGCAGTAGCCTTCATTCTATGTATATGCCTGCTTATTAGGGCTTTCACACACACCCCAAGCGGCTTATTACAAAGTCAGCTTAATTGCCCCCAACAATCTGGGTCCTCATTTTACCTACCTGGGAAGGATGGAAGGCTGAGTCAACCTTGAGCCTGGTGGGATGCGAACCTGCACTAATTGCAGGCAGCTGGTGTTACTTAAGGAGGCATTAGCCCACTGCTCCACCAAGGCTCTTTGTTTTTAACCCAACATTGGATGGTTCTGTGATCACCTAAAAAGAATATATATCATAAATAGAAAAATAATTATAGGGACAAACAAATGTCAATAATAAATCAATACCTATTTTCCTAAAGAAATAAATAGAATACCACAGTGGGCAAAAAAGCAGTGCGAACATGGGTGACATTTGACTTCCTACTAGCTTCCCCAGTAACTTTACTCATGAGAAACAGGAAGGAAGCACCAGAAATCATGATCACATGACTGTGGGGACAGAGTCACAATTTCTGTGAATCAAATTGGTGTGAACATCATGGAAATTTCAATTCCATGGGAGTAATCGGTCCTGGATTGTTTACACATTCTTTAACTTAGCAGATTTTAGGTACCTTGATTCAAACCTTGTTGAAATATAATGCAAAAACAGACAAACAGATAAACACAGTAAGGGTTTTAGTAGTATATAGATATATTGTATTAATGTTCAAGTATGAAATAACAAAGATCAGGACCATCTCTAACAGTGAAAGACAGTGAGTGAAAGACAGAAACTACCTACAGAAGTAATAAGAGAACAAAAGGCAAGCCTAGATATAAAGAAACTAAAAATATTTTAATTATTACAAATTATTTATAGTAATCGTAAATAACAAGAAACACTGGTGAGCTAAACAAATATTGATTTTATTTTAAAACAGATGGCTGCATTTTAGAAATATGGCTGAAAATATTCACTAGAAAATGTGATAAGAAATAAAGGTTCATGTAAATAAATAATAAAAATATATTAGTTGCAAAGAGAACTTTGGGAATATCACATATTTAGGACTACTACTGATTTTAATCAGACCTAACAGCTTTTGAAATTAAATTGCTCGTTTCTCTTCTTTGCTCCTCCATCATTTTATATTCTTTCTTTCATTCATTTACTCATTTGCAGATACCATAGCTCCCCATTTTGCAAATTATAAAATCCTTCAGCAAATGCCAAGAAATTAAATGAAGAGTTCGAAGACATTCATCCTGAGGGAATGGAAACATGGTCCTAATTACACCCTGTTCCTTTCTGAGATGGAGCTGAATCTAGCATGCATCACTATTAAAAACTACTCTGAATTTTTTCCCTCAAATGTATATTGCAAGTATGTACCGGTATGTATACATTAATACAAATATGATATTACAAGCTATGTGCAAGCAAGCTGATTCTAAGAGGCTTCAGATGCACTGCCACAGTGCCTTGAAATTCATGCGGTCTTATACTCCACTTCTCATATATTTCTCCTTCTCTCATTAATGATGAAGGCTATGTATTGTTTCATCTAAAACAGCACGAAGTATGGATATTTAAGACCAAGATCAAAGTATTGCAATGCATTATAACAGAACAACATGGAGAAGAATTGACCAGAATCATGTGGCAGACTGGACCTTAGAAATTGCACACTACACTGTTCTTCCACATGGGACTGCAATTAACCCTAGTCTATTGCTCTGGAACTGAAAGGGAATTATAAACACTGTTCAAAAATATTGCACAAAGCTAAAGTCTGCCTTTGGAACTCTCATTCTTGATTTCATATTAAAAAGCAGAGGCCATTTGGTTTTCCCCTCATTGCAATATTGTCTGAAATGAGGGAAGCCTCCATAGTCCTTTGCTAATCAATGGCACTTAAAATTCTGCAAGCACCCCAACCTTAAATTCCCAACTAGCAAAAATCGAACAAAATATTTACATGCACTGCTACTCTCTCAAAGCTATCTAATTCTTCACACAGACAGTGCCTTTGGGATTAACTGCTCTTCTTTTTTCTCATCGGTGTGCAAGCAATTAAATAGCTCAAGAAGTGCCTAAAATGAATAGCTGCTGATATAAAATACATTTTAAAATAACATACCTTTAAAACCTCATGGTGAATGTGTGGATGAACAGAGCAGATGCTGAATGCAGTTAACAATGTAGAGAATTTTTTTAAACAAAACAAAAGAAAACTGTAAAGCTGTAGATGGAATTTGTCTGCTCTATAAGCATCAAGTGAAAAGCACTCAACTATGCTAACATATTCTGATCTTTGAATAGTGGATTTAAATAACTGAAGATGCTGTTAGAAAAGCAACAATATTATTTTTATTTTGGTAAGTTTTGCTGCCCTGTACTCATAAATTGCAGTATTTAAAATTCAAATCCTTCATATTTTGTATTTCCAGTGCTCTTAACACTTTATAACACGTATTTTTTTAAAAAATTGTCACATGCAGGCACACACACTTTTAAAAGTTGCATCAGGAAATGTACTATGGAGCTTTAGTGTTCTCTGAACTTGGATGTTTCTTGCAGATATTTCATTAACCAACTAAGTAACATCAATCAGCACACATGAGTTTGGTATTTGCTTCCTGTTTATATACAGTAACTTTTCCTGCCTATGTTGGTGGGAGTATGATTTTCTCCTTGGTAATTCCTTGACTAAGTTATTGTTTTCTGCCTGGTTGTTTGTCTGGTGTTTACCCCGGCTTATCCCAGGGTGTTGGCTGCTGAAGGGAATATGCTATTTTCTTTTCCTTCTTCAGTTTTTGTCATTTTTGAATGGTGTGCAAATATACTTTATTTCTATATGTCTTTGATGAATGCCAAGCTTCCAGGGGTTCCCTAGCATTTTGGGATTTTATTTGGTCTAGGATGCTTAGGTTCCCAGTTGAAACTCTGACTGAATCTGAAAATGTATTGCTTCACTGCGTCCCACCCCTGGTGCAGAAGGAAATGGGCAGCCTGCCCAAAATCAAGGAAGCGTGCCAATATGTCAAGAGCTTTCAACTGCAATTGTGAAAGGACTCTGACTGCATCATATGATCATTCTGGTAAACAACCCAAACTGGTACCTTTTCTATTATAGATGGCATACAGCTTAGTTGTCCTAATTAAAGCAGAAAGCTCTAGGTCGGGGGCTTGGGAACCTGTCAAAAACAAAACACAGGAAGTGCAACTGCTCGCTATTCCATTAAGAAAAAAATGGAGCAGCTCAAGAAAGCACTATGGATGTATATGGAGCCTTTGACAGGGCAAAGAAGAAAAAGGAACAAGTATTGGAAATGGAAGACTGGTGTGATCCCTAAGGAGATGTACCAACATGAAGCTAATATTTTCAGAAAGAAAGTTGGAAAGCTTGAAGCACAAGAGGAACTTTGATTTGCAAAGGAAGCTAAAAGAAACAAAGAGCTTACAGGCTACGTCTGTAAAATAATTGGGAGGACTGGTGCTATAAAAGATGATGGGACAGCAACAGTGATGGGGAGAAAGCAGATTCTATTTTGCTATGGTCTTCTCTTAATTGTATTCTGGAATGGGCTACAGTGGCCACTTTCACCTTCAGGAATACACTGAGAGCCAGTGACAAACCAAATAGGAGGACTTTGAACTGGCCATGAGTATTCTGATATTCAAACATCAGGAATTTTGTGTGCAATGAGAGTATTTGGTTACCTATATAGGTCTCTTGAAGAAACAACAAGGCCAAAGATATCTATAGTTTAGCACATAGGCTTCTCTGTTTCCTCCAGGTTTTTTTTCCAGGTGCAGAAGATTATAAACAGTTGTTTTTTGTGAAGGAGGAAATAGCCTACATCAATGTTTCGATAATTGTCATTTCTATCACTGTGAGATGTAAATCTCAAATACTGTTTTTAACAAAAACGGATAAATTTGCCTATCAGGTTTTTGTAAGACATTTTAGGAAGTTTTCCTTAAGTGACTATTCATTACATATTCCATTTCAATTGAAAACATATTCCTTCATTTTTCAAACCAGAAGGAATGGTAATTTCTTTCTGGTTTGAAAAATGAAGGAATATGTTTTTTAACATATTGTGTAATTTTCTTTACAGCTTTTCACTGCCAGCACCTCTTCTCCATGCATTTGTCATTTTTATTCCTAGGAGTTCATGTTAATAGCAAATGCAGCATTTACATTATTGAGTAACTTTTTCCCTATCCGAGTAAGTATCATTTTAAATGGAGTTTTAAGCTATTCCTTGTTCTTCACCAAAATTTTGACAAAATTAATCTCTTCTTCCCCAACCTGCTGCTAATCATTACAGGAAAGGGATGGTTGGCTTTGTCTTTTTCAATATATGCTTCGCAAGGTTTAGCCAGTAAGCAGAAAAACTGTTTTTAAAAATGTGCCATGGGTGAATTTTTTTTTATTTTGGTAATGGATGTGTGTTCTTTAAAATATCTTTATGGTTCAAATATTCAAGTAAAAAAAATCAATATCATGTTTGCTAGCAGGAAAACTAATATATTAGATATTAATCAGCAGTCTAGAGTCCTCTAAAATTCTGATCAAGCATTCTCATTTTGTTTTCCTCTGCCAAGGACTCCAAAATTTCACAGAAAAGTCAATGCTTAAGGAAAACATTCTAAAATAGAAGCGTCTATTCCAGACAACTAAAAAATTTGGACAATATGGTAGGAGTGCTATTAAAAATAACCATTTGGAATTTCTATCAGGAACTTAATTTTGACAGAGCAAAATGAAATACTACTGCCTGAAAGTACCAGCATGACAACTAATCCAATCTTCAGCCATCTCAAAACTATTTAAAAGTTCTGTTAAACACAATGCTCAAGAACAAAAATGACACGGCCCTGAGAAATATTCTAAGTTTATTTCTATAATGAGGAATCAAGCAACATATAGACCTCAAAAAGGGTTTTAGAATATATGAGATCTGAAATCTTACAAGATCCCCGTATGATCTAATTATAAGAATAGATGTTCTTACCACTCCAAATTCAAAAATCAACCAGTTCCTAGACCAGAGGTAGGCAACCTTGGTTCTTTTATAACTCGTGGACTTCAACTCCCAGAATTCCTGAGCCAGCATGGCTGGCTCAGGAATTCTGGGAGCTGAAGTCCACAAGTCATAAAAGAGCCACAATTGCCTACCCCTGTCCTAGACCATACAAACATACTGACATCTAAATCATATTTGAGTTCCTGGATGCTCCACAATCTGATCCAGTTCATGATCTAAGAATGGTACAAACTGAGGCCTACAATCTGCTATATTCTGTACCCACTTTATTTGTGGTAAAATCATATTGTGAGATTTTGTTATTCATTTGCTTCTAGTATAAAGCTTGAACAGCAAATCCTTCTCCACTGTTACTATTATTTCTTCATTTCTTCTTCAGGATCTTCTGCAAATCTTTGTGTGGCTTTGAAATGTAACGGGATGGGATTTAAGAATCAAAGCATGTGTTCATACCCAAGGAAATTAGTATTATAGGCACATGGTGATTCTCTACTGTTCTTAACAATCTACAAAGGAGTGCTTCTTTCTCTCCAGCTACGCAAAATGTGAGGATGCATTTTGGCCTTTTAGGGACTGCACAGCATATGACATACAGGTTACAGATGCAAGATGTTGAAGAATTTGACAAGACCTGCTTTTTTCATGCCAGTGGATGCTGTGAAGTCTTATTCAAACACTTTCCAGTTTCCGAATAACTCACAGCTCATACAGCCAACTCCATATCTGCAAGTGAATTTACTGAAGATTCCAATGTTCCTTTGAAATTCAGCAGTACAACAATCTGAAAAATTTATTACGTCCAACCTAAACTAACCCTAACCCTAATCCAAGAAACCCATTAATCAATGGTTCAGGTGATTGCACAATATACCTGGTAGTTGTTTTCAGCCTATTTCCTACTTATAAAAAAAACAACAAAGTGCATCAAATGGTACCAGGAAGAGGAGCACCAAATTAGGGGGAATCTCCTTTGCTCAGAAGAAAGGGTAAGAGATTTTGAAAGCAAAATGACCTAAAATCACTAAAATCTAGGGAATAAAACAGCATTTCTTTTAAGTGAAGAAAGCAGAATGAAAAGGGGGCTGCAGCATAGAATAATGTGTTTGTAGCAAATATGTGAAGGAAAAAATATATACCTATACATGTGTAAACAGACATATTCATGTAAAAGGGGGGAAGCAGAGCTAACTGCGTGTCATTTGACTTAATACAATTTAACTCTGTCAGCCTCCCAAGTAAACTAGACCGGAAACATGTCAAGAGGATCTAATTCTACTTCACTGTAAGGCAACATTAACAGAATCTTGCTGGTCTGAAAGTACAAATCTCTTGCTACCTTTTTTTTCTGCCTGATTAGTTAGGGCAAATTCTGTTTTAAGTTTCTTTCTCTGCCAGTTACTTAGGTGTGGGCTCCCTTTTATCTGATTGTTCTTTACGCTGCATCTCCCCCACCACCACCACCACTTCCAAGGTCATTTTCACTTTCCATTACATCCTCTAACTCTCACTGGCGTGAAGCTAAATGGTATTTATTCTCCCAATGCATTTCTTACCTTTATAATAAATTCAAAGATTTTCTTCAAATCTGCCCCTACCAAACACAGACTGTTAATAGTACTGATGTGATAAGTTATTAAATATGAAAACTACATGGAGTGTATTTTTAGACTGTAAACAGGAAAGATAGGTGAGGATAAAATATGTATGAATTTCCCAGGAAAGTGATAACTGAAGAAGTAAATTAATTTCTAAAATCAATTAAATATTCTTGTCTTCTAAAATTCAGTTGGTGCACAATTAGCATCATCTGAACTAAAACTCAGTTATCATATGTGCCTTATTAAAAACATCAGAGTTAGCAGCTGGCTATGTGATGTATGCCCTCATATCTGTAAACTGCAATCAAATCACAAGATTATCATACTAATCAGTTCGCACCATTTTCATAATCAACATTCTTTATCATTTTCATCTCCAACCAAATCACGTAAACTTAAAAAAAGTACAATATGAAGTGAAAAATATATACAATTTACAAATTCAAATAAATTGTTTTAAATTCAGTTGCCACAGGATGTTAAACTAACCTACTACAGAATATCAAGCAAAAAATAATAATTTATTTCAAGAAGAGGTAAATAAGTAAAATCATTTACTTTGAAAAAACCCAATTACTATGCAAGCGCTATTTGAGATAAAACATATTTTGAACTGAGACTTAGCTAGAATGATATACTGCAATGAACTGCAAATTTACTTGCTTCTCCTACCACGATTAAATCCTGATGGAAGATATTTTGAGGGAACTTCTCACTGCAAATAGTTGCTAAATGAGTCGGGTGCTAAACAAGGACTATCTGTATGGGCATTTAAATTGATTGCAAAGTAACTGAAAAGATGTACAACAACAAAACAATATTTCTATAATCCTCCATGTCAAAATTATAAAATGTTCAAATCTCCTGTTCTAAAGTACTATGAGAATGTGGGGTTTTGTTAATGGCAAGGAATTTCCAGAGAAATTCTCAGAACAAAAATACAGAGCATGCAACTAACTGCTTTCAACTACCTGTTTAACGGAGGAAAAGCTGGGCCAGACTGACAAATGTTTAGCTTCATCCTGTATTTCAACGGTATAAAAGGAAAGGAAGCAATGAAGAAGTCTGAGTGTTTTCTTGTCTTTATCAGGAAAGTTTCTATTGATTTTTGAACCTTTTTGACTTAAATGCTAGATGCTACAAAATTATACTGGTATTCGTCTTACATCAGACAACAATTCAAGATGGAAGATAACCAAGAAGCCTACTTTGTTACTCATGTTACTGATACTGATGAACCTTTTTTCTTTAACGCTGCCACATTCTTAAAGTTGTCCCCAAGACAGTTAAGTTTATTTAAAGCTGGGCATACTTGAACCTTCACTGGCTCAGTGACATACCTGAATGACTTTTAAATAACATTACTTGTATTCAATTTCACATGGACTTCACAGATGTCTACAGTATCTGCAGATTATTTTCAGTATGTGGGCACTTGGTTTGTAGTAAAAACAAATGGAAAGGAATAAGCACGCATGGTAAAAAAAAAGCAATTAGTCGAATAATCAATTATTTAAAAAAAAGAGTAGTTTCATCTTGCTTAAATGAGACTTGTAATTACAACTACTCTTGAAGAACAGAGAAGATCAAATTCCTAAAAATTTAACAGCAACACTTCTTTTTTTTCTAATTAAAGAGGACTGCACACCTTGAGACATCATTGATTTTCTGAATCCTTTCTGCCTGGAGTTTAAAGCCAAGAATTTGCACTGACAGAAATCTTGTTTGCCTTTTTGATGACTTCTGATTGGAGCAGTTGTCTGAACTTGATAAGTATGAATTCTTGGTAGTCCTTCATCCAGCACCATCTTCTGGAAAGAGCCATCCAAGGAAGAAAAAAAACAGCAAAGTTTTGCAATTTGAAAACCTCAAGATGGTGGTCATAATCCTCCTCCCTGCAGATTCATTCTTCTTGGATGACTGGAACAAGATGCTGGGTAAGATTTGTGGTTTCTTCCCATATTTAGATCTGTCTATTCATGAAAAACAATAACAGCAAGACAGGCCTAAGCTTAGCAAATGGAGCTCTGAGCACAGATGTCAATTAATGAAATGGACATATTGATTTTAAAACGTTCTTGCTGAATTGGAGAATTGAACAAAAATGGGAACAAAGTAGTTAATTCTTTTCTGATTGGAATCAGAAAAATTGCTTTTAATAGACAATCCTGGTTTTAGCTAGCGAGTCACAAAATATGCCTAGAATGCCATAAACATGATTTCTACAGGTTATTTAACATAATACAATCCATTCAATTTTATAGTTGCTCAGAATGAGCACAGAAGGGTGTAAATATGCAAAGTAGATACAATCAATCACTCTTTAATTCTACGTGTTCCAAATGCATTATCAACTTTTTAAAGAGTCATGTGTAAAACATACTGTGTTAAGTTTTAAACACCATTGATTTCATTCTGATCCCAAGGCAAAACACCATAAGATGCTTTCAACTTCCCATTAAATATTCAATTGTTTTTTAAAAATGTAGTTGTTTGTGCTATTGTGTTTTAAAGTGAGAAGTTAGATGACAATTTCAGTATATGGACATTATAATATATAAGCATGTAAAACTATCCTTACTCCTTTCTTGTCCTTTTTCTTCTGTCTCCATACTAAAAGGATCATACCCATTTCAAATAAAACCCTGGAATGAATAAATCATAGATACTACAGTCTGGCTTTTTCCTACATCTGCTAGAAATTAATCTTTATTCTGAAATAATTTTGTTTTGAATGGAATATCCTACCTTCTATGTTACAATATAAAAGCCAGAATTTTTTTTCACATGGAGCTAAAGAGTTCTTTAACTAAACCAGACTTCGGGCTATTATTTTTCCATTTCACTATAACACCTCCTATCTCAAACTGCTGCTTTAGGGTCTATATGTATCTGTGGTCATATGAAAATGACTTTTAAAGCAGCCATCCAGGTTTTACAAAAGAGGTGGCTGTTTTAACATTTTGAAGTCCTTTATTCTCTCTAACATGCCCTACAAAATACATCTTTTAAATGCTTACCACACGTCTACTCATTAACTTGCAATGTGCAAACTATCAAATTGTTTCCAACTTTGCAAGCTTCAACACTCAAATGATTTTCTTGACTTGACACTATTTTTAAAAAGACAATAAAGATATAAAGATGTTTGCACCAAATTATTTCTCCATGTGTTTTATTAATTTTAGTGGAAGTATTAAACAATATTTATAAACAGAGGCATAAAATCAAAATGACACAAAGTAGTGGGTTAGGACGCTGAGCTTGTCGATCAGAAGATCGGCAGTTTGGCGGGTCGAATCCCGAGTGCCGCGTAACAGAATGAGCGCCTGTTACTCGTCCCAGCTTCTGCCAACCTAGCAGTTCGAAAGCATGTAAAAATGCAAGTAGAAAAATAGGGACCACTACGGTGGGGAGGTAACAGTGTTCCGTGCGCCTTTGGCGTCTAGTCATGCCGGCCACATGACCACGGAGACATCCTCAGACAAACGCTGGCTCTTCGGCTTTGAAACGGAGATGAGCACCGGCCCCTAGTCGGAAACGACTAGCACGCATGTGCGGGGAACCTTACCTTTACCTTATAAAACCCTAGTGAGACCACACCTGGAATACTGCAACCAATTTTGGTCACCATACTACAAAAAAGATGGAGTCCTTGGAAAAAGTTCAGAGAAGGGGAACTAAGATGATCCAAGGCCTGAAAACCAAAACATATGAAGAACAGCCCAGCAGGGCTTGGGTTTGGCTAGTCTAAAGAAAAGAAGGACTAGGGTAACATGATAACAGTATTCCAGTATTTGAGAGGCTGTGACAAAGAAGAAGGGGTCAAATTATTCTCCAAAGCACCAGAGGGCAGGACAAGAAACAATGGTTGGAAACTGATCAAAGAGAGAAGCAACCTGGAATTAAGGAGAAAGTTCCTAACAATGAGGACAATTAACATGTGGAACAGCTTGCCTTCAGAAATCATGGGCACTCACTCCATCACTGGAGGTTTTTAAGAAGAGACTGGACAGTCATTTGTCTGAAATGGTATAGATTCTCCTACATGAGCGGGGGGCTGGACTAGAAGTCCTCCAAGGTCCCTTCCAGCTCTTATTCTATTCTATTCTATTCTATTCTATTCTATTCTATTCTATTCTATTCTATTCTATTCTTCTATTCTATTCTATTCTATTCTATTCTATTCTATTCTATTCTATTCTATTCTATTCTATTCTATTCTATTCTATCCACTTGTAGATTGTTACTTTTAAAATATATATTTCAAATCTTTTTTCAAAATTTTTGTAAGTAACAATGGGATGTATTAACAAATAAAATCATGTATTTAAGAAACCAAAGTAACACATTATTTTCATACCGATGACAGTTAAAAAGAAAAGCACCCTTCCCCCCCCCCCCCCCCCACTGTCTTCAAATAGTCCAACCTTGCACTCCTGGAATTTGGGCAGATAACCTAATAAGGAAAGATTATATTGCAAACGAATGTGATTCTATGTCTTAAAGCAAAATTATATATTTTATAATTACTGTATCGTTAGAAAGACTGGAAAGAAAAATGTAAGAGGAGAATCCTTTCTATGACCAGAATAGAAAAAAAAACCAGCAGAATTCAATATTCCTAAAATTACTTTAATCTGAAGTCAGAAAGTCAGTGAAGAAAAATATTGTTACTTACAAATTTTTTATTGTATGCCGCCCATTCACATTTGTGAGATAGGCGGCTATATAAATATGAGGAATGACTGAATGAACAAACGAATATGTTCACCAGGAAATCCTATTTTTATATATATATATTCTCAACACACTGAATATACCTGTGTGGATGTTAACTTAATGCATAATTTGTTACTGAAATGGCTTTATTAATATGATTTTGGAAACATTAAGGTGATATAGGAATCAGAAAGTGATACTGTATTATAAAAAATATGAACCAGCAATTAAAAGGTTTCATCTGAAACTATCACCTGTCACGACAACCAATATAAAACGTGGAGAGGACCAAGAGAATAATAAGAGCCTTGGTGGAGCAGTGGGCTAATGCCTCCTTAAGTAACACCAGCTGCCTGCAATTAGTGCAGGTTCGCATCCCACCAGGCTCAAGGGTGACTCAGCCTTCCATCCTTCCAAGGTAGGTAAAATGAGGACCCAGATTGTTGGGGGCAATAAGCTGACTTTGTAATAATGCTGCTTGGGGTGTGTGTGAAAGCCCTAATAAGCAGGCATATACATAGAATGAAGGCTACTGCTAAGCTTGTAAGCCGCCCTGAGTCTTCGGAGAAGGGCGGGATATAAATGGAATTAAAATAAATAAATAAATATCTTTGCTGGTGAAAATGGGGGACAATTTTGTTATTTGTTTGTGCATGTATTTTTTTGAATAAAATATTTCCCAAGTTGATCAAATCAGATTTTCAATGTCCAATGAAAAGACTACTTAAGAGATCACAAAGGGTTAACTAACACCATAGCACAGAGGACAAATTACTATTTTGCAATATATGCATGAATTTCATATTGAATTAGACTGAGTTAAATACAAATGCCATCCAAAAAGGTTTTGCTTATTCATTAGGTAAATATGGAGGTTGGGGAAATAGATATGTATATGGAATTGGTACAATCTCATAAGTATAAATAATTTACCACTTAGTACACAGCGTGGGCCACAGCAGCAGCGAAAGCTTCTCCAGGCCCCGGCCGACCACTCTCACCAGGATCCTTCGACGCCGGCAAAAATGGACACGGCGTAGCGTCTCCGGCCTGCACTCTGAGCCGTTTGCAGCCGCCCCAAATGGGTGCCAACGACTCCTCTATGCCCTGTACGGCGGAAGCGGCGGCAACGAAGGCGAGGACGGCGGTGACAGCCTCTCCGGGCCCCGGTCGACCGTTTTTGCCCAGGGGCCTCTGACAGCGGCGGTAGCGGCGGCGGCGAGGCATCTACGGCCCACACCCTGAGCCACCTCTTCGAGGCACCTTGAACGGAGACGGCAACAGCAGCGACATGACACCAGGGACTCCCATACCTCTGGGAGGCCACGCTCCGGACGGTCCCCAACCAATAGGGGCCTTTGGAGCTGCGGCCGGGAACAACGCCCAGAGGATCAGGGAGGAAACTGTTTGGGCGGCTGAACCACCAGAGCTGACGCCAATTAATGAATCCCTCCATCTTGCCTTCTGCCCACTCTCAACCATCCTTGCCCATTCTCTCCCCACAGGACATAACGGGCCTCGGTGCAAGCCACGGTGGCAGAGTGGCTTGGCCTTACACCTGCAACCCCATAGAGGTGAGAGCTCTATGGGGTATGCTTCACCCAGAGTACGTTCTGGACCACCTCCGGAAGCAGAGACACAACCCATCGTGAGAGGATGAGGAGTGGCCTGCTTCTGGGGGTTCGCCCGGCCAAGTGGCAGTGGCAGGGCGACGATCCAGAAACCCACCTACCCGACTCGACCCTCCTGCAAATTCACCATCCAGGGGACTGCCTTCCCGGAACCCCTTGTGACTATGCTCGTTCAATACTCCAGCACAGTACTGCACGCCCTCAGGGGTTCCCCCCTCTCCTGGGTGCGACCCGCCTGCACTACATCCAATCTCGATGACGGGCCCAACCACTGGGCCTCTGAGAGATGGCCGGGCAGGGTCAGGGGCCTCCAGCATAAGCCCAACAAGAGGCCCCTGATTAAGTTCTTAGTTAAGTTTTTTGTGGGGTTAGGGAGGGGGGTGGGAGAAGACTATGGTTGTGTGGGAAAGGCACGCCTTCCAGCCACCATAACGCATGCCAGGCCTACGACCATTCGCGACGGTGTACAACGAGGACCAGTCGCCGATAATACCCAGTGGCGTACTGACAAACAGCCCATTCCCAGGATGGTGGGGAACGGCAGAAGGTGCACAGACAGAGGGCCGTATCGTCACCGGGAGTGTCATCTCCACTCTGTACAAGCGGTGAGACGCACCGACCCTCTGTACTCCCCCGGAGGACCCGGGAGCGAAGGTGTGCAGCCTCCCATGCTAAGGCTGGTCTACCTGAATGCAAGGTCCGTAGCTAACAAAGCTCACCTCATTCGTGACCAAGTGGAGAGCGAGCATGCGGACCTGGCTTGCATCACGGAAACCTGGCTGGGCCCAGAGGGTGGTGTCCCTCTGGTTGACCTCTGCCCGCCAGGTTTCCAGGTGCTGCACCAGCCTCGGGCCCATGGGAGGGGTGGGGGAGTGGCAGTTATCATCAGGGAATCCCTTAGCCCACGAGAGACCACCGTCCCTCAGATGGTCGGGTGTGAGTCTCTCCTACTGAGATACGGCCCAGGGGCGCAGTTGGGCCTGCTGCTGGCGTACCTACCACCTAATCGTGCAGCGGCGGCCCTGCCCGAGCTACTCGATGTCCTCTCAGGGTTGGTGGTTGAATTCCCAAAACTCATGGTCTTGGGCGACTTTAACCTACCGTCCCTGGGAGGATCGTCCGAACTGGCTCGGGAGTTCATGGCTTCCATGGCGGCCATGGACCTGTCGCAAATAATTTCTGGACCAACTCATGAGAGAGGCCACACCCCAGACTTGGTATTCTTGTCTGGACGGTGGCGTGATGATATCGGTGGGGGTGCCACAACTGTTACGCCCCTGTCATGGACCGATCACCACCTCCTGCGGCTAGACTTCCCCTTTGCCACCCCCCACCGTGGGTGCACGGTGCCAGTCAGATGGTACCGCCCTAGGCGCCTAATGGACCCTGATAAGTTCCAGGCAGCGCTTAGGGACACACATGCACTCCCTGCTCACAGCTCGGCGGATGCCTTAGTGGAAGCCTGGGAAAAGGCAGCCACGGAGGCTCTGGACCGAGTTGTACCCTTGCGGCCTCTGACCCGGCGCAGATCCCAGCGAGCCCCATGGTTCACCGCGGAGCTCTGGGAGATGAAGCGTCGGAGACGGGGCCTAGAGAGCCGTTGGAGATCCAGTCGATCCGAATCTGACCAATTGCGACTAAGAATCCTCACCAGGTCTTATCTCGCTGCGATAAGGGTGGCAAAATCCAACTACTTTTCCACCCTCATCGCGTCCGCAGATAATCGCCCGGCTGCCTTGTTCAGGGTGACTCGCTCCCTATTGAACCAAGAGGTGAGGGAGGAACCCTTGCAGGGTCGAGCCGAGGAATTCGGTCAATATCTGCTGGATAAAATTGCTCGGATTCGAACTGGCCTGGACTCCAACTGGGCTGAGCTGGAAGAACAAGACATGGACAGTCTTGTCGACGTCATCTGGGAGGAATTTGATCCTGTAACTCCTAAGGAAGTGGACAGGATTATGAGAAGGTTGAGCGCCTCCACATGCTTACTGGACCTGTGCCCTTCCTGGCTGGCCTATGCAGCTCGAGAGGGGACACGAGGCTGGTTCCTAGCGGTCATCTCTGCTTCTCTGAGTGAGGGTCACTTCCCCACCGCCTTGAAGGAGGCGGTGGTGAGACCTCTCCTCAAGAAGCCCACCTTGGACCCATCCTCTTTGAATAACTTTCGTCCTGTCTCCAATCTTCGCTTCCTTGCGAAGGTTGTTGAGAGTGTGGTGGCGCACCAACTTCCTCAGATCCTGGATGAAGCGGTTTATCTAGAACCGTACCAATCGGGTTTCAGGCCGGGCTACAGCACGGAGACGGCATTGGTCGCTCTGATGAATGATCTCTGGAGAGCCCGGGACAGGGGCCATTCCTCTGTCCTAGTCTTATTAGACCTCTCGGCGGCTTTCGATACCATCGACCATGGTATCTTGCTGCGACGTCTCAGGGGACTGGGAGTGGGAGGCACGGTTCTCCGTTGGTTCTCCTCCTTTCTCCAGGGTCGCTCGCAGTCGGTGCTGGCAGGGGGACAGAGGTCGACCCTGAGGCCTCTCGCTTGCGGAGTCCCTCAGGGGTCGGTCCTCTCGCCTCTCCTGTTCAACATCTACATGAAACTGCTGGGTGAGATCATTCGCAGCTTTGGAGTAGGGTACCATCAGTATGCTGATGACACCCAGCTTTTCATCTCAACTCCAAACAATATCAGTGATGCCCTCAACGTGATGTCCCGCTGCCTGAAAGCGGTCCGGGAAAGGATGGGGAGGAACAGGCTTCAACTGAACCCGGACAAGACTGAATGGCTGTACGTACCGGCAAGCCAGGATATTCAGAACGTCCCATCCCTTAACATCGGGGACAAGTTACTACCCCCTGTTGATAGGGCCCGCAACCTGGGTGTCCTCCTAGACTCGCAGCTCTCCCTGGAAGATCACATAGGAGCTGTGACCAAGGGGGCCTTCTCCCGGGTTCGACTAGTTCGCCAACTACGGCCTTATCTGGACCTGGATGCCTTACGTACAGTCACCCATGCCCTTGTGACCTCTCGCCTAGACTACTGTAACGCTCTCTACATGGGGCTGCCCTTGAGATCCACTCGGAAGCTTCAACTGGTGCAAAGTGCAGCGGCACGGACACTCTTGGGAGCCTCCCGATACTCCCATATCACACCTCTCCTCCGTGCGCTGCACTGGCTTCCGGTTGCCTTCCGTGTGAAGTTCAAGGTGCTAACAATGACATACAAAGCCCTACATGGCATGGGTCCGGACTACCTACGGGAGCACCTTCTGCCAATGTCAGCACCCCACCGTCCTGTGCGCTCCCACAGAGAGGGCCTCCTCAGGGTGCCACCGCTCAAGGAATGTCGGCTGGTGGCCCCCAGGGGGAGGGCATTCTCAGTGGGTGCGCCAGCCCTCTGGAACAGCTTACCAACCGAAATCCGGATGGCCCCCGACCTCCGCAACTTCCGGCGCGACTTAAAAACCTTCCTGTTCCAGCAGTCCGGCCTGGCATGATAGCTTTAATTGGGGTCCCAGTTTGTTTTTACTATTGTTTCTTATTGTTCAATCTGTATACCTTCCTTCCTCTGTACACCGCCCCGAGTCCCTCGGGAGAAGGGCGGTTTATAAAAACAAATAAATAAATAAATAAATAAATACTGCTGAGCCTTTTATTTTTAAATTGTAATTGTATATCTTTCCATGATATTCTTGAAAGCAGTGCTTCATGAAAGTCAGCTTACCATTTTAAAACTCATATATCATTAAATCAAATGTACCTTAGTTTGGTCAGCCTATATTGCCAAGTTGTTTTTTCCTCTATAGGCAGAAAAGACGTCATCAATTCTCAGGGCCAGCAAAGGATTTATTTGTTTGTTTGTTTGCCTTTACTATTTTTACAAATAACTCTAGGCGGTGAACATATCCAACACACCTAACTCAAGGTGACAAAACCTATCCAACACACCTTCCTCTTCCTATCTTCCCCACAACAGCAACCCTGTGAGGTGAGTTGGTGTGAGAGAAAGTGACTGGCCCAAAGTCACCCAGCTGGCTTTCATGGCTAAGGCTGTACTTGAGCTCATGGCATCTCGCTTTCTAGCGTGATGTCTTAACCACTAGACCTAACTGGTTCAATCAAAATCTATTGACTAAAAACAGTGTAAGGACAATACCTAGAAAAGTGGTAGCGAACCTATGGGTTGCGTGCCAGAGGCGGCACTCAGAGCCCTCTCTCTGGGCATGAGTTGCTGCCAGCAGCTCACACAGGTCCATTAGGCCATCACCGCCTGGAGTGGCAGCCCCGCCCAGCACAAAGGAGGCAAAGCAGCCTGCTACGAAGCTCAAGTAGAGGTAGTAGAGTGCGCCCACGCCCAGCAAGCCAAAGGCCACCCAGGCCCAGCAGAGATGGGGGGAGGCACACAATCCCAGTTTGGACTGGGGGGCCATGGCGCCGATGGGGATCTGGCTTTCCCTGATCGGGGTGGCCTTTGGGTTGCTGAGTGGGTCTGCCACTCCAGGCGGCAGTGGCGGCCTAATGGACCTATGTGAGCTGCTGGTAGTGGCGGCCTGAGGCAGAGCCAAGGTCCGTCGGGTGCTTGAGGGGAACAGGGTCCACATGCGGGCCAAGGGCAAGATCTGCAAGGGCGCCAAGGAGATGGCCAGCAGCGACCTGCTCTCCAACCACAAGAAAAAACAGATGGGATGGAGTAGGTGCACTTGGCGGTCTGCATCACATGCCTCCCCATTCCCCTACTCCATCTGCTGCTAGAGGACTGGCCTGGTATTGGCAGCAGGCTACAGAGCCCCAGAGTGCGCCAGTCAAGGGGCCAGCAGACTGTGGCTTCTGAGGGACACTGTCAACTCCCAAGTACTCGCTGTGTGCAGGGGCTGATGGTGTCAGGCAGCAGTCACCTTAGCCCCTGCCTCACCATGCCCCACAGCAATGGTACCCCTGCCTTGCCCCCTGCCTCACCCCACAGGATAAGCTCCTGCCCACCGCCCAACCCGCCAGAGATCCCCTGGACCTCCCCCAACCCTGCCCAGCCCCCACAGGCATTCCCCCACAAGCAACATTGAGGTGGCCACATCCACCTCAACCACACCCACCCAGTGGGCCATGCCCACCCAGTGGGCCATGCCCCCTGTCTCCCTGAGGGCACCACAATGCTGATGCAGCCCTGGCACTTTGTGATAAATGGATTTCGGGTTGCGGTTTGGGCACTTGGTCTCTAAAAGGTTCGCCATCACTGATCTAGAATTTAATCCCTGGATCTGGTGCATACAGACACACACGAATGGTTTTTTTCCTGTATTCTGCAAATATTCTGCATATATTGTATATTCTTTCATGTTTAAAATAAACCAACTTCTGTAGCTCAGTTAAGTGTGTGAAGCTTCTGCTCTAACTAGTTAGTAAAGGAGGGGTTGAATTTCTAAAGAGTGAAGATTTATTGCTGGTTTGAAATTTGAAGGTAATCACTTGTTTATTAGCCCTTAGGAAATATTTTTCATAATTTATAATGAGCAAAATTATTTTAATTTAGTTTTAAAGAAGGTAAGACAGATAATTATCCTTTTAATACTAGGTAACTGATTAACTGATTATGCAGGTCTTCCAAGTGCCAGGACACAGTCTATTAGTACTGATGCTTCAATAATCCTGATTGCTCGTCATCTCTTAGATAAAATTTGATCTTCTTCCATATAATAATATTTGTGCTATAGTTAATATAAACCTTCTCTAGCCTGCATTTTATAAAATAATGGGTTTTCAGTGTGGAAATAATTACTGCTATATTATTTCAACACTTAAATAATACAGGCTCTGCTAATTGGGATTGTAGGGACCTGCAATCAAAACACTGAAGGGCAGAAAGTTTGAGAAGTGGCTATTCAAAGACCAATTTCTTACAGTATTATTGCAACTAAGAATGTCCAATTTTTCTTCATCAAGCTTACAAAGATGGACAGTTTTTAGATAAAGTTAAAGTGCAAGAATTGTGTCTGAAGGAGCATGGCACAAATATCTGCTAGTATAGCTTCCATGGTTTGTACTGTGAAGGCCTGCCAAATAACAGCAAAATACTTCATTCCTGCTTATGGTTGAAAACATATATAGAATAATAAGTCATTTTGAAATATAACTCATTGTACAATCATTTTATGCAAGCAACCAAAATAACACTGGAAAGATATTTGGAGTGCAAGAGATATTCATAATGAAAAGAGCATCAAAATGCTCTTGTGATGGAAATGATTACTGCAGGGATCTTAACAGTGCAAATAAGAGGTGAGAATACACTTTACAGTATTCTAAAATCCCATCTCTTCACTTTAACTTTCAATTAATTAAAAAAGGAGCTGCAAAGGGATACACGTGTATTCTTTAATAAACAAGATTGTAATTAACATAACATCAATTTCAAATTTATTATTATCTACCAAAGAATAAATAATATAGCTTTATAATGTATGGCTCATAGATTTTAAATTACTTGGCTATAACTAATAAGTAACCTAGTATCAAGAATACAACCTTATACGGTATTTTTGGAATGTAAATAATCAATTTTAATACATATGCAACAGAAAATCTTTATAATTACTGTGTGCATTTTGAATAACTTTTATGGTTACTGCTCAAGAACCACTAAAAATACAAAATACTGCACTTCACAGGATATTAAGCTAGAATTATGATGCATTACAAGCTTTAATTGAAATACATAAATTTCTACCCCAGCATTCAAAGTTATTTTGACACTGAGAATTATTGTCATGCAGAAATGACTTTGAAAACATTTACTTTATCTTCCAAAGTGATTAGGGCAGCAAGACCTTGATTCTACTTCAATACTTGATAAGCTGCAATTGCACAGACAACGCTAATAATTTAGTTTAAGCTTTATGTTTAACATGAGTGAGAACAGACAATCAGAAGCAATGCAGGTATAACTCCAATTCAAAGATTCATGACTGTACCCCTCTGACTGTATTTTTAAAAAAGGACATGAAAGATTTTAAAAATAAAAACTCAATGCAACTTCAATAAATTATTTAGTGACAGCTATCTTTTAATAGTTAAGCAATCATACCTTATGACAAAATATGACAGATAATTAGAAATGTGAAAATCAGTTTGCTGGTTCAGACAGGAAGGCGGTGCAGAGTGGTGAGGATGGCTGAAAAGATCATTGGCAGTTCCCTCCCTCCCATCCAGGACATAGCACAGAAGTGTTGCCTGAGCAGGGTCCGTAAGATTATCTGGGACACTACTCATCCTCTTCACGACCTGTATCCGTAGAAGAAAATCCAGATTCAGCCATAGTTTCATTCCATACAGCATTAACCTTGTGAACTCTCAAGCTTCCTCCTTCCGTTATATATTCAAGATGGACAGTATTTAATATTTTATTGTTATGTATATGTAGGGGTGTGGGTCTATACATATGTTTTATGTAGTATGGTTTCGGTGTGTGTCATGTATGTGTTCCACTTTGAAAGCTTGCAACTAAATTTCATTTTTTATGTGTGCCGTTGTGCCCACTGTTAAGTATTGTGGGTAGACTGATCAGGAACAGATGACACGACACCGAGTCAGTGCTCAGGTTTATTGTGGATGGAACCGGCAGAGTCTCCACAGCTCAGCTCCTTTAAATACTGTTGCCGGCAAGCCGGCGACCAATCCACATCCTAAAAGTGTCCCGCCAGAATGGCCTGACCAATAGGACGGGAGTTACGACGCCACCTGTTGTTGCCGGGTGTTACACAGCTGATGCCCAGCTGAGCTGTCTGTTTAACAATTAACACTCAATATATAACATTCCCTTCCCCCCCCAAGAAGAACAAATAACAATAATAATAACTCTTCTTCTTTCCCTTGTGGATGACCTATGACCTTACGAAATCCTGCAGATATGCTGGGGACTTGCGGATTCTGTTTGAGCGTCTTAACGGCAACTCTGCCCCGTCTGGAGACTGGCTAAGTTCTTCCCCGCTATCCCCTGGTCTGGGATCGGGGTTCCACAGCTGTTCCCCCAGGTTCTGAGATGCCTCACTAGTCTCTGGTCTATCCCTGGTACGTGCGGTTGGCATATATACTTGTGAGGGCCTTTCAGGTGTTACTGTGTTTTCAGGGCCTAATGTTGACACTCTGATGTTGGCCTCACCCTCGTGCTGGTTTTCTGGGGCCCGTTTCCGTAACTGGTCTAAGTGTCTTCTAAACTGTCGGCCCCCTTCCCCCTCAATAACATATGACAATGGCCCAGTTTTATCAATCACCACCCCTTGAACCCAAAGGTCCCCTGCAACGTAATTTCTGGCCCACACACGGTCCCCCACTGTCACCTCCTTCACGGTCATGCGCTGCTCCACTTCCGCCACCACACGGTCAGGGTGCAGTCTGTCCAGTTTAGTAATGAGGCGTCGGCCCCAACGCAGTTCAGCTGGGCTTTTGCTGGAGGTAGTGGATGGAGTGGTATGTTGACTCAATAGGAATTGTGCCAGTCTTTGATGCCAGTCTCCGGTGATAATTCGTTTCAGGGCGTCTTTTGTTGACCTTACCATGCGTTCTGCAAGGCCGTTAGTCTCCGGGTGGAAGGGGGCAGATGTGATGTGCTTAATCAAGTTGGCTCTGTTGAAAGCCTGAAAATCAGTAGATGTAAATTGTGGGCCGTTGTCTGACACAATGACATCAAATAGGCCATGTGTTGCAAAGAGCCCCCGCAGCACCTTCAGTTTTGGATGTGGTCATGCTAGACACAGGCACTACCTCTAACCATTTAGAGTAACTGTCCACAACTATAAGGAAAAGGTGGCCTTGAAAGGGGCCTGCATAGTCAATATGAATTCTTGACCAGGGCGTAGAAGTTGGTTCCCATTTATACACTGGGTGGTGTGGTTGCTCAGGCCTGGTTTTTTGGCACTGATAGCACCCCACAACCTGCTGTTCAATTTCTTTGTCGAGACCCGGCCACCAAATATAGCTGTGGGCCAGGGCTTTCATTCTAACAATGCCTGGGTGCCCTTCATGTAATGCCTGTAATACCTTAATTCTCAGTTTGTCACGGACTATAACCCTACTTCCCCATAGTAGACATCCTTTATGTGAAGATAGTTCATTTCTTCGGGTAAAGTATGGTTGAAAGTCCTTTCCTGGGCTCTGTGCCTGCCAGCCTGAGGCTACCCATGCTGATACCCTGCTTAAGATTTTATCGCTAGCTGTGCTGC
Source organism: Vipera ursinii (assembly GCF_947247035.1). Lineage (NCBI taxonomy): Eukaryota > Metazoa > Chordata > Lepidosauria > Squamata > Viperidae > Vipera > Vipera ursinii. Next base: position 271,811,090 of record NC_139512.1, on the reverse strand, counting down.
TTGCTATATCCTTGGCTTGGAGGGGGGAGTCAGGGAGCTCCTGAATAGTAATGAGGTTACAGGCCGGGGCAGGGTCTGGCTCGACAATGGACAGGGGCAGCCTGCTTAGTGCGTCCGCGTGTCCCATGTCTTTTCCAGGTTTATATTTCAAGTCATAAGAGTACGCAGACAGGAAGACGGACCAATGTAAGACTCTGGGGGATAGTATCTGAGGTGTTATTTTGTTGGTTGTAAATAACCCCAACAGGGGTTTGTGATCAGTGAAGATGACGAATTTCCTACCATACAGGTAGTCGTGGAACTTCCTAACCCCTGCCACGAGGGCTAACGCCTCCTTATCTATCTGCGCATAGTTCCTCTCTGCTGGTGTAAGTGTCCTGGAGTAAAAGGCAATTGGCTTTTGCTCCCCTGTGTCTTCTAAATGACTGAGTACCGCGCCCACACCATAAGGAGAGGCATCGCATGCAAGGCATACAGGTTTTCCTTCGACAAAGTGAGTAACAGCTGAATTTCTAGAGAGCGTTTTAGGGTTTTGAAACTATTGTCATGTTTTGTGGACCATTTTCAGAGGGCGTTTTTGTCTAGCAGCCTATGCAGAGGTTCTGCAATAGTTGCCTTATGGGGCAAGAATGAATGGTAGAAATTAATCAAGCCTAAGAATGCCTATAATTCCGCCTTATTTTTAGGAGTAGGAGCCAACTTAATAGCTCTTACTTTCGAGTCAGTGGGGTGGATGCCATGCGCATCTATCCTAAACCCTAAAAATTCGGTTGACTTTACCCCAATACAGCACTTGTCTTTCTGTAGTTTCAAACCGGCAGTCCTGAATCTGCTAAGTACTGCTCTCAGCCTGTCAGCCAACTGAGTCTCCGATTCCCCGACGATCAGCACATCATCAAAATACGGGCACACACCAGGGATACCTTTCAGCGTTTTTTCCATAATTTCCTGGAAAATCCCCGGAGCTACAGAGATTCCGAATTGCAAACAATTTACGCGAAAGGCTCCCTTGTGTGTGACAATTGTTTGAATTTCAGCTGTTTTGCGGGAAACCAGAAGTTGCTGATACGCCTGCGCCAAGTCGAGCTTGGCAAAGATGGCACCGGACTGTATTGCTGAGAGGACGTGTTTCACTGAGGGGACCGGGTAAGCATGCGGATTCAAGGCCCAGTTTACCGAGGCCTTATAATCCGCACAAATTCTTATTTTACCGTTCGGTTTTAGGGGGATGACAATAGGAGTTTCCCATTCCCCCCCTCTGCGGGTTCCAGAATTCCCTGCCTTACTAATTTATCTAACTCGCTTTCAACTTTCTCTTTTAAAGCGAACGGGACCCTCCTAGCTTTAATTCTAATGGGCAGGACTTCTGGATTGAGTCTCAATTTTACTGGGGGCCCGGTGTATTTTCCCAAACCCCCCCCGAACACATCTGTAAACTTGCTACAGACGGAATCTAGGTTATTAAATTGGACGCTGTTTATTCCCCCTAGCCAAATGCCCAGGGCCTCAAACCAATCTAAGCCCACTAGATTAGTCCTTTTTCCCTCAGTGATTAGAATTTCAAGCTGACCCTGGAATCCCTTATATTTGACAAACACAGTGGCTTGTCCTCTTAGTTTAATCGGGGAACGTTGGGTCTTATGCCAATCCGCTGCCTGCTCTTAGAACAAATTAAAGACAGGGTCTCAGATGAAATTAAGGAAACTGGCGAGCCAGAATCCACTTCCATTTAGAAAGGGATTCCCTCTATACCAGGGGTCAGCAACCTGAAACAGTGAAAGAGCCACTCGGAACCGGTTCCCTCACAAAAGGAAAAACTGGGAGCCGCAAAAAAATGTGTGCGCATATGCGTACATGCGCGCATGCGCAGAACAGGGTTTGACTGAAGAGTGGAGCCAAGGCGAGATATGCACCTACCCTGCATATTTGAATTGATTGGTTGAACTTTTTAGTCCCACTTTTTTTTTTGGACTGCACATGGCAGAGGACTGGGAGCCGCAGGAGATGGCTGAAAGAGCCGCATGCGGCTCTGGAGCCGTGGGTTGCAGATCTATGCTCTATACTAATAGTGATTTGGATTTTTGGTTTGAGTGGGGGGGTGGATCGCTGACTGGCATGCCACTTCCAAATTTTCTATGATCTGGGGTGCCCGGGTCCCTGGGGTTTCAAAGGGGGTACTGGTACCTGCAGGCTGCTCGTCGATGTTGTTTACATTGTTGCGGTTTCGGGCTCAGCAGGCGGACTGTATGTGGCCGGTTTTACCACATGCATGGCATTTGGCTCCGCGGAACCGGCAGGATGCTCTGGGGTGATTGCCCCCGCAGCTGGCACAATTTTGGCTGTTCCCATTTGCATTGCGGCTTGGGACTCTTGAATTTCTGTTGGCCCCTACCGGCTTCTTTTGCGTCTGGATGTGGTCACGTCGGTTCTTGAACTTCTCCAGCCTCTGTAGAATAGTGTTGATTTCTGTTTCGTTGGCCTGATCCCCTTCTCCGCTGTCTGCAGCGTTATCCTGATGCACGGAGCCATTCGGGTTTTTGTTGTGTCTGAGCACGTTCTTTTCGTTGATCGCCTCCTGAGCCATAATTTCGTTGATTACCTCTGACAGGCTCAGGGTTGGTTTTGCGATGATTTTTTGCTGGAGGTGATCGTCACTCAGGCCAAACACAATTCGGTCCCGAATCCGATCTTCCAGGTCGGGGAATCTGCACATTCGGGCGGCTTGTCGCACGGCAGCCACGAAATCCATCGCCAATTCACCTGGAAGTTGATTCCGCTGGATGAATTGGAGTCACCAGTAGATTTCAGACTTCTTAGGCATGAAGTGTTGGCTCAATTTGCTGATGAGGTCAGAGTAGGATAGTGCCGTGACAGGATCTGGGATGCATAGCCCGACGGCTACATTGTACACAGCTGGCCCGCTAATGCATAGCAGTGCCACTGCCTTCACCTTATCTTCTGTGATTTTGTTCACGAAGGGATACCCCTCGACTTGTCCCAAGTGGGACTCCCATTGTCCCGGGTGACGGACATCAAACTCGCGGACATGTCCGATTTGGGTCATTCTGTCCTGGTCCGCTTACTGCTCTTTGCTGGGAAGGAATTTAGTCGGGAGAGTTTTCTCTTCCCTCCTTTCCCACGTTCGCTCGTGCTTCAGCTCTAGTGACTCAGCTAGCGCTTCAGCTCTACACGCAGTATCCCACCTTCGTCGCCACTGTTAAGTATTGTGGGTAGACTGATCAGGAACAGATGACACGACACCAAGTCAGTTCTCAGGTTTATTGTGGATGGAACCGGCAGAGTCTCCACAGCTCAGCTCCTTTAAATACTGTTGCCGGCAAGCCGGCAACCAATCCACATCCTAAAAGTGTCCCGCCAGAATGGCCTGACCAATAGGACGGGAGTTACGACGCCACCTGTTGTTGCCGGGTGTTACACAGCTGATGCCCAGCTGAGCTGTCTGTTTAACAATTAACACTCAATATATAACACCCACAGTAAAAAAATGACAATAAAGGTTATCTTATCTAGTTTTTAGGGACGCAGTGGCTCAGTGTGTTAGGACGCTGAGCTTGTCGATCAGAAGATTGGCAGTTTGGCGGGTTGAATCCCGAGTGCCGCATAACAGAGTGAGCACCTGTTACTCGTCCCAGCTTCTGCCAACCTAGCAGTTTGAAAGCACGTAAAAATGCAAGTAGAAAAATAGGGACCACTAGTGTTCTGTGCGCCTTTGACGTCTAGTCATGCCGGCCACATGACCACGGAGACGTCCTTGGACAAGCGCTGGCTCTTCGGCTTTGAAACGGAGATGAGCACCAGCCCCTAGAGTTGGAAACGACTAGCACGCATGTGCGGGGGAACCTTTACCTTTATCTAGTTTTTACCACTTGCTTTCATTAGTTTTTCCTGAAGTACATGGCACAGTACTAATTTTAAAAGTGATATCTGTTTTCACTGCTGGTACATAAAACTTACCCATTTTTTTCAAGATCTGTTTGTATTCTTGAGGGCAAAAAAAGCTGCTATGAACTACATTTTTCTGAAGTAGAAGCAAACTTCACTGTCCATGCTTTGCATAATAAAAGAGGAAACTCCTCTCTCCACCACATAACTTCATCAAGTGGTTTTAAAAAGAGACCCACAATTCTAATTTTTCCTTTGCTAGCCCAGAGCAGAGCAGAGCAGGCTAGTAGATTTTATGAGCTTTCCTATGCTGACATTGATTTATAAAAGGGCTGGGAGGCAGATGCTTGATACTTAACATTTGTCTGTGAATAAATAGGCTTTGGTTGAAACGTTTGTTGCAAACCGGAGTCTCTGTTTCTGTGCTAAAGAGCTTCATTTAAACAAAATCTGGCAGGCTTCTGCTTCATACACTATACCACAATCTTAATGTGGTAAAAATGCAAGCCTCTATGAAAACTAGAACAGATTTACTGTGCCATTTGAAGCTTTAAATTTCACAAGAAGAAACATGTCACCTGCTTCAGGCACAGAAAACTAATAAGCTGAACCAGGAATGACATTCTTCTTTCCCAACTTAAGGAAAGTATCAGAAGAAAAAGATACCCAGTGGCAGAAAATGGTCAGGATAATAACTACCAGTTTTTATTAAGATTTTTTTCAGTTATTTTACATACTCCCTCAGTTATTTAATTACTTTATTCCTCATTCTCTTTATGACTGGGACCAAAACCAGAAATATAACAGCAAAATGCTGGTAAACAGGACCAAAGCTTCATATTACAGAATTCCTCCAAATATAATTAGAGAAGAATTAAAAAAGACAAGTTGTTGAACAAAATGAGACTTTTTATCAGAAGTAAAAAATACTTATCACAATCTATTTTCAAATGTGAGTAATTCTTATTCATATTAGTTTAGTTGATTATTCAGTCAATTCCTCCATAATGAGATTTCTTTAATTAGGTTTGCTGATAGTGCTTTGTATATATAGGACTTGAAAGTAGAATACTATTCAAACAAAATTCTTCTTATAGAATTGGATTTCTCCTAGCCTCTTCACTCCTTCACTTTTCCAAATCTAAAAAAAGAAAATGTTGGTGGACGTCCAGAGGGTGTATAAGAGTACTGATGTAGATGGGTATATGAAAGTACATACAATGTTATTAAATGCAGTCAGTAGTATTTTAGAGTCTATTCCAAATGCATTTTGCAACTTCATATAACATTCATTTACAATTAAATGAATGACGATGAAGTGGTTCTCTCCTTTATGAGATGATAATTAAGTAGGAAAACATAATGGTCAGTCTAGAAACAGGTGACAATGCCATTAATATAAAAAATGCAAAGTTTTGAATTGTCTTATTTAATCTTTTATATATTTGTATAATTGGAGGTATTGTGAAACTATAAGATAGGATAATATAATAAAAAGATACTCTGGTCAAGCATTCTTCGTTCTTTTCACATTTCTAAAACATTTTGTATTTACATTTTATTTTTATATAAACTTGTTCTGCATTTTCTTTGCCTCTTTTAATGTCAACTTTCTTTTTCTTTTGAATACATTCTTTGCATCTTTTTTTCCATATGTACATTAGAAAGCACTTATACTTCAATCACTAATTTCTTACATGCCTTTTTTCATCCGTTTTTTTTTCATTTTATCATTCCATCAAGCTTTCTTTTTCATACTTCACATTGGTATAAGACTGTACACAACTGTGGTGTTCTGTAACTTAAAGCTTTTTCCTTATGTTCCAAGCAACCTTTGCATTCTTTCTTATAGCTCTTTCCATTTCATTCTGTCAGGAGAATAATTTATCTCCTCATATTTTTAAATGTACTGAATTTAAATGGTATTGCAGCTGAGTTTGTTTACTGTACTGTATTTTACTATTTTTCTTGATTAAATAACAAGGAAGAACTTTCTAAAGGAGTTTTCTTAGAATATATCAATGCTCTAATCATAGGCTACTGCAAAGCCCATGGAACTGAATACAACAATATGAAAACTTTTATGGTTGTCACTAATATTGGCAATTCAGTTAATCATATTATTCTAACATAATAACTAATTAATATATATAGTACGAGTCTGCTTTCGACTGTCACTCCAATTCTCATGCTCCAATTCCAGTGAAGTTCATTCCAAATGGAATTCTGTCCTTTCCCACCAATAAAGCTCTTATTACGAATAGAAACAGCAACTTTGTGGAAGGATGGTATGTGTAACACTTGGGGAAAAAATGTTTAGAAATCCTTTTGATCCATCATACTTTACATGCATTTATATATTTAACACGTTTAATTAATCTTTCATCAAAGAGATTGCAGTATCAGGATCATATTGTGATTTATATTTTCTTTATCTTTCTTACGTATTGTAATCTGTAACCTTGCTTAGTTTGGGGTGCTACAGAAAAGAACCCAGTGATTACTGCACTTTGTACATGTCAATAAAGTACTGTTTACTTTGTTGCATCTATCCCCAATTGTATTGATCCCTCATTTAAAAAGAACATTTTTTCCTACCACGTATTTTTTTTGTCATATTTCCAACAATACTCTGTACAGGTAGACTTTGACTTACAACAGTTCAGTTAGTGACCATTCAGTTACAATGGCACTGAAAAAAGTGACTTATGATTGTTTTTCACCCTTATGACCATTATAGCATCCCATGGTCATGTGATCAAAATTCAAAACCTTGGCAAATGATTCATATTTACGTCGGTTGCAGTATCTCGGGGTCATGTGATCACCTTTTGTAACCTTCTGATAAGCAAAGTCAACAGGGAAGCCAGATCTGCTTAATAATTGTGTTACTAACTTAATAACTGCAGTGATTCACTTAACAACTGTGTCAGAAAAGTTCATAAAATGGGGCAAAACTCACTTAACAACTTGGCAACTGAAATTTTGGGCTCAATTGTGGACATGTCGAGGATTACCTGTATTATCTTCTAGTTATATAACAGATAGTGAAGATGGTTTATTATAATGCATAGTATACTATATATAAAGTAATTATATGAGTTTACAGGATTTATCAGATATGACACTAAAGTTCCAGCCTATTGGTAGAGAAGGAGATCCTTATTGCATAACTGTGATAAACATAATACAGTAATGTTTTAATAAATAGGATCCTCAAACTTCAACCAGTATATTTGTCAAATTATCAGAAATTGTGTATTTATCCTAACACTAACCCTAATTTTGCATCACTTAGTTGCAATTTTAGAAAAAAAAAACTACTGTAATTAAATTGAACAGCCCAAAAGTCCAAAAGCTTACATCTTGCACATTCAGATAAGAATATATATCATATAATAATCATTTTTGCTCAGAGCATATAGATAACATAGAAATTTGAATGACATTGTTACCTCACTTTAAAAATAATTAATTTAAGGATACAATATATTTCAATAACATATATGAAAAGGGAGTTTCACTTTAAATTTGAATACTTTCCCTATTGATACAATAGTGAATGAGTGTTATTTCAGATTCATGGTATGCCCTGTTTCATAAATCTCCTCCTTTTTTGAGGCATTTCCCTTGGAGAACTATTAAACAATCCATAGACTGAAGATGTATGAATCCCTCACACCCTATACATCAAAATTTGAGACTCTTAAAGTTTCACAAGAAAATCCTTACATTAACCTATCTAAATACTGGGTATAAAATTGGTTGCTTTTTAATGATTACTCTTTTAAAAATTGTAAAAAGATGATATAGGATATCAATGTAGAATCCAATGTACAATCTAAGGTAGCTGTGATTACTAACAAATGTGCAAAGTTCTCAGTGACAGAATCAATTTATTAACAGATGTGAAATGATCAAATGTTAAAAAGATGTAGTCAATCATATAAGATGAACAGCAATCATTCTCATTAGAATGTCACTCCAAATACTGGGTACAGAAATAAATATACTATATAGGTTTTATCTGACTCCCACTAAACTATACAGCATATACCAATTTAAATCTGTGATATGAAGGATATGAAGAAGCATGCCAATTTCCATCCAGCTGGGGAAATAAATCAGATTTTGTGATGAATAGGAATCTTCTTTCAAAATTCTTTTTCATTAAAATTAATATTCAAGTGTAAAATTTAAAAACTCTGAAAGAATTGAAATAGAGAAAGAAGACAAAATTAGGGCTGCTTTTTTTTTTAAATGATTGTGCACTCTTGAAAATATCCTCTCCGCATCCTCAGCAGTGAAGTAGATAAAGAGAGTTTATAATTTTGAAATAAACTTGAGCAGCTGTCAAATGATACTAGGTCTCATTTATACCAATAAATATTGTTCAAAATAAATAATGGAAGTATAAATATCATGTATATATTGGGATAATAAGTAAATCTTTATAGAGGATCCATTTTCTCCAATGAATTTCGGTTCACAAGATACATCTTGGGCTCCATGATAACTCATGTTTTAATGCTTAAGTATTCAATGGAAATACTTCCTAAATTATAGGGGAAAACATTAATCCAATTCTAAAATAATATTGAAAAGTATCAAATCTAACTTTAAAATATACAGTTATATGTACAATTTCAAAAAAGTAATTGCTCAGCTATAGATAAGATAGATAAAAGATAAAAGAACCTTTATTGTCATTTTTTACCTTGGGCACACTGCCACACATTAAAAATGAAATTCTGTTGCCTGCTCTCAAAACATAACACACATATCAACATGCTGTATACAACCTATGCATGTATACCTACACCCTTAAATATAAATACATATAAATATTAATTACTGTCCATTTTGAATACATAGCGGAAAGAGGAAACTTGAGAGTTCACAAGAATAATACTATAAGGAACAAAACTGTGACAGAATCTGAATATTCTGCTTCAGATACCAAGATGCCTCCTCCCAGAAGGTAGCAAGGAAAACAGGGTGTGAAGAGGATGACCCAGACAATCCTGTGGACCCTGCTCAAGCAACGCCTATATGCTATGTCCTGGATAGAAGGGAGTGAACTGCCAATAATGTTTTCTGCCATTCTCATCACTCTCTGCACTGCCCTCCTGTCTGAAGCTTCCGAACCAGACAATGATGCTTCCGAACCAGACAGTAATGCAATATGACAAGTTGCTCTTGATCGTCCCTCTGTAGAAAGTGGTAAGGACAGGGAAAGGAAGATATACTTTTCTCATGTGACGCAGAAAATGCAGGTGCTGTTATGCCCACTTCACCAATGTCTCACTGTTGAGTGACCAAGCCAGCCTACTCATTAACTGCATACCCAGGAATTTGATGCGGATAACGATCTCCACAGGTGAATCATTAATACACAGAGGAGCGTGACTGTGCCTGCCTTTTCTGAAATCAACAGTGATCTCTTTAGTTTTCCCAACATTTAAAACTAGGCTGGTTTTTTTACACCAGTTCACAAAACCCTCTATATCTTTGTGGTTAGCACCCTCATTATCATCTTGAATAAGGCCCACTACTGTTGTATCGTCTGCATACTTCACAATATGGATGGTGGCAAACCTTGCACAACAGTCATGGGTCAACAGGGTGAACAGAAACAGACTTAGGACACAGCCTTGAGGAGAACCTGTGCTCAAGAAAATGGTGTTAGAAATATTCGTCCCAACTCTCACATACTGGGGCCTATCAATAAGAAAATCAAGAATCCAGTTGCACAAAGGAGTATTAAAGCCTAAAAGGCCCAGTTTGTCTACTAGATACTGAAGAATGATTGTATTAAATGCTAAAATGAAGTCGACAAACAGCATTCGCACATGAGTCTTTCTTTCCTCTAAGTGCTTCAAGCTCAGATGGAGAACAGAAGAAATAGCATCCTCTGTAGAGGACAGTAAGCAAACTGAAGCGAGTCAAATGCTGGTGTCCTTTATCAGCCTCTCAAAACATTTCATAACGATGGTTGTAAGTGCAACCAGACCGTAATTATTGAGACCCATAATTGTACTTTTTTGGCACTGGCAAAATAATGGCCATCTTAAAACATGATGGGACCTCTGCCTGCTGCAGTGAAAGATTGAAAATATCTGTAAGAACGCAAGTCACCTCATCTGCACGTTCCCTAAGAACACATCCAGGGATATTATACAGAGCAGTGTACTGAAGTCTATTTTATCTTAAGGAATGTGTATATTTTAACACTATGCAAGAAATAGTTTGGAGTCAAATAATTGAATGCATTGTTGACAGATGCTAGCTACATATCACAGCTTTTATTTCTAGACAAAAGAACATACCTATTATTCTATAAATGTAAGACAAATGAATTATGTAGACACTGTTAAAGGTTTTTGCAATTAATATTATAAAATTCACATAAAAATGCAGTAGAAAATTACACTGTATAGTGTGTGCTACTTTAACAACAATCATAGACATAATTTTATCCTCTGTATGAGTTTTCATTTTTATGTCTTAAAAGTTAGTACAATTTCCCTCTGTATTAGACAAGAACCACATACCAGCATTCATGAATGTCTGAACACAAGCAAATAGTATATTCCTGCATCACAAATCATTTTATTATGATTTTTAAAAATATGTTAAATTTTCCATACTTCTAAACTTTACTAAAAAATTTATTGAGATGGACACATTTAACACATGCCTCTCTTAGAGCAATGTTATTTTTGCTCATACAGTGTACAATTCTCACAGGGGGGGGAATGAAATAAAGTTTCTCAAGAATGGATAAGGTCAGGTCAGGTCATTTATTTCAATTAGAAGCTCTAATTAAATTTCACTAAACTATCAGATACTAATTAGTCTATATGTAAAATAAATAGAATGCCTAATTCCTCATGACATGTCCTATAGTTGTACAACCCATTTTTTTACATTAAGAAACTCCAACTCCATTCATTTTTAATAATTTGTTAGCCATTTTAACCATTCTTTATTACAATTAGTATTCATTAGCTGAATAAATTCCCATCACTGCTGCTTTTTTACATAGTGTGGAATAGTGTGCTTTGAGCTACAATGAAACTGCATTCACCACATCTTGATGGTTGACTGGTAAAATTCATTTGTCAACCATGCCTACCTATATCTATCACTGTTATCTATTACATTTTTCACATAGGTTTTAGAAGCAAATATTTCTACTTACTTTACCTGAATATTTCTGAAACAGAAAGCTTACTGTATTTGTCTAATATGTGTTTGGAAATCTTTTGTACTTTACTCAAAGCAGAGCACAGCCATGAAAATTATTATATAAACAAACAGATGCCTGGCACAGATGCCTATTAGCATATGGCATCCAGAAGAAGAAAAACAATGCTTTAACTGTATTGATTAATTCCTGAAGCCATAATGCCTAATTAAATATTAACAATAAAGAAAACAAAAATAAAAGTTGCAATCAAAAACCAGGGACACTATTTAGGCAAGAAAAACCAAATGGACAGGTATAGTATAGGGGGTACCTTGCTCAATAGTAGTAACTGTGAGAAGGATCTCGGAGTCCTAGTGGACAATCACTTAAATATGAGCCAGCAGTGTGCTGCAGCTGCCAAAAAAGCCAACACAGTGCTAGGCTGCATTAACAGAGGGATAGAATCAAGATCACGCGAAGTATTAATACCACTTTAAAATGCCTTGGTAAGGCCACACTTGGAATACTACATCCAGTTTTGGTCACCACAAGGCAAAAAAGATATTGAGACTCCACAAAGACTACCGAGTAGAGCAACAAAGATGATTAGGGGACTGGCAGCTAAAACATATAAGGAACGGTTACTGGAATTGGGTATGTCTAGTTTAACGAAGAGAAGAATGAGGGGGAACATGATAGCAGTGTTCCAATATCTCACGGGCTAACACAAAGAAGCTATTTTCCAAAGCGCCTGAAGGCAGGACAAGAAGCAACGGATAGAAACTAATCAAGGAGAGAAGCAAACTAGAACTAAGGAGAAACTTCCTGACAGAACAATTAACCAGTGGAACAACCTGCCTCCAGAAGCGGTGAATGCTCCAACACTGGAAGTTTTTAAAGAAGAGACTGGAAAAGCCATTTGTCCTTTCCAACATTATAATATTATTATTATTATTATTATTATTATTATTATTATTATTATTATTATTATTATTATTATTATTTCATTATTATAAAGCAACCAAACAGGATAGGCAGACTCCAATGGGAAAAAAAATAGAAAGAACAATTGCAACCAGCCTGCTTTCCAATGAAGACCTGTATATTGCACAGGCCCAAAGGAGGGCTGACAAAATATCTATAGACTCCTCTCATTCTGGACATGATCAACTCCTTCCCTCAGGACGCCACTATAGGGCACTGCAGGCCAAAACAACTAGACACGGATACAGTTTTTTCCCCTCATGCCATCACTCAGCTGAACACTTAATCCTCACAGTATTACTTTATGTCTAAGTATATTTACCCATGTTGAATGGTTCTGGTATTATTATTATTATTATTCTTTCTCATCTTCTCTACTACCCCCTCTTTTGGGTATCATATTATGATTATTATTACTCTGTTGCTTTGCAGGTACTTTGAATACCAGATTTTGTTATTACGTGAGATAAAGGAAACTTGGTCATTTAAAACTTGGAAGTATAAATACTAAAAGTTGAATTTGAATATTGATGGGAAATTAAAAATTGGGGAAAACAAATAAATAGGATATTGATTGTTTATAAAGATTGAATGTAAAAGTAATTAAGATACATAAGCTAAAATTTATTGATAAATGTAATAAATATGTTTTTATTTAATTGAGGTAATAAGAACTGTATTAGCTTAAATATGAGATAGTAGATATCAAGAGAAAAAGAGAGGAAATATTTGATGTTGAAATAGGGGAAATTTGGGTCATTAAATTTAAGACATTTGGAAACTAGTTGAAAATAAATGTTATATTGTATTATTAATTAGATGATGTAAGATGGTGGGAAATAGAATATACTCAAATAGATGTGTATTTTGAATAATAGACCTTGTTAAGAATTGTGATAAAGGAAACTTTGGTTACCCAAAATTTGGAAATTATAAATATCAAATGTTAAATTTAAATATTGATGGGAAACTAAAAGTTGGGAAAAACTAACTACAGGACATTGACTGTTTATAAAGATTGAATGTTAAAGTAACTTGGATATGTATAAGCTAAAAATTTATTGATAAATGTAACAATGCTATCTTAATGGATATAATAAGAATTGTATTAGTTTAAATATGGGACAGCAGATATTATGGGAAAAGGAGAGGAAATATTTGATGTGATAGTTTGAGATTTGTACTAAAGACTTTTGTATGTTATTGAATTATTGATTAACCCAGCTGCCACATTGCTTTTTAAATTCTTAAATGTAAAATTAGAAAATCAATAAAATATTTTAAAAAACCACAAAAACGTAGCCAAGCAGATATATGGATGCACCTTAAATGTCACGTTCCCCATGTCCTTTTCTGGCATGAACTATTGACTCAGTGTGACCAATTTGGCAGCTATTCTAAGAGTTCAAAAATGATGGGGAAAGGATAATGATCTCCAATAGTCACAGAGGTCAGGATCTTGTAACACAGCATCTTTTTTCTTAACAGCAGCAACAACTAATAGGGGAACTCTCAGAGCAAGAACAAGGACAGATCTAAATTGTCATCAGAAAATTCTTTTAGATAAGCCAACTCTGCTTGCAATGTTGGCATTTCACTGGAATCCGAGCTCCAGGAATAATGATTTTGATTACAGTCACAAAATCAGTCTGTGTCTATGTCCAATGCATTCCAAGCTTAAACTCCTTTCCAAACATACTCTGTATATTTGGCAATCTAATACTCTAGGGTTGGGAGGTGGGGTAGACAGACCCAGGGTTTTATAGTCCTCAGCCATTTTTCTCATGTCTTTTCAAATCACTGGATTCCTAGCTAAGCTCTGAAGATCAATTATCAGTTCTACATTTATACAACAGCTATTTTTCATGTAATTCATTTCAGCCTTAGGACATGAAAATCTGGCCTGCCTGAGATGTTTTACCTGGTGGCAGAACTGGGAGGATGGAAGTCCCATCTTGTCCTAATGCTGGATGGAACATCTAGTAGTGTTTTGAGATAGTACCACTATGTGTTGGCATCTGAAATAATGTACCAAGCACTAACTTGATTTTCATTCAGCACTTGGTTAAGTGCTGAATGGTTAAGATTTACACGCTTTGTTGACATGCTGATGACTAATTAATGTCCCACTGTAACCATTATACTAAAATTTGTAATATGAGTTTTTTCTTCTAATACTTTTAAAAATGTTTTTAACTGATGATTTTATATTCTTACCAATTCTGGGATATTTTTCATTAAAGATGAAAAGAGTATTAGGAATGTTTGTCATCTCGAGTTATTTATAAAGTAATAAAGGCAGGATAAAAATTAAATAAATAATTGACTACAAAAGGAAGTGATAAATGTTTTTTTCAATTATTATAAATATTAAATACAAAAATGCGAATCGCTATGGAACTTAAATAACAAAGGACATTTAGCTATTTTAGGTTCAGTTACATATTGTGTTACATGTACACCAATTATTCTTTATATTTATTTATATTATTCATCAGAATCATCATGATAATAACTCTTTGCCAAGGTTGGACAGAGCATCTAACTACAAATTTTTAACTATTCTCCACAGGAAAATATAACATATTTTAAGGAAATATAAGCAACAATTCTTGCTGATTTTATAATATTTTTCATATACCTGTGTTTATCATAAAAAGAAATCAATATAAGAAATATTGATTGCAAAAATTAAAATGGAAGACATATTTATGTTGTCTCATTAGAAGGTATTACCAAGGCTTATATTTTATGTTTGTGCCTCTCAAAATAACTTCAGACTAAAGTATCAGTAGAAGAGCAGCTTTTCTATTTCTGGCTCAGGTTGCAAAACAGATCCATAGAAAAGTTCTATGACTAACACACAGGCAAACTGCTTCAAAAAATAATTCATTATGTGAGAATTTACACATCATATTTGCCAATTCATATTAGACATCTGGTACACTGAAGATGGGTTGTTATTCTTTAGCCTATAAGGGAGTTGCTATGATCTGTCCAAAACTGAGGGAAAAGGAAACATTTTATTCATTTTTAATGCAGTAGTATACAATATTCTTATTTGTAGTCCTACTGTATTCCTATGGATCCCATGGCTGAGCTCTGTATGTGTGCGCCTGTGTATATTTTTACAATTATTTCTGAATTATTCTGACATACATTTCACAACTAACACAGTTCTTCCTCAACACCTTTTCATTTCATATCAGCTTATAGCATAGCATACCTCTATTTGACAGAGTGGCATTATGTTTCTTCCTTCACATTTTTACTTCTATTCATTCATTTATTTGCATTTAGAACTGTTTTTTTCCTGCATGCTAGCTAGTCGTATCCATTATCCATGACAACTGTGAAATATGTTTTGTGAAAGCAATGCCCATCTGTGAGAAGCTTATAATATTAAAGATTTACATTAGATATACAAGATCGTGATAATGATTTTACCTGTCACTCACACAAACCAATTCTACAGTGAAAATAAATTAATCTGAAGTTCTCATGCGGTGCTTTTGGGTTTATTAAACATTCTGTAACTGTCCATTCCTTGTACAAAAACATGATTTTAAAAACATCTAAACATCAAGGCAATTACTGAATTTAGTAAAAAGAAAACTTGCAGGTACTTGACACTTCCTTAAAAATCTTGAGAGCTTGACACTGATTGTCAGTAGATAAGGTGCCTCTTTTAGATCACTTAACACAGGTGCTTTGTCCATAAAAGAACAAACTTGAATGAGTACCTGCAATTTTGAATCATGTGCTTTCTTGCCAATCACTTTCACTGCAGTGCCACTTACTTGTGAATAAGCATGTACAGAAACCGGGTACAAGCTCCCAGTTTAAGAGGGACTGTAAACAAACCTGCACTATTCACCTTTTTCTCCTACTTCAATATTTCTTTGTTGAGTTGTGCCAAGTTTCTTTCACACACCTCAACAAATATGTAATAAATAAATAAATAAATGTGTCCACCTTATGCTATAGCAATTCAGGTAACTCTTTTATGAAACACACGTTCCTCCCTCAAGAATCAAACTGAAGTATTAAAGAAACTATTGGCATCATCAAATCCCCATCGTCTTCCAAGGTAAAGTGCAAGGTAATGAAACGGAACCATGATGAGACTTACGATGTCCACCTGTATTCATCATGCTTAACTACTTTCACGTGAGAAACGGATCGTACTGAAACTGGAACCCAACAATCAATCTTTTTAACTCCACATAGAAGAAAACGACTTCTCCGACCCCAACGCAAACCCCACTGCCTAAGTGCAAACAAACGTAGAGCAAATGAACTTTTCGCGAGAAAAGCGGGGGGGGGGGGGGAGAGAGAAAAGTTCACTCTTCGCAGTGTGTTCTCCATCTAACGAGGAGAGCGAAGGAACTACAAGTAGCCACGACGGCGAGAAAAACCAGCAACGCCAACGGGCTTTGAGGCGTAGCTTCTTACCTTGCTGGAATAGGGGGGCTTGCTGAGAGTGATCCCATCCCGGATGAGTTTATCCCTAATCATGATTTTCAGTCTGAGTTTGGGGTAAGTGATCAACTCCTCGGAGTTGAAGTCCATGTTTTTTTGCGGCGCCCCCTTTTTCCCTCGAGGGTGACCCGGCGGGGGCTTCTGATGAGCCGGGTCACCCTTCCACGTCTTGGCTTGGCGCGGCTCCAGCAGGCGGCCGGTGTAGATGTCGGGTCCCGGCGAGCCCCGCCGAGGGGGCTGCGGCTCCAAGGTGAAGTAGAGGCCGGCGGTGGTCTCGTCTTCCTCCTTCAGCCTCCGCACGGCTTCGTGGAGACGCCGCCTGTGCTGGGGCCGCGCCACCCCGATGGCATCCAGGTCCGGCTCCCCGATTTGCTTGCACACCTCCAAGTCGTCGTAGCCATTATCCACAAAAGACTCGGCGTACTGGGTGAGTTTCAGGGTCTTCAACCACTCGTAGACGACGTTGGCGCACATGTCGGAGGAAAGCAGCCCGGGAGGCCGAAGGAGGCGCGGATGACAACTTTTGCAAAGCTCCGCAGCCCCGCCAGCGGCGGCGGCGGCGGCAAAGTCCAAGCCCGGGAGCCAAATACGGAGGCGATAGGCATCAGCTGAGCGAAACGCCGAAACTCGCGTTCGGCGAAACACCGAAACTCGCGTTCGGCGAAACACCCTCCCTGCCCGAGAACGGAGAGTCAATCCCGGCGGCTATGGGAGCGTTGAGTCTCAGAGGGCGCTAAGCACACCTTGCTCCCTCGCTCCTCAGTCCTGGGCGTCCCCGGCTCTCAAAAAAGGGGCTACGGCCTCCGTCCATTTCCCCCCCACACACACACACCCGCCCCGAGCTTCCCGGCCGGTCCCATCGCCCACTGTAAGCTATACGCGACCGCCTCTCGGCAACGGTTCGCGGCCTCTGCCGTCTCCGGAGTCTTTCCTCCGGCTGCTAGGCGTTTTTTTTTTCTTCCCAGCCCTTCTCGCCTGCGGTCGCCCCCCTCAACGCGAGCACGGCGTGCGGCTGCGGTCCGTCTGCTCGCGCGCCTACATTTTAACCCAGCCTCGGATTATTCACGTGGGGGCGGGAGGAGACGCTCGCCGGTTTCTTTGCAACGGTTTCCTCGCTGCCTGCGCTCGCTTGTCAGACTCTGGGCAAAAAAAACCGAAGAGCTAAAGACCCCTCGTCCTCATCCGACAAGCCACTCTCTCATTCCCTGGAGTCTAGGGGTAGGCAACCTCGGCTCTTTTATGACTCGTGGACTTCAACTCCCAGAATTCCTGAGCCAGCTATGCAGGCTCAGGAATTCTGGGAGTTGAAGTCCACGAGTCATAAAAGAGCCGAGGTTGCCGACCCCTGCCCTAGACCTTTCATCTCCAAGTCAGGTTTCACCCTACGTCTTGAGGGGGGGGCGGCAGAAAAAAAAACCTCCCGCTACGTAGCTGCGAAAGGCCAGAACAATTAAGTTTTCCGTCTCCCGCCTTTTTTTCCACCCCCCCTCCCCCCGCAGGCTGGAACTGCACCTTTCGCCTCGCACCCCAGAGAGCGCGCGCACGTTATGCTGGCCGCGGAGCTGAGGGAAGGAGGGAAGGAGGCGGCTCCGCGTATTTGGAGAGAAAAAAAACACAAAAAAGGGTGCCTGAAAGTGCCGCCGTTATTTTGTAGAGGAGAGCGCGGAGCAAATAAGCAGCCTCTCCTTTCCGCTGGATTACCGCCGGCTAGAAGAAAGGAAAAAAAAAGGATTGGAGAGACTTTTCTCTCAAGCGACAACAAACAGCCTGCTGCCCCGCTCCAGTCAGGAATTCCGGAATCTCTTCAGCCCCCCGAATATAGTGTGCCATTTTGGAGCACGAGGGAACGGGAAAGCGCGCCTTCCAACAAAAAGCGGCAGCTGCGCCTATCTCATCTCTTTCTCACCTTCAATTGCTCATTCATGCTTCGTTGAACAAGTTGGATTGCACACAGCCTAACATCACAGAATGTGAGGCGCGGTCTCTGCACAGATGCTGGCGATTCCCTCACTTCATCTTTTTCTTCCGGGATTCTCTGCAATCCCTCCCTGGTGATGGTTGATTTTACACCACCACCACCCCACACACACACACTCCATGCATGTCTTGTGACAAACCATAGCAACAGGATATATTTGAAAAGCATTGTGGTGAGGGGGTCATCACCATTCTGAAAACATCAGTAGCCCTTTCATAAGGGCCTTTACTTAGCAGCACAAATGAACAGAAGATAACACCACAATTTATGGTAACTCTTCCCTTTTATTCATACAGGGAGGATTAGGTGGTACATTAACTGCTCATGAGGAAACACCCATCAACTTTCTGTGTGACGCCAACAACAATGTTCTAATCCAACAGTCATTTGTAAAACACTATTAAATCACGGGTTATATCTAGGTACCCAAATATTCCAATTCAGTTTTGCCAGCAAAAAATGCTGCTTTGTAAAAGATGCCTCCTTAATACTCTGTCCACAGACCTTCATTTGTTTAAATGTATTAGTTGCCCAACTCCAATAAGCTACAATGGAAACCTATTGGTTTAGATACTCAAGTCTGTTCTCTGGTCTCCTCTTTGTGGCCATTTTTTCACCAGTGCTTTGTAGTGTGTACTAGTGTGACCTGGTCTTTATTGTGGCAAGCAATTGAAAGACTATTATAAATTTATCAGAACAGGGTAAGTTGGCCAACACAAGAAGATGCTAGAAATTGCTGGTGAGGAAAAAGCCTCTACATCAAGCATGTCCAACCTTGGCAAATTTAATGCTTGTGGACTTCAAATCCCAGAATTTCCCATGCTGGCTGGGGAATTCTGGGAGTTGAAGTTCACAAGTCTGAAAGTTGCTAAGATTGGTTCTATATATTACAAAGGGCTAGAGGATTATGCCTATCCCAAATCAGTAAGCAATTGATGGGTCAGCACAGATGACCAAAGACAAGATGGCTATTCCACTGCAGGGAAGTGAAAACTCAGACTGTCTCTGAACAGCATAGTAAGCCAATCTTGTCTTCTAGCTGCCAAAAAGAGATGCAGCTTTTGTCCATTTCTGACATGTCCCCAGAAATGGAAACATTTAGAAGAAATTATCCCAGTATGCAGAGGCTTGGACTTTACTGGCTGGTGGTTCCTTCTCATCTTGCCTTGATAAATCTCCCTTGCAGGAGCAAAGAAAGAAACGGGGAAGGAAATTGCTACTATTGTAGAACTCTACAACTCTACCTCTGCAGCAATGTTTCTCAACTTTGGCAACTCTGAGAACTTCAACTCCCAGCATCCCCTAGCCAGTATTGCTCGGAGTTGAAGTCACCACATTTTGAAATTGTTGGGCAGCTAATAAAGTTATAATAAAGAAATAAACCAATGGGATTCCATTGCAATTTATAGGAGTTGGGCAGCTAATAAATTGAAACAAACCAAGGTCTTAAGGAGGCATCTTTTACACAGCAGCAGTTTATGCTGGCAAATCTGAGTTGAATGACCCAAGATTTGGGTACCTGGATATAATCCCCGTGATTTAATAGAGTTTCGCAAATGACTGTTGAATTAGAACGTTGTTGGTGTCAGAAAGAAAGTCAGTTGAGAAACACTGTTCTACAGATATATTATTCGCACTCCATTCATGTATAGGTTTTACTTTTGGTTCAAGAAAAGCCATCGGTTTCAGGTACATATTTTCCAGAGTCTGATGAAGCTGGGGTATGGCGGGAGAGGGACGCAGTCGGTTCTCGAAGAGCAAAACGTTGGGGAAAGATTTTTTTGGCAGCTTGCCTCGCAATTAAAACTGTGGACCACCTAATTCCGGCTTTGTCACTAGCGGGCATTGTCTCTTTCGTTTCCTTCGTTGCTGGGAAAAGAAAGCGGCCGTCTTGATCCATCCATCCTTGCCACGGTTGTCTGGCGTGTTCCGCTGTGATTTTCTCTCTCCCGCTTAACTCACTTCTGCTTCTCCTCGTTCTGAGAAGTCCGGATTTCCCACAACTTTTTCCAAACTTTGCACGCGGCGGGGAGACGGAGAAGGGCAGACCGTGTAACGCATTAGGCCAAGTCAGGGGTCGGCAACCTCGGCTCTTTTATGACTCGTGGACTTCAACTCCCAGAATTCCTGAGCCAGCATAGCTGGCTCAGGAATTCTGGGAGTTGAAGTCCACGAGTCATAAAAGAGCCGAGGTTGAAGAGCACCAAACCTGCGCTCGCAACTGACCTTGGGAAAGGAAAAGTGGAAGAGGAGCAGGGTTTTTTGACGCCATCAAGAGTGCCGAAACCTGTCTCGTCTTCTTGTTGAACTTCAGTCTTGGAAAAAAGCAGCGGTTGTTTAGGTATGGGGAAGGAAGTGTCTTGTAACACGCTTCGCTTGAATTAGCTGGAGAGGAAGAATCGAAAATGCCCCGGAGGGAACTCCGGGTGTTGCAGAAGAGGCGGAAAAAAAAACAAAGAGGAGGTTTCCCTTCCGTAGTTCTTCGCTTTAAATGGGTGCTTTTTTTCCTTTTCAGGACGAATTTCCTTTCTCGCCTGGTTTTCGCTCCCAATTCTGAGCTCGCAGCGCCTCCACCCGCTTGATGTAAAAATGTAGCTCCTTCTCGTTTCAAGGCTGCAGCTGCTGCATTTAATATCATTTAATTTGTTTCTGGATAGTGTTTCCAAAAGGTAAGGGGACAATATTTCCATAAGTTTGACTCAGCCTTCCATCCTTCCGAGGTAGGTAAAATGAGGACCCAGATTGTTGGGGGCAATAAGCTGACTTTGTAATAATGCCGCTTGGTGTGTGTGTGAAAGCCCTAACAAGCAGGCATATACATAGAATGAAGGCTACTGCTAAGCTTGTAAGCCGCCCTGAGTCTTCGGAGAAGGGCGGGATATAAATGGAATTAAAATAAAAAATAAAAAATAAAAATAAGTAACGGGGAAGTATGAAACCGTATGAACTTATATCATAGCGTGTGAAAGCTGCACAGGTGAGTGACATGTAACCCATTTGCTTTGATACTGCATGAATCGAATGATAAGAATGGTGTCAGATGTAATTCTACCTGGATCCCTAGCAGCCTCAAAGAGTGGAAGTTTCTCTCAGTGAGCTTTGTGTCATGAAGAATTTATATTCTTAGGCTGGTTTTTAATTTCATTTTTATCTACCTGTCTTTTTTATATCTGTTTCAATGGAATGAATGTGCTTTTCAATGGAATGAAGCTACTTCTACTGAGAGCAAATGGAAATCTGACATCCGGATCAGCGCAAGGGGGAAACGGGGTGTCTTTGACACACCCATGTGTCAAAGACACCCCATGTGTATAAACATTTAATTTTTTAAAATAAAATATGCTGCTGGGCTGAAATATTTTCAGTATGATTGCCTGTAAACTTTTAAAAAACTAATCTAGAATAAAAATCTTTAGTACAATTTTGAGGAAGTTTGAGCAGAGATATGTAAGATGGCATTGCTTCTCAAACTCATCTGCATTGTCCTGTACTATTTGTTGTCAATATCAGATAATACATTCCAGAAAGTAAGGTGTAATGGTGTAATCAGTATTATTAAAATGCTGGTTCCCTATGGAAAGAAGTGAAAAGAGCAAACTAGGTATTTCCACATAACAGTGCAAGTTATTAGTAGAAAAGTTATTCTCCCTTCTACTTTTACCAAAGGTATGTTAGTAATCCTAGAGCAAAGGCTTCAATATTTGGGCCATCAAATATGGGCTGCAAAACTACAGACAGCCCTTGTAGTTAAAAATCTGTCTTTGTTGTTGCTATTTTGTAAGTTACCTGGATGTTCACAGCTCAAATTTGATAACCCTATTCAAAGTACAATGCAAAAACCCTGCTGTCTGTTGTAAGTATTAGCGTACATGTTTCTTTATACATTCAATTGAAATTTCCTGTGTTAATGTGAAACTGTAATTTGAGTGCCTGTTGCATTAAAAAAAATCTGACTAAACTGTGTAACTGTAAAATTGACTTCAATAAGGCATTTGACAAAGTAGACCACAACATACTTCTTGATAAGATAGAAGAATGTGGCATAGATAGTACCATTATGAGATGGATTTGCAATTGGCTGACCAACCACAACTAGTGTGTAGTCCTTAATGAAACATCTACATGTAGAGAAGCATGCAGTGGGGTACTTCAAGATTCTGTCATGGGGCCCGTGGTCTTCAACATCTTCATAAAGGATCCAGACAAGGGGATAAAGAGGAACTCATTAAAGTGCAGATGATGCCAAACTGATGGGAATTGCTAACATTTTGGAAGATAGGCTCAAGATTCAGAAGGACCTTAACAGACTCGAGTATTGGGCCCTATCCAACAAGATGCAGTTCAGTGGTGAGAAAAGTAAGGTCCTGCACTTAGGCAGGAAAAACTAAATGCATAGGCACAAAATAGGTGGGCCCTGGCTTAATAGCAGTAATTGTGAGAGAGATTTAGGTGCCCTAGCTAGTGGACTACCACTGAAGTCAGAGCCAGAATGCGCTATAGCTGGCAAAAAGTCAATGCAGTCCTGGGCTGCATCAACAGAGGGATAACATCAAGATCATGGGACATGACAATGCAGTTTTATATACTACGCTACTGAGGCCACACTTGTTCTGGTTGCATGATAGAAAAAAGATGCCGAGACCCTAGAAAGTGTACAGAGAAAAGCAACAAAGATGATAAAGGGTCTAGAGCAGGGGTAGGCAACCTCGGCTCTTTTATGATTCATGGACTTCAACTCCCAGAATTCCTGAGTCAGCTGGGAGTTGAAGTCCATGAGTCATAAAAGAGCCGAGGTTGCCTACCCCTGGTCTAGAGGCTAAATTGTATGATGAATAGTTGAGGAAGCTAGGTATGTCTAGCCTATTGAAGAAAATTAGGGGAGACATGATAACTGTCTTATAGTACTTGAAGAGCTATCACACACACCAGGAGATTGACTTATTCTCCAAAGCACAAGAGGGCAGGACAAGAAGTAATGGGTTAAAGTTTGTTAAAGAGAGAGTCAACCTAGAAGCAAGGAGAAATTTTCTGACAGTGGGAACAATTAATCAGTGGAATAGCTTGCCTCCTGGAGTTTCAAAGATAGACTGGACAATCAAAAATAGACTGGGCCAGGATGGCGTAATGTCACCTGCTTTGAGCAGGGAGTTGGAGTAGAAGACCTCTGAGGTCCCAGTCCTATGATTCTATGTTCTAAACACAATATAGATACAATTAATTGGCTCCCATTTCCTTTTCTATACTAGATTTAGGATTTTTACCCAAGCAGATGTTTAAGCATCAGATAAATTAATATTTCCCTAGTGAGGCAGTAGAGGGATGCGGTGGCTCAGTGGGTTAGGACGCTGAGCTTGTCGATCAGATGGTCAGCAGTTTGGCGGGTCGAATCCTGAGTGCCTCGTAACAGAGTGAGCACTTGTTACTCGTCCCAGCTTCTGCCAACCTAGTAGTTCGAAAGCACGTAAAAATGCAAGTAGAAAAATAGGGACCACTACGGTGGGAAGGTAACAGCGTTCCGTGTGCCTTTGGCATCTAGTCATGCTGGCCACATGACCATGGAGACGTCCTCGGACAAGTGCTGGCTCTTTGGCTTTGAAACGGAGATGAGCACTGGCCCCTAGAGTCAGAAACGACTAGCACGCATGTGTGGGGGAATCTTTACCTTTTACTTTAGTGAGGCAGTAGAAATATTTTCTAGAGAGTTGCAAACTACTAGACAAATCTGAAGTACGTAGATTTTATCAAATTTTAAGAAAAAAAATATATTGACTGATTCCAAGAAATATTTCGTTCTGATACTCAAACTACAATAGAGGCAGTCCTCAACTTACAACAACTGAGCCCAAACTTTATGTTGCTAAGAAAGAAATTTGTTAAGTGAGTCTTGCCCCATTTTACAACTTTCCTTACCATATTTGTTAAGTGAATCACTGCAGTTGTTAAGTGAATTTGCAGTTGTTAAGCAAATCTGGTTCTTCATTGACTTTGCTTGTCAGAACGTTGCAAAAGGAGATCACATGATCCTGGGACAATGCAACTGTAAGAAATGGGAGTCAGTTGTCAAGCATCCGAATATAAATCACGTGACCGTGGGGATGCTGCCACAGTTATAAGTGTGAAAAATGATAAGTCACTTTTTCCAGTGCCGTTGTAACTTCAAATGGTTACTAGGTGAACTGTTATAAGTCAAGGACTACCTGTACAACATTTATAATCATAGCAGTGAAAAGCGTCACTACTCAACAGTTTTCAGGTGCCTTCTGCACTGAATAGTAGGCAGCAAGATACAATTTTCATATTAGCCAAGCTTTGAATGAATAGCAATAGATGTGTCTTCAGCATCTATTTTTGATTGTCTGGAGTGTTATGTTATTTTTACATTATTTTTCCTGTAAATTTACATGGGTTTATAGATTTCATGTAAGACAACCTACAATACAAAATCCATTTTATTGTATTTCTTTAATGAAAACAAAGTGCATTTTTATATGTGAATTTGCATTACTTATTTAAGTAAATAGGACTGCTTATTTACCACAAGTAAAACTCATCATTCTCAAAAACACAATTTTAATCTAAAAGTAAGAAAGAGTAAAAAATGAGACATTTTTTTCTCTAAACAGATTCCCCCCCCCTTTTTTACAACCCTTTAATCCCTTTATTTGGCATGGGGTCAGGGTGATTGAGTGGAGCTGAGCGTTTATTGGCTGGATGCTCTTCCTGACACCTACACAGTAAATCTTTTCTCTTTGGGTCCTGAGAAAGAAATATCTGCCACTGCCTAGGTTTGAACTTTCAGTCTTCTGAGTGGGAGGCAAGTGTCTTCAATTCTAATCTAGGCTACCATGCCACTCCTTTTTTTCCAAATAGTTATCCAGTGTAAAATTCTAATTCTGCTTAAACTGAAGCCATGGCTTAACTGAGTTGATAGTGTAGGGTTTAGTACCTTGGATAGAATAGAATAGAATAGAATAGAATAGAATAGAATAGAATAGAATAGAATAGAATAGAATAGAATAGAATAGAATAGAATAGAATAGAATAGAATAGAATAGAATAGAATAGAATAGAATAGAATAACAGTGTTGGAAGGGACCTTGGAAGGGACCTTCTGGTCCAACCCCCTGCTCAGGTATATTATTTATTTTATTAGTTGAATTTATATACCGCCCTATTCCCGAAGGACTCAGGGCGGTTCACAGGGCAGTTAAAACAGTACAAAAAGAGAATAAAATGGAATTAAATTAGTACAAGCCCACAATTCATAATAACAATAAAATTAAAATTTTAAAATTAATTTAATATAATTTAATATGATTTAATTAAAATACTTTAAAATTTAAAATCCCTCAGTCCAGGCCAGACAGTTTGAACAACCAGGTTTTTAAGTCCCGGCGAAACGAGCGAAGGTCAGGGGCAGTCTGAAGCTCCATCGGCAGTTCGTTCCAAAGGGCGGGCGCACTCACAGAGAACGCCCTCCCCCTGGGAATCACCCGCTGGCAATCTCTAACCGGCGGAACCCTAAGGATGCCCTCCCTGTGGGCGCACACAGGATGGGAAGTTGATGCCGGCAGCAGGTGTTCCCTTAGATAATCCGGACCCAAGCCATTTAGAGCTTTATAGGTCATCACCAGCACCTTGAATCTCACCCGGAGGGCAACTGGAAGCCAATGCAGCTCATGGAGAAGAGGTGTTACATGAGAATATCGGGACACTCCCATTACTACTTGCGCGGCTGCATTCTGCACCAGCTGAAGCCTCCGAGTGGTCCTCACGGGCAGCCCCATGTAGAGAGCATTGCAGTAGTCTAGCCGGGAGGTCACGAGCGCATGGTGACTGTACGTAGGGCATCCCAGTCCAGATAGGGCCGCAACTGGCGCACCAGGCGAACCTGGGCAAAAGCCCCCCTGGTCACGGCCCCTATATGATCTTCCAAACTGAGCCGTGAATCCAGGAGGACGGCCAAGTTACGAGCCCTATCGACGGGGGGTAACACCTCACCCCCCATCATTATACATTATATCATTTGAGATAAATCTCAATCTCTTCTTAAAAACTTCCAGTGTTGGAGCATTCACAACTTCTGGAGGCAAGTTGTTCCACTGGTTAATTGTTCTGTCAGGAAATTTCTTCTTAGTTCTAGGTTACGTCTCTCCTTGATTAGTTTCCACTAACAGACAGATATAGATACAATAAAGCAGTGTAAAATAGCTACATGAATAGATTGGAGAAAACAGACACAGCAGTTCAAAAGACGCTGCAGTAACAGTAAAGTAGAAATATGGAATTTCATTA
Source organism: Vipera ursinii (assembly GCF_947247035.1). Lineage (NCBI taxonomy): Eukaryota > Metazoa > Chordata > Lepidosauria > Squamata > Viperidae > Vipera > Vipera ursinii. Next base: position 271,784,256 of record NC_139512.1, on the reverse strand, counting down.
TTATTTTTTAAATAGATGTGTGTCCTTTACCAGACTGAGTGGCTGTGCATACTGGCATCTCAGACTAACCAATCTTTTCCATCGTTAACTATGGGGGGGGTGAGGTGTTACCCCCTGTTGATAGGGCCCGCAACTTGGGTGTCCTCCTGGATTCACGGCTCAGTTTGGCAGATCATATAGGAGCCGTGGCCAGGGTGGCTTTTGCCCAGGTTCGCCTGGTGCACCAGTTACAGCCCTATTTGGACCGAGATGCGCTATGCACAGTCACCCATGCGCTCGTGACCTCCCGGCTAGACTACTGCAATGCTCTCTACATGGGGCTGCCCCTGAGGACCACTCGGAGGCTTCAGCTGGTGCAGAATGCAGCCGCGCAAGTTGTGATGGGAGTCTCCCGATAATCCCATGTAACACCTCTTCTCCGCGAGCTGCACTGGCTTCCGGTTGCCCTCCGGGTGAGATTCAAGGTGCTGGTGATGACCTATAAAGCCCTAAATGGCATGGGCCCAGATTATCTAAGGGAACATATGCTGCCAGCGTCAATTTCCCATCGTCCTGTGCGCTCCTACAGGGAGGGCCTCCTCAGGGTACCGCCGGTCAAGGATTGCCGACCGGCGATCTACAGGGGGAGGGCATTCTCTGTGGGCGCGCCTGCCCTATTGAATCAACTGCCACCGGAACTCCGGACTGCCCCCGACCTTCATTCATTTCGCCGGGACCTAAAAACCTGGCTCTTTGAGCTATCTGGTCTGGACTGAAGGGTTTAATGTTTTTAAATTGTGATTTAATTTTTGCGGCTAGACTTAATTTAATTTTATTTTAATTTTATATTGGATTGTTTTTAAATTTTGCCTTGTAAACCACCCTGAGTCCTTTGGGAATAGGGCGGTATATAAACCGAATAAATAAATAAAATAAATAAATAAAATATTACCAGTAAATGTATTCTCTAAACTAATACGTGCTTAGGGTTTAGGAAAGTGTCTGGCAAAACTGACAACACAATCTAATTAACACCAGTTGTTTAATGAACTGCTAAAGACTTGTGAAATGCAAAAGGTGTAAATAGTCTGGGAGATTCAGAGGAACATTTAAAAAACCTTATTTGAATAAACTATTTCAAAGTAAATAATTATGATAGGTTTTTAACCAAAAAACTCAAAATTAAATTGATGTAGATTAAATCTTTTAATAATAAAACTACTCATATTCTTCAGACCATTTAATTTTTTTTGCATATCACACTGTAAAATTGTTTATTTGGCATAATGTTTTGGTAAATGAAGGAAGATGATATGACATTCTTTGATAACATACTTCCATAAAGTGACAAAAATAGATGCAAAAACACTTCTACCTTTTTATATGTAATAAGCCATATATCATTACTGATTTACAAACCATTCTTTGCTGTTGGGACTCCTTAAATCCATCTTATTACCACTAGTAGCACTGATGTGGCTTCTATTTTGTAAAATTCAAATATTAATTGCACTGGAGTCAGTATCTCAATTCTTTTTTTTAATTAAGAAAGGCTTTAATATTTATTTCTAGTCCCATCTTTTGATCCAATTCAAAGAACTGGTTTGATCTTATGAAAGAGCACTTTTTACAGATATTTCTGCCTGGTTAAGTTAATCTTCAGAAGTTATTCTCCAGACACAACTATCAACAATGGCACAACAAAGAAGTTTTAAAGATCCTTATAAACTATGATGGCATCCATCTGTGGAATATCCTCCCAGAGAAAGTTTGTCATCTCAGGCCAATGCTTAAGATGTGAAGTGTTTTACTGTTGTTTTTTTAAAAAACTAAAAAGACTTTGTAATCCTTTTTTTGCTCTTATTCTTTGTAACTTATGGCAAGCTCAATGATATATTGAATAACATAGACACATAAATACTAAAGGAATACAAGTACTAATCATCTCTTTCAACAAGAAGCTGGCATAATACCTAGGTTTGTGACAACTTCCTTAAGAGATTTCCCTACATTAATTAGAATTATTCTAGCCAGAAGTCCCATTCTAAGCCGAATCATACATGCATATTAATTGCACAATAATTTTGAATTATTTGATGAGAAATATATAATTACTATATGATAAAATTAAGTAAATAGAAATACATATACTGTTTTAGTGTAACAAAAGATATATATTGGTGACATAGCATGTACGTTGGCTTGGATAGTAAAAAGTGTTAAATAGGGCTGCCCCCCTGTGACCAAAGACTGAACTACAGGATTTATGTTTCTCAAAATTTGCCTATTTTGGTATTCTGAAAGTGTTTTATATAATAAAAAGCTGGACAAAGACAAATGAAATGAAAATTTAAAAAAATCTTGAATTAAGCATAAACTAATAAAAAGAATAATTTTAATATGGCTCCACTATTGAGATGGATGTACTCTCTCCACTTGGGATTTGTCCATACTTTTATTTTTATTTCTAATGCTGATTTTTTATTTTTAAATGTCTGTTTTTATACATGTATTATTTTCAGTGGGCTATTTTATGCCACCCAGAATCACTTTTCATGAGATGGGTAGCTATATAAATTTGATAAATAAAGATAAGATCATTTGAAAAGCTAAATTATGAAAGATAGAAATCCAAGCTGATACAGAATAGTTAATTTGGGTGCTTTTAAATGTCATCGCCTTGGAGCAGGGGTCTTCAAACTTGGCCCTTTTATGACTTATGGACTTCAACTCCCAGAATCTGGGTCAGGAATTCTGGGAGATGAAGTCCACAAGTCATAAAAGGACCAAATTTGAAGAGCCCTGCCTTGGAGCTTGTAATTCCAATTATCTGAATTACCGGTAAACTCGCAATAGCATTCAAGTCCCTTGTTGCACTTCCTCTGAAAAGGACAAAATGACATATTACGAATAATACGGCACCTTGCTTGGTTACAGATTGTTTAGAATCTGAACTAATTCATGTTACCAATTTGGGCATTCAGGACATACAAATCATTACTCCTGTCACCTGTACTAAGGAAGATTTTTTTATCAAGGATTATACCGTTTTACAATCTTAGTTTAATCATGAAACTCAATTTTTATCACTATGTGCTTGTTGTTTGAAACATGGAACTTTCATGATGTGACTTAGCAAACCAGTAGCTCCACTCTCCATCCATCAGGAATATAATTGGTTCAACAAATGATTGGACTCCTAAAAGATTTGTTTGCTATTCTTTTAACCATTCTATGACACTCATGTAAAATTGAGACTTTAAATATTTCATAAATTAAAAATGATTTTTGAATTTGAGAGGGTAGTCCCTCTCCCTATTATAGGGCATGATATGGATGTGAATCTGCAATGTTTTCTTCTCAGATTTTTTTAAAAAAATAATTTCTATGTTTGGCCTACAGCCTTAAGATCCTGTCCAAGTATCAGCTAGGGTTAATCTTGATTGCTGTCTAAATTAGCCAGTCAGCTAAGTGCTGCCACCTGCTGAGGTTAAGAAACAAAAAATAATCAAAAATCAACAATTTACGTTAACAATTTAGGACAGGTGGATAAAGCTAAACAGTAAAATGTACAGGTGGTATATTTTATAGTTATGACTGGTTGCTTAACAACCTCTGAAATTATAACAGGTCCAGAAAAGGTACTTTATGGCCTGTAAAGCAAGTCAGGCTGTTATAAAATGTGCCACCATTCCCCACCTTATCTTGTGACTACATTTTGGGCAGTTGGCAGTTGGCTCACCTTTATGACCTGTTGCATCATCCTGCGGTTGTATGATCATGACCTGCTATGCAAAAATAAATTTCCTATTTAGAAGTATTGGTTTGCTCTTATGTCTGCAGCATTTGCTTAACAATGCTGCAAAAATGTTGTAAAATCAGAGTCAGGTGGGTGCATGGTCTGATGCCCATAATGACTGAAAATTGTGATCCCTAAGTTGAGTACTAACTATATTCCCTTATCTGATGTTAGGAACAATTTCTGAATCTAAATATATTCTATGGCAAAACTAGTATAAGAAAAGATCTACTCTGGCCTGCATAGTACCTTCCAAATATGGTATTCTTTTACTCTTTATTACTCTTTAATAATAAGTAGACAACAGTGGGTCATTTGGAGATAAATAGTCTAAAAATTGATGGTGTGCCATCCAGTCATTTTCAACTCCTTGTAACCACATATTTTCTCCATGACACTCTATCTCTCCCTGTTCTAGATTTAAAAAGTAATGACTTAAAAACATTATCATTCTCAGAAATAGCTTGATCCCTCAGCTTGCATGATCACATTTTTACCATATTACTTGTTGGGTAATAGCAGAGGCACCCCATGTTCAACATACCCACTGAGATTTTTAAAAAATCCTCTTGTAATAATTGGAAAATTTCACCAGTGGATATAAACATTTAACTATTTGACTCAAATATTTGTATTTCTTTGAGGGAAGTGGTGTTAAATTACAGCAACAAAATAGTTTGTTTCACTGTTTTATTCTTGGTATTGTCTACAGTTTTGACCTCTTCCGAGATGGTAAAGTTTTAAAATAAATTTATAAGAACCTTATATGGCAGATATACATTTTAACATTTGTGACTAACCTTTTATTCAGGAGCTGCAGAAATGCTTTTTAAGAAGATATTGAAAGGAGCAAACTTTTTAAAGTCCTTTATATTATCCTCAGAAATGACACTGTCATTGAATTCAGTAGTTATTTTAGTGGAAACTGTATGTTTTAAGTATAGTGTGTTACTCTAAGCTCCCATATTTCCCCTGAAGGTTTGGCTGTTCAAGCTCCAAATGATGTCTCTAAGACTAGAGATACATCTATGGGAAAGTCCTTTTATATTACCGTGCCCTTAATAGCAATCCTACACTGCAACAGAAACACACTTGCACTTAACCCTAATCTCAAAGTAGGAGTTACTTCGAAATAAATATGGCATTTTGACTGCGTAATATTAAGACACTTGTTCTAGCAATACCTCAAACAGAACTACAGACATAACAAAGATACAAAATTGCTGTTACTTACAAAACTGCTAAAAACAATGAAGAAATTTGTTAAATCCAGGTAGGACAGTTTTGTGGATAGGTAATTTCTCATCAATGAAGATTCCAATTGTTTTGGAGAGGATTTTACTTCCAAGAGATCAGGTTTATAATTTAGTCTTTGGGGATACATTATTACTCTGATTTTAGGCAGATAGCTTGGTTGTAGTGACACACTCCCATAATCTCATGTATGGACTAATGGAATGTGATCTCTGTGGGACTGCTTCAGAAATCATAGCTGTTAATGAGAATTTTAATAATGTTGAACTATGTTTAAGCAGTCATTTCTCCCTTGCACTACATGCTACTTCATTCTCACAGTTCTGGTTTCGATGGTAGGTCTCATTTGGCATCTGTGGAAATGCTTTCATCTAAATATATTCTCCATACATAGGTATTCCCCGGAGTACCTTTGGGATTATGGAATATTTTCCACAAAGATCAACTGGGACTAGATTATTATTAAATTCTCAGTACTCTTAAATGTTAAGTCTTTTAGTACTCTTGGGTTTTTAAAATAGTTGCTGGCAGTTTGATATTCTAGTTTAACTTTGTAGTTTTTAAAATGTATTATGAGAGGTTGGCTTATATTTTTAAGATGTGAGTTTTGTATATCCTTTATAATTTAATTATATCAAATCTTAATGTAGTTTCTTATTTTATAAAAGCCACTTTGAATGGCTAGACAAGGAAATGTATATAAATTAATAAATACCTGAGTAGAAGATTTGACTTTACAGGATCTTATAAGGGAAAGGTACAAGGCCAACTTGATAAGGCCTACATGATCTTATAAACACAAATAATAAAGTGTATGCAACACTTCAGTCAGAAACATGGAAATGAAGTAACTTGGCAAAGGATAATGTTTCTTTTAACATATGGAAATATTTTCGTTTGATGATTCTTCTTTCTACTGAGTTTTAGCTAAAAAGCAAATGATAAATTATAGAAATACATGCAACACTTACGAGGCAGCATTTTATAGGTGTTTGTTCATAATCAAGGAAGTCAGCAACTTAAACTTAGCACTATTTTCAGATGCAGGACCCTTTGTTTTAAAGATACACTTTGTGTACATCTTGAAAGCATAAGAAAGCAAGATAGATCTTCAAGAATTGTTCATATTAAGGATACATTAATGATGCATGAAACAAAAGCTAGTTTTGTTTCAGGAGAGATTTGAATAGTTTATTTTGCCCAGTCAGAGCCCTTCAGCATAATGACACATTCATATACACATATGAACATTATTTTCTGAAACATGTATAATATACATTTTTCTCTTTTTAAAATACCAACTGCACAGGTATTTTTATTTACAAAAATATCCCATACTTAATTTTAATGTTATGACATAGTTTAGAATCAAGTACATTAAGTAAAATTATGCAGTCTAACATTTCCATTTGTAATGGTATGGTTTACCGTTCATATGAAACTAAGTTTGTAGACGGATGAATCTGCAACCCTATCCTAAAATGCATTTCCCAGTTTCATCATCAGAACACACAGTGGGGCTCAGCAAGACTAAAATGGTAGTGGACAATAAAAAATAAAAAAATGAAGCACACAATGGACATAGAGCAAAATACATTGAAGCTAGAAGTTCTATATCAAGCATGCTTTCCCAAAGAATAATGGTAGAATCATTTACTGATATTCTTCTCTCTTTTTCTTCAGTGGCTCTTGCTTAATGAAACAGAAGCAATTCTAGAAAGTACAGTGTTCTTCTTAGATCTAACCAATATGAATTAGCAGCATATAAGATTAAGTAACTCAAGTACAATTTATTTACACATGTTTTAAAAGGGGAGTTAACATTCACTTTCTCCACTTTGCAATATCAAATAATAACTCCATGGATGATGCCATGATTTTATCCAAAAATCAGACTTACTAATCTGTAAAAATGCAAAGGTCAAGAAGAAACATACAGTTGCTTGGCATTTAGAAAAACTAATTTCTAAAGGTATTTATGAAAAATGCTAATGCAGATTTAGTTGCATTTTGATTCCTATAACCCAATTAGTTTGAAAATTAAAAAGCACACTGATCTGAACTTCAGACAAACATGATTTACATAGGAAACATATTCATGCATTCCTGATTTGAATCTCAATGTACATTAAGCAGTTTTTAAATGTAGGTAATTCACATGTACTGGACATTAGCTTTTTATCATCCACCACCCCCAACCATAAAATTCATTTGACAGGATCTTTATTTTTGGTAGTAACATCACTAACATTCACAAGGAAAAATAAAATCACAATACTGTACAGACAAGTATCTTGACTATGGGGACAAGCGCAGCCGAGAATTTGCACAATAAACAAAGGCAAGCAATGAGTACTTTTCAGTCACTAGGCACAGCACAACTAGTGGAGTCATATTTCCATCTCTATGCAACAGGGCACTAACAAAATGGGATGGTTCACCAACTACAGCAATATGCATTAAAAAAAACCATTTTGAAGATAAATACCAACAAATACAAAATATGTAGAAAACAATATTTCAAAATACAAAATACTGTAGCTGACCAAAATAAAATAGAATGGAATTCAGTTTTAGTACACTCATGGAAAAAAAGACTTCTAGTGGATATACATCAACAAGCTGCTTTTCGAGATGATGTTACATTTGGATTATGTATATGTCTAAACACCCTTCTTGTAAAGCAATTTTCTTAGCTAGTGTTATAATGTCGCTTTAGGCCAGAAGTTTTTATGGGTATGCTTATTGTCATCTCTACATGACATTTTCGCATGCTTCTTATATATGTTTTCTTTGACAAACTAACATAATTTTAACTAAAAGAAATATCCTCAGATTTAATAGCCAACTATATCTTATGACATTATATAAAAAGATCATCACAACTCCAATTTAGCCTGTGCTAAATTCTCTTTTTAACATAAAACCAAAGCACATTTTATTTTGGACAACACTGCAGCTTTAGGTGACCATTAAACAAACCTGAAAGTGTTTCAGTTGTTGGTGCTGTTTTAAAGCTTTTAAAATTATTATTTTACGTTTTCCTAGTCCTTTGGAGTTTCAATATACAGTACCTCCTGCACTTTTGATGTGTCTACTCATACAATGAAGGAAACAAGTCCGTATGTGTAGTCTTTAGTCCTGAAGACCTCCTTCCTTCACCAGCTTGGAAGCTCCTGTCCACAAGGAACTTGTTGATACATGAGAAAATGTAGAATTTTGTGTATGGACAGGATGTTTGCTGAAATTAATTTTCTAAATGGTATTATCTACATAGAATTTAAAATTTATAGATGGAAAAGGATGGAATACTCAAGCTTGCAATACTTAAAAGTGCAGGGAAAAGAAATTCAAGTTTATAGTTCAGATAAGATCAGTGCTATAGAAAGCAAAAAAGAAAGAATTCACTGCATCAAAATTATCTTTGGCTATAGCTTTGTAATATAGAGATGTCACATGAAGAAAATACCTCAAGCAACAAATGTAAATTAAATCATACCAAGGTTATTGACACAAATCAGGAAAGTCACTTCATTCTTATAAGGGAATCACACTTTCAGACTTGCTTGAAATAATATTTACATAAACATTCAGGAGTTACAGTTTGGCAGTTTTTAACTGAAGAATTGTGTCTTCAGTTTATTAAAATTAAATGTATTAGTATTACATGAAAGACAAGTAGCAGCAGTTTCCCTTGACTACATATGGATGCTTATTTTTCTACCACAATGCTACCAAACTGTGCTGGCTGTTGTGGAATGAGCCCCTGACACAGTATCAGTGGTTTAATAATTGCACAATTGTGATAAGTAAAGAAACAATGCTGGCGCATTTTTATACTTTATTTTAACCACTATATCTATTTCTAAAAAGTTCTGAACTACACATTTTCCTCATAAAAAACACTACATTTCCTTCCACTGACTTTGAAAAGATATACATAGTTATGTGAAATATATTTCTCTCACTAGCCAATGCAGTTACAACAGTTCAACAAAATCAGCAACTATAATGAAGAATGTGTTTGCATTTTGTTTTGGCTTTTCCAAACAAAATGTGCTGGGCAAATATGGACGTATTTTGTGAATGAAAATATGCTTTCCCATTTTGCTAATTTTTTAGTGTCTTATTATCAAGATGTTCATGTGCCCTTACAATGTAACACATCTTCACATTCATTTCTTACACATTCCCCACCATTTTTTTAATTCTGCCCACAGTATCTTTTAAATAAGTTTGTAGACACTATTAACTGTTATTTCAACACCACTAAAAATAATAAGAAACAGATTGTTTATGTAATCAGAGGAAAACAAAATTTATACTAAGGTTCTTTAATGCAATCATTTGTATTATTTGTCATGTTTCAATGTCTACATAAGCAACCTACTCTTTCTAGAAAGAAAGCACTTTTTGTTTTTGTTTTAAACAATGCACAAACGGATTGGCGAATAGGGATTTACCACTAATAAACCACAACTAACCTTTCAGGAAATTTCATCAAGTCTAGAAAAGTTCCTCCTCCTTCACATCAACATTCAAAATATAAGATGGCTCAGTGCAGCACTATGAGAAATATCCCAAATCAATTTGATAGAGTTGTGGAAGGCCTCCAAAATGAACGTGCATACTAGGAGTATACAAGTTGGTGCTCCTTGTATAGTTTGGTTATAAAGCTCATAATTTATGATTACTGGCCATGCAATAGAGCATCTGGATATCTACTACAATATGACATAACTACCAAACATTTCTAATATTCATTCCAAATCTGTAAAATGTATGCAGCCTTATTCTGACTATTTGTCCAGATGAAATACAAATGAAGAAGATAATGGCTATGTCCCCAATACTATAGCAAATAAATTATGTATAAAGCAAACTGTCCTACAACTGTATGTTACTTCAAGGAGAATTGACAAATGGCATTAAATGAACAGAACCAGTAAAATGGCATATTTGCCAAAGTCTATTTTCTGAAAATATTTTCTAGTTAAATTATTTCATTCATGGTATAAAATGCATAAACACATTTTAGAAGGTGTTTGTTGGCATCTCCTTCATGAAGCTTGTCCTCTATCAAATACTTGTTCAGAAATGCATAATAGAAATCACCTAAGAATAAGGTAATGAGAATTCAGATTGAGTGGAGCACTTCCAGCATGTAAGAAAGCTGACATCATTAATTCTTGATTCATTATAGTATTCTCTTTTCCATCCATTATAGCATTCTCTTTTCCATCTTTTAAAACTGAAAGAATTACTATTGCGCTTATTTCTGGCTATAAAACATTTTTCCTTAAAGGAAATCATGTTTCAGTTAAGTGTACTGAGGTTTATGTTTCTGACTGTAAGACACAATCAAGCCAAGATAAGAGCCAAGAAATCAATAGGACATTGTTTTAGCATGTGCTTAAATCAACAAAACTTAACCACTTTAGCTAGATCATACTATTTGTACAACAAAAATTAGCAACTGACAAAGTGAAATTACTAATGCATAGGGAAGTTACAATAATAAATAAGTTGTTAACATTTTATGCCTATATCACATATTTTTAAAAAATTTGGCTTATGGATCTTATTCAACATATTCTTATAAACTCAAGTAATTTATTTTACACCCCTAAAACACCCCACAATTGTACTATAATTAAATGTCATACAAGTAAAATAAGTAAGCAAGCAGTTTTAGATCTGGCTCAAATCTTGGTGGCAAAAACCATTTGCTGAATCAAATGTCCAAGGTATCCCATATTTGCAGGAATATTGAAATTTTCTTCTCTCTCCTCTTCTACATTAAGTGAATTTCATAGCATCCTTACCCAAAACTGCGCTGAAGAGAGGTAATAATCTAATGCTTTAAAATATACTAGCAAAATACATTAGCAACCCCAAGAAACAGATTTCGACTTTCCTGAAGTTTGCACTCCTGCCCACCCAGTGTTGTAACCAGACTGTAAGGGCTTAGCTTTATTAAATGAAAGGTTTATTAAATCATATTCTTTCAGAAGTAGGTCTAATTTATTTGAAAGACTTCATTAAACAATGCCAGTCAGTAACTTTTAACCTGAACTGAACCATATTACAGATAAATGCATATCCAAATAATATTTTGAGCCAAACCATCGCTTAACCAACACCAGGAAATTTTCTTTTGGCTTAAATGTCAGACATGCATATCAAATAATTCATTCAACATTTGCAGAGTTTGGGCAAGTGTTTAGAAAAATAAAACTCAAGCCTCTGAATGGCCATATACTGGCACTTGCTTAAATAAAGCCTAAACTAATTAAGGCTGTTTGCAAACCATCACAAATTAGTCACTATTTCTGATTTCCAACATGACAAACATTTCTTAATTATGTATTTTTCTAAATATTTTAAAATAAATTATATTTTATAATATGGCTTTGGTGCAGCCTTTATTAGCTAAAAATATACTGCTTCAATTTGGCACATCTTAAATCCCTCCTCTCATACAAATCTACATAAGAATCTACCAGTTCCTAAAGTGGTAAAATATTGAGTGCTTTGAAAACAATCCACTCTGACTTTAACTTTATTGTGTAATCTATGCAGTGAATCAAAGGGCACTTACATGGAAGAAAATTCCTTTCAAATTAAAAGACTTGTTTCCAAGTAAGCACACTCAGATTAAGGAGCCAACTTCTTTGCTGATGGGTTTGACTTAGAAACTATTTTCAAATTAAATGTTTTTTCCTGAATATATTTTAGTACAATGCAATTGATAAATTGTGAAAGTTGTATCTTAAAGAGTTCAACACTGAACTGAAGACAAGTTTACCTGATTGGGCATGTAAGCTAGCTACATACCTGATATTTAAATTCTTACACAAATACATTCTGTTAAACACACAAAGTAAGTTGTACAGCATGAATTAAATTTGTAACCATGTAAAAAAAAATAAATTGATCCAGCTATATTGGCAGGAAAATAATATATATATATATATATATATATATATATATATATATATATATATATATATATATATATATATATATATATATATATATATATATATATAACTGGTTGAAAGATGACAAATATGTATCATTGCAAGAGATATTTTTACTTTTCACATTAGACAGCCATAACACAAATGGAAACTTTTAGCATGATGTGCAGGTCAATCACTTGTGTTTTTATGATGCAAAATAACTTATCTTATTTTTTTTACTTGATGTTGGCTGCATGTGGACATCACAAAAACCATGGATTATTATAAGAGAAATGAGCTACCAAGTCTTGAGCTTACATATTCCTTTCTTCTGCTTCTCTGATATGGCCATACAAAATTGGAAGCTTTCACATCTGATTAACAGAAGTTTAATCCTATATGGTCATCTGTGGTAAATCTTACCTAAAGTTTATTGAAACAAGCTAGCTTCAAAGTGAGTTATGAAGATGGCTTATTTCAGACCAGTAAGTCACAGGCAATAAAAGTAATCTTGTTGAGTATGAACAAAGCTATAGTTAAAGAAAAACTGAAGCAAAAGCATGCCATGGTTTATTATGAAGTCCCAATGCAGCAACAATATAAAGATGCAAAGACAATACTATTAGATCAGGGGTCCAAGAAGAGACTATGTGACTGCATTTGAACTATGTGTAGATTCAAGATGGAACTTGTGTATTTCCAGTTTATCAGATCAGAGAAATGGTAGCAGAATAAGTCATTTTCAGACAGCTTTATGAATGTGCTTTTAAGGAGGAAAGGTGTAGATCAGTTACTAATAGTCCCATAAAATGAACTTTATTCTAGCTCTTGGACCCCTGATTTATTGCAGCCTCCTGGAGGAGGATGAAACACTGGCAGCAACAACAATAGCACAAAACTTTTGGCATATGAAATATTAACACAGGATAGATCCTGCATTGCCCCTGCTCTTTTGATTCCAAATTTTCTATTTTTGTCCATGTGTTCTCTTTGCCATCAATTCTGTTTTCAAGCTCCCAGTCAGTCCAGATAACACACATACATGCGCAAATGCGCAAACACACCCTGACGATGTGGGTGTCAGTTTTAAATACAATGATCCTCAGTTAAAGCTGTACGACTGAGGTAAACCAGTGCATAATTTGTGCTAGGAAACATCTGTACCCATTGGCTGACACCCTTCCAGCTTTGCTGGTCCTGCAGAAGTTAATGAAAAGATTTTTCTTCAAGGTAAAGTTATAGAGATGCACTTGAGAAGGTGTTGTCAGAACTGGTACCATTTTTTATCCTTGCATTTCAACATCATCTAAAAGCAAAACAAAGGGACAGAATATAATAATGCATCTGAGAGTATACACAATACCATTTATTTTAAAGACTACAAAGTATCCATTATTAATGACATTATTAATGAGTGAATAAATAATAGTTAAAGGGGTATAGAAAAATGAACTCCACAAATACAAATTGCACGAATTCATTTTTTTTATTCTCTGCCTATAACAATATAACCACCAATTAATTTCGATGAAGATGACCAGGAAAGCCCATCTGATCATAACGGCTAACATAATGGGAACATTCACATTCCTTCCCCAGAATATCCGTAGTGATAACTTTCATGCTGCACTATTCAAACTGGAAAGATTCATTCAAAAGAATTGCCCTACTTGTAAAAAAGGCAAGTGATATCTGACAAGGACATACCTCATGTGCATGCTTTGAGAAAGAATCAGCACTAGTTAACATGGCTGTTGTTCGTTCTTCCAGCTCTCCCAATTTTTGCCCTCTTTCATCCAATGCTATTCTGGCTCGTGCCAGCTCACCAACTATTCCTGATGCTGCTCCTTTGACTCCTTCAATACCACCAGGACCTGGTATATGCTGGGCAAGGCTTCTTGATGCCTTTCCAGAAGCAGATTCACCAACTGACCATATCAAGAAAAAACAAATTGTGTTTGCATTCCTTTCAGAGAACTTGCTACTCATAGGCAGAATTACATACTGGGAGAGATGAAACAATATACTTTATGATGAAACGAAATGAAAACAACATGTTGAAAATTATTCAATAATTCTAACAGCAATATAGTCAATATCTTATCCCTATTTAACTAAATACATTATTTTTAAAATGTCATTTGAAATTACTTAGAAGAAGTTAATACACCACCTATCAATTGTATGTTCCTTATCCAATTTATAATGAAGTAGCAAACCACAAAGTAAGCCTTTTCTGTTGCTCAGTTTGACCTTTGGAGCACCCTCTCCCAAATTAGATTGGCTTTGATATGCTGGCTTTCCAGAAAGTTCTTAAGACCCTGGATGTGTTTCCAGGTATGGGGATTGGAGCGCTAGTTAAATCCTGTGATGTGGTTATTAGCTGTGTAGATTGATTTGGCTCCTCAACAGTTCTTTATGTTTTATATCATATTCTTCACTTGATGAATTTAAGATGTATGGACTTCAACAGTCACACATCTTAAAATTACCTTATGTTGCTTTATTGTTTCTAAATGTAAAAGAGAAGAGAAGGATAACAAAGGAAAGGAGGGAAGAGAAGTTGTAACAATGAAGGGTATTATTTCAATCACCTTAGTCTTTGTCTCTGTGAGTCAGAAACTGAAAAGTATTCAGTAAAATCACTATTGGTTTGCCATTTTGTTATTTTACTTATTTTCACATTAATATACAGTTTTTATATTCCTAGGAGACTATGAAGTAGTAGAATATACAGTACTTTATTACCAATAAAAGACAGATCACTATTATTATATTTTAATAATATGTGTGTTGGAAGATTTAAAAAAGTCACTCTTACTGAATATATATGACAAAAATGGATAGTTCTGACTCACCTAGTAATTTTTAGTACTTCTCTTAAATATAATTAAATTAATGCATTTGAGTGCCTCCAATTCTACAGGGGCCATTAATTTAATTTTCTTTTAACTTCTGTATTATTGTATATTATTGTTGTTAGCCGCCCTGAGTCCTTCGGGAGATAGGGCGGCATATAAGTCCCAATAATAAATAAATAAATAATAAATAATCTTTTCTAAACTTTCTAAATCTCTTATTTGTAAGACTTTGATTTTTTTTGTCTCTTGAACTGCTTTCACGTGCTGGAGTCTAATAAATATTTTGCATTTATATTCAGAAAAAAAATCCAATATCTTTCTAACAGGTAAATACTTACAGAAATATTAATTTCTGATTTATGAGTACCTATTTAAAATCTTGAATTTGTTTTTTTTTAATGTCATTTTTTACAGGTAACAAACTCTGAATTCTGGTTATCGCATAAAATGGAAACTATATTAATAAACAATCTGTAGGAGAAGATATAAATCCATTTATTTGTACCTAATCTAGGGAGAAATGATTACAGGATACTGGCTCCTACATCTTTAGTTGGACTTTACATCCCATGGAAACTTAGAAAGGCCTTTTTTTCAACTTTCTGTCAGACTCTATCCCATTTTTTAATTACAGACACCTTTAAGTATTAATGCAACTCTATGAATTCTATATTAAATGGATGAGAATTTTGCAGAAAAAAAATCACTCTTTTATAAATGAAGCAACTTAGGAGGAAATAAGCAGTACATTTCAGTAGTTTCTATTATTTCAATTTCTTTCCATACTTTAGTTCATAATGGACTGATGAATTGTGTTTAATTTTCTATTCCCCTCATATGAAAGTTGTTTTTTTAAAAAAAATAATAATGACAAAATCAACTTACAGAGTTCTTCCCTGTCAAGTGACTGTGCACCACCTCCAAAGAGACCTTTGAAGAACCCTCTGTTTGGGGCTTCTGGTGTTTCTACAGGCGTGAAGAGCTCACCCAACATTTCCTTTAAATAAAAAATCATTTTAAAAGCTTGTCACAAAATTCTTCTTGGATTTTATTAAAAGCAGAAGGAATGCTATGTATCCTGTCGCTATGTCTCCCAGTTTTAGGGTCTCATCTCCAAATGTTTCTACATTTACAGTATTTTAAATATGCTAAAATTTGGTCCTGTTTGTTCTGTACCAGCCTGCTACCGGCCTTGCAGAAAAGGCAGGGACAACCCCTTTACAAACGGCAAGAGGCTGGAATTAAGCCTGCCAAATTTATTAACATAAAACAGCAAAACAAGACACCAACCATGAAACAGGAGCTATGAAACAGGAACTAATCAAGCGGTTGCCTTCAGCAAACCAGCCCTCCCACGCATTCCCCTTTTATACAGTTCAGGGCGTGGCTTCTCTCTGCCTCCTTCCGAGGTGCCCCATTGCCTTCCTCTGTTTACTCCTGATTGACTGCCTCCTGCGTCGGGCGTCCTTGAACAGGGCCAGCTGTGGGTCATCTTCATCCACGCTGTCAAGCTCACACAGCTGGGTCTCCGTGGTGACCAGGTGGGAGGGGCCTGGCTGAGGGCTCTCATCAGCAAGATCTTCAACCCCCTCAGCAAGCTCTTCAACACCCCCCTCCTCCTCTGAGTCGTCCGACCCAACTGCTGAACCCACAGGCTGACCCTGAATCACAACACTGTTGTTGATTTGTACAGGAAGAGTAGGACCAGGTTCTGCAATAATCCAGCTATGATTATATGAGCCAAATATTTTTTATAAGAGACTGTTTTTTTTTCGGTGCAATCCTGGTGGTTTGTGTGTACAAATTTAAGACACTAGCAAAACTTGGTTCTGCTTTTCCTGACAAACCGGCTTATTCAGGCAGAAAAAGGAGTACGTTCTGACAGCATACTAGCCCAGACCTTACTGGCAAGGTCTGCCTTTGTGTGAATATTGTCACAGGCAATGACTTGTGCACACAAAGCTAGATCGCTATAAGGAGCATCACCTGGAGGGACACAAGTTCTGTGCCCAAATCTTTGTATTGCTCCACAAAGTTGGAGGCTGTGAAATGCAAAAAATATTAAATAAAATCTAAAGTGAGTCTTCCAATGCAAGTAGAAGGCCCTTTGGTGCCCAAGAAGGAAGAGGGCCCACTGGCTGCAAGGAACCATCACACACAATTCTCTGCCCCTTGTGTAATTTATATTAATTGCTTCCACCAAAGTGATCTTGATGCATTTTATATCTGCAAGATAGCAAAGTCCTTCATGCACCATTTGTTCCTATGATCATGAAGAGGGAGGGATCAAGGAAAAGGCAGCCTTTTGAGGACTCTGCAGATCAGACTTATTCACCACCTCTGGTTTTTTCCTAAGCAAACCCACCTTCCCATTCATCCTAGAAATACTACACTCCTTCCTATAAGGCAGGCATATCTAACCTGTGGCCCATGGATTGCATGCAGCCCTGAACACCTAGTACTGTGGTGGTGAACCTGTGGCACGCAGAGCCCTCTCGGCGGGCACACGTGCCATCCCCCAGTCCTAGGCCTTCATCTGGGTTTTATAAAACCTTTTCACTTTAGGCCTCCGCTGCCATGTGCCAAAAAAAAAAAAAGTTCAATCAATCAATTTCACCTTCTTGCAGGGAAAAAAAATCTCACAAAGTTGGAATTGATTGATTGAACTTTTTAGTCCCACCCAGTCTGCTGTTACCACCGCAGCCACACCCACCAACTGGTCACGTCCACCCGGCAACCGATGATACATAAGTGGGTTTTGGATTGCAGTTTGGGCACTCGGTCTCTAAAAGGTTCGCCATCACTGACCTAGTACATTGAGGTCATCCTCAACTTACAACAGTTCATTTAGTGACCATTCGAAGTTACAACGGAATGAAAAAAGTGACTTAGAGCCATGGTAGCACAGTGATTAGAATGCATTATTGCAGGTTAACTCACTGCTGACTACTAGGAGTTCAATCCTGACTGGCTCAAGGTTGACTCAGCCTTCCATCCTTCTGAGGTCAGTAAAATGAGGACCCAGATTGTTGGGGGCCATATGCTGACTCTATAAACAACCTAGAGAGGGCTGTAAAGCACTGGAAATGGTATATAAATCTAAATGCTATTGCTATTTTCACACTTATGACCACTGCAGCATCCTTCTGATGACATGATCAAAATTCAGATACTTGGCAATAGGTTCATATTTGGTTGCATTATCCCATGGTCATGTGATCACTTTTGTGACCTTCCAACAAGCAAAGTCAATGGGTAAGCCAGATTCACTTAACAACTTTGTTACTAATTTAACAATTGCGGTGATTCACTTAACAACTGTGACAAGAAAGGACTTAACAAATGTCTCGCTTAACAACAGAAATTTTGGACTCAATTGTGGTCGTAAGAAATGTCAAATAAATTTAATAAATAAATAAGCAAACAAATGCTATAAGGCTTTATATGTATTTTCATATCCTCCTGCTTCCCAATTTCTAATTTTGGAGATGTGCACAGCATTGCATATGTCTGCTACTCTACTAAAAAGTTACCTTTGCTTTGCAGTACAATGCCAGCACACCCATATCCAAGTTGTACATTTAAAGTGTGCCAGATTGCACACTTTATATATCTACATTTTGCGAAGTGGAAAAAGATGAAGATACTTCCTTTCTCACCTCATTGACATGTACTAGCCAACCAGTCATTCCTCACAAACGAGCAGTGCAGCTTTCAACTCCATTGTACTAAACTGGTTGAAGAATGTGCCAAAATTCCTTGGCCATCAAGTTTCCATAACCAAAGCAGGAGCTTTGCAAGAACTTGGTCATGTTGGGGCAAATGTTCAGAGACCATCTTTGCATGGGCAAATCTGCCACCAATAGGTAACCCCTCAATCTGCTCAGAGTCCATAGTTTGAGAATAATAGTTTCAACTTGTGCTCAGCCCCAACTATTATAAAGTGTAGGTAACAGGATTTGATTACTTTCTTCTGAAGGAAAAAAAAATCCAATATAATGTTACACTTGGATCCATTCATTGATTACATTAACTGAAACTTTAAGATGCATGTAAAATAACTGCACCTTAAAGCAGGGGTCCCCAACCCCCATTCCATGCCAGCAACCGGTCTGCACAAACAAGGAAAGCCCCATCCACAGGATGCAGGCAGCACACAAAACCATGTCCCCTCCGGTCCGCGGAAAAACCTCTCTGCACGTAACCAGTCCCTGGTGCCCAAAAGATTTGGGACTTCTGCCTTAAAGAGACCTATGCTGGGATGGAAAAGAAAACATACACTGTACATCTAGTTTGTAGATAAAAATAGGACGTTCTTCAATAAATGCTTTTCAGTAACAATACATTTAAAAATTACCTGCAGGTTTTCACACGTTTCTTGGCTATACGTAATTCTCTGGATTTCTGTAGGTGAGACAAGATACAATGCCTGCCCATTGTTGGTGAAGCAAAATGTTCTGGCTATCCTCATGTTGGTAAGTGGTAAGTAATATACGTCCAATAGCGGCCTTAAACTTGGCAAACTTGAAAGAAACAATTAAAATTTGTTAAAATAAAGCACTGTATCTTATACTAGTCTCCTTTAATAAAACTTTATAGTATAATACATTTTATGTTCTCATCTTCTTTTAAATATTCATAAGTCCAAAGAATTACAAATTTATATTTACAGTAGTGGCCAAAATTGTGAAAACCTTTTGGAAAATGTGTACAGTAGAAATGCCGCCTTTGGTTAAGTTTCCACCAATTTTTCTTCTAATTTCTTTATAACTGTAGCCTTGTTCACTATTTTACATCACTTTCTGGGCAACCAGTCAACTCTTTGTATCATTACTTTAATTTTATTACGTTTTTCAAGCTTTTTCAATGAAAGTACGCAAAAAAACCCCAACCAACTTGATAGCGATCAGATAACACACTGACAAATGTATTCCTCTCAGCTTCAATACATGATATCAATAATTGAATCCTACTGTGATCTAATTGGCTCATTGCCAAAACAAGATGACACCTGATTGGCTCTCTAAACACTCATGCTCATTGGCTACAAACAGATGAAGGAAAGCTACCTGATATCCACCTAAACAAGTTGTGCTTCTGGTTATTTGGCTATAACTTTTCATAAAATACAGTACAGATAATTGAACAAACTTTGTTGCATTACATTCCTGATGAAATTATCTTTCCATTGATATATAATTATATGGTACTACTCCAAAAAAAGTAGTGTTATTAGCCATCAAACCTCAAAAATAAACTTTTCCCAAAAGGTTTCCACAATTTTGGCCACTACTGTACATTCATTCTCGCTGATCAGTATGCATATACTCCCAAATACCATTTTAATAATTTTACTGAAAATTCTCAGTTATTCAGTATTACCTAAATAACCAAATACTAAAATCCTAGGGGGTTTTTTTTTGGGGGGGGGGAATTCTGATCACTGCAGAAAAGTTCTATGTGATGCTTCTAATTCATAACATACTCCCTTTAATTCCTCCAAGGAAGGAACCCCAAATTAAAATATATTAACAGAAGCTTTAAGGAGAAACAATAGAAGAGCACAAACAACTTTATCCTAAATGTCACAGAAAATTGTTATTCTTGCTTGGAAATACAAAGCTCCTCTAACTTATATTAGGAATACTGAAAAATATATTGCAATCTAGTCCCTGCTCTTGAGAGTTCCTACAGGGAGAATTTCTGCTACCCATTCTGAAGAAAGTTGTCAACAGAAGGGATCAATTAGACACCATTCTAATTCGGAAAACTAGAACAAATAAACCAAATGTTTATGAAGGACTGACATTAGACATTTAGCAGTTTACTAAATGGATAAATATATTAAATCACAATAAAATATAATTTGAATATGTTTGCAAATATACGTGGATATGAAAAAAATTAAGCGGAAGTTCAACAACATAACTCTAACCCTAACTCTGCCATTCTTCCCTAGGTTCTTTTAAAATAAATATTACTGCTGAAGTCATAATATCAAAACATCTTCCCCGTGAGGAAGAACCAAAGTTTTTGATAAGCAGCATTATAGGTAAAGGTAAAGGTTCCCCCACACATGCGTGCTAGTCGTTCCCAACTCTAGGGGCCGGTGCTCATCTCCGTTTCAAAGCCGAAGAGCCAGTGCTTGTCCGAGGACGTCTCCGTGGTCATGTGGCCGGCATGATTAGACGCCAAAGGCGCACGCAACGCTGTTACCTTCCCACCGTAGTGGTTCCTATTTTTCTACTTGCATTTTTACGTGCTTTCGAACTGCTAGGTTGGCAGAAGCTGGGACGAGTAACAGGCGCTCACTCTGTTACGCGGCACTTGGGATTCGACCCGCCAAACTGCCGACCTTCTGATCGACAAGCTCAGCGCCCTAACCCACTGACCCACCACGTCCCTTAAGCAGCATTATAGAGATGGGTAAAATAATTATTTGGTATATGAAATGAGGAGAAAAATATTTTAGTCTTTAATTCAGATCTCAGGATAAAGACAAGATATCTCAAATGAATTAAAATGGTTTTTAATGTAATGCATAGTTAAAATAATATCATTTTCTATCCTCCAATGAGTTGATGATCATCAATTTAAATGCTTTTAAAAGGGTATATAGAAATAAAACAATTATTATTATGAACTATTAGTTCCTGAATCATAAATAACACTCTTAGTGGGGAACAATGGAAAAGAAGCACTATTCTGATGTTTTGCTTGTGAGTTTCTGGACACATCTAGTTAGCAGATACACAGAATGCTTATTTGGGTGAGCACTGAGCTTTGGGCCAGCAGATGCCTCCAGGAATTCTTTTAGGCCTGGGGTCTCAACTAGGTTTTTGCTGAAGTTTTGTCTCACTCTGTACACCATGTGGAAATGCAAACCAGACAGTTATAAACCCCAATTGCTGAAAAAAAAATCTAGATTCTACACTTTGCTTAAAAAGTAGATAAGAAAATGTAACAAAGATGTTTTTACTTAGTTGATAATAATAACTGTAATAGCCTAATATGAGATAGTAGATATTAAGGGAAAAAGAGAGGAAGTATCTGATGTTGTATTTTGAGATTTATACTAAAGACTTATGTATGTTATTGAACTATTAAAAGTAGATAACAAAGAGATAAGAAGCCACATCAAAGCAGTTTTTAACTTAAGTAGTTCAAACAAAAATTAAAAAACCCTCTCCTCAAAATGAAGACAGTAAAAGGAAAAATGAAAAAATATTATTTTAAAAATTCAAACTATACCATCCAAGCAAATGGACTACAATTTGATTATCAAATTAACCAGAATGTAAGATGAAAGACTAAGGCATCTCTTTGTCTGCAGGCACAGGAAAGGGAATCAAAGTTAAGATTTGCTCCCTTGCTCATCTTCAGACAACACAAGGGACATTATAAAAAAGGAACAGTTTTAAGGCAACACACACACACACACACACAAAATGAATCTGAAGTAAAACAGATTTTAGGAAATCAGTCCCATCTAGGGACTGATTTAGATATCTATGTGACTATATTAATTGTCCCTTCATATTTTTATTTCATATTTTATTTCCAAGGAAACAGAAACACTTTCTCCTTTTAGCAATTAACACCTTACCTAAAAGTCATTATATGTCCATTGGCACAGAAACAAGCAAGACAGATACTGTTACTGAGTGCCACTATATCTCCGCGAAGGACAAATGAAGTCTCTGTTATATTTTGCTTATAAGTACAGTTCTGTGAGGGCAGTGATATAACTTTTGCTTGCTTTTCGGAGCATATCACTGCATATTGGTTTTCAATCATTTCCTGAGAAGAGGATGGAGATACTGAGACAGGCCGACGTTTTTTCAATTTATCCTTTTCATCCTTGTCTTCAGGAACATTGTGTTCTCTCCAGGGTTCATGTGCAGGTGGAACTAATGATCCTGTTGTGTCCAGAAAAGCCATTCTTAAGACTGCTCCTTTAAGCCTCAGAATAGTTCCTAAGATGAAGAAAATAGCGATATTTCTCAGTGCTGTGCATAGCTGAAGGGTATTTCTCTTTATCTAATCTAAGTAGGTTTTAGTAGATACTGCATCTGTAAAATGCTCTTATTATTATATATTCCATTCATAACAGACTACATGCATGTCAAGACATAACACTTGAAACAGGAACTTTAGGAATTGGAAGAATTTAAAATAATTGTTAAAAACTGCAAAACCATTACAAATCTGGGTAGCTATTCATACATGCAAAAATGAATTTCTAATCATTTCACTTCTTGTTAAAGGAAACTATACTTTGCTACTGCTCATATGTATGCTTAAAGGTAAATCTGAAAAATGCAATGTAGCATTATTTCTTAGCAGGTTGGTGGATTTCCTTGATATAAGCTTGAAAAACAGATTCCCAGTGGCTCTCCAAATCTAAACAGGCTTGAAGTGGCATTTCTCAGTGGCTATGCTGTGGCTAAAGTACAGTAGAGGCCTGGGGCGGTGGCAGCTGGCTGAGACGGTGGAAGGCCCTGGGCCTCTATTTCAGACCGTCACTGCTGCTGCTGTACACTGCTCTGCAGATCAGCCAAAGGGGCATATGATTAGGGGCAGATAAGTAGCCAGAGGCTTAATAGACCAACAAAGGATTGGTGTCATGCTGTAGTATTGCAGCTGATCTGTGTGAAATGACAATGAACATTGTCAGTAGTGACAATCTCTCAAGGAGAAGAGACTTCACACAACCTTCTTGGAATGTCTTTACCTAATTTATAATTTTTCTTCTTAATGTGTTTTGCAGTGAAATTTTACACTGATTATTTCGTATTTTTATTTTTAAAGAGTTTATGGTTTGTTGACCTGCCTTTTACTTTGAACATTTCATTTTATTTTAAAGTCTTACATGAACATTCCAAAATGAAGCTGGTGGAACCTTTTTAAAAAAGATTACATTATATTACGGGAAATTTATGACAAATTTCCCTTTTCTAATGAAATGAATGCTGATGAAAAACAATCAGCCAAAGCTTGTATTTCAGCCAAAGCTTTTATTTCCTGTCTCAAGTTTTTTTTAAACACTTCCCTGTAGAGTATTGAAGAATGAACAAAAAACTAAGAACTGAGCGCCAAAGAATTGAGGCCTTTGAACTATGGTGCTGGAGAAGACTCCTGCGAGTCCCTTGGACTACAAGGCGATCAAACTGGTCAGTCCTAGAGATCAATCCTGACTGCTCTTTAGAAGGCCAGATCCTGAAGCTAAAACTCAAATACTTTGGCCACCTAATGAGAAGGAAGGACTCACTGGAGAAGAGCCTAATGCTGGGAAAGATCGAGGGCAATAGAAGAAGGGGACGACAGAGAATAAGGTGGCTGGATGGAGTCACTGAAGCAGTAGGCGTGAGCTTAAGTGGACTCCAGAAGATGGTAGAGGACAGGAAGGCCTGGAGGAATGTTGTCCATAGGGTCGCGATGGGTCGAACACGACTTCGCAGCTAACAACAACAATAGTAAAATCATTGTCTTGCTAGTTCATTGTTTCTTGTTAAATACATACCACTGGGGGAAACGATAACTGGTTGAAGCAGTCTTTGTTCTCCTCCTGGAGGTAAATTCAGTGCAATGACTAAAACGGTGCCTAAAGTAGTCCCAACCCACAAACATGGTGAAGGTGATGTATCGGCTTTTCGGGTGAAAGTCTCACAAAAGTGGAGAGCTGAAATTGCTTCTCGGGATTCTTTATCAATGCTGGTTACACTAGAACTTCTGGATCGGCTGAAGGAATTGTCTTTAACATCTGAAAGATTTTGCATTAATTAAACATGCTGCAACGCAATATTATTGTTTCTATTTCATACTTTGCAGAACATATTACATTCAGTATATCCACCTCTAAAATCTCAACTCAGTAATGTTAGGTTCATATATCATCATTACATTTTTAGGGGCATGCTTAATATTTTTACATTGTATACCTGAAGTACATAGCATTGATAAAAATATATTTATATATTTGTAAATGTAGAAGCACACTCATTAGACAGTTAATTGACTATAGCTCCCTGTGAACTATAGTGAACCTAGACATGTATGGTATACTTAAGTCATACTACACAGTAATATTTTGAACAGGAAAGTAGCTATTACTATAATTTTCTCAAAAATAAATGTTACATTATACATGATGTACTACTTCAAATATATATAGCCATTTTCATTTTGATGAAAACTAGGTGCAGCACACCTGAATGGAAAACCTCTTTCAAATCTGTCTCTCTGACACACACGTACACACAAATATAAAACTATGAATTCCGGTTTTATTGTTAAGCAGCCATTATGAAAGTATTTTTAACCTAATTTCAGTAATTTCGATAAGTGATCCAAAAAAGGAAATAATTATATGAATGCTTAATTATTGGAAACAGCACAGAAAAAAAAAATAAGAATAGTTATCCAGAAGGAAATAAAAATTCAGACACTGAAACATGTATCAACAACAACCAACCACGTAACCTACTGAATATGGTTTTAAAGATGATGAGATTGGAAAAGATATGTTTACCGAATAGTAAAGATTATTAAGATAGTGATAAAATATAATAAATGTACCGAAGCATAATTAAAAAGAATTCATGTGAAAAATCTGTTTGAAGGTATTGGAAGGGAAGTAACGACTTATTTGTTCACAATCTTTTCAATGTCATTTTTAAGATTTAGAGCCTTATAAATTTCTAATTTAATCTGCAGGAAGCAGACTGATAATTTTAGAGAATGTATTGTATAATATAGTAAATATAGTACAGCTATATTGTATATTATATTATATATTAGATGCAATAATAACACATAATGTGGGCCCTTATGGTGAGAATATGCCAATTGTGAAACCTTTGCATAGGGAAATAATATCAAGCTGTTTCAGATGGGTTTTGTGAGTAATTAATTATACTATTTATTACTGCCTTAACCTAAATTGTAAATTTAGTATTTTTTCAAAACTAATTTTAATATGGAGTGTCGAAAATTGGGTACAGCTATAGATAACTGTATAAGCAATTGATGGGGCAATTCTAGTTTGTTTCAAAAGGAACTAAAATATTCCTTGAAAAATTAAGGATCTTCTTGGATACACTCATCACTCTACACTAGTAAACGCTGAAAAGTACTATTTGTTTCACTTTTTTAAAAAAATATAGTGAATGGAAAAGCAGAGCATGCTAAACATTTTTGATATAGATTGACCCAAGTAAAAATAGTCCAATGCCTCGTGAACAGATGCTACCCTTTCCTTGTACAATGTGGCTGTCTATAACTTTCCTCCTTACAAACTCCAATATATCTCACAAATCTGTTCTGAAACGTTCTAAAATTTCCAAAAAGGTTTTTGAGGCTTTCTAAAGATTAATTTATTTTATTTATTTTTTTATTTTAATTCCATTTATATCCCGCCCTTCTCCGAAGACTCAGGGCGGCTTACAAGCTTAGCAATAGCCTTCATTCTATGTATATGCCTGCTTATTAGGGCTTTCATACACCCCCTAAGCGGCATTATTACAAAGTCAGCTTATTGCCCCCAACAATCTGGGTCCTCATTTTACCTACCTCGGAAGGATGGAAGGCTGAGTCAACCTTGAGCCTGGTGGTATGCGAACCTGCACTAATTGCAGGCAGCTGGTGTTACTTAAGGAGGCATTAGCCCACTGCTCCACCAAGGCTCATTAAGAGTTGGATTGCTTCCAATCCCAATTCCACTTTTTCCAACAGAAAAAGTTATGTTAACAGAAACAGATTTCTGATTATACTCATTGCCCAGATATTATATCTTTGGAATTATAAGAATTCTAGATCTCTCTTAAGATCAGATATTTTACATGTTTTGTTGCAATACAGTCAGCATGTTTTTAGAATAGTGTTTTATAGTGTTTTTACTTTTTAAATAAAACAAAGAATTGAGAAAGGGATGAAGAATTACTAAAGTATTCATATAAAATCTTACCATGAACAAAAATTGAGAGTTTTATATAAAACTGAAAATAGAGAATTAGGTAAATTGGTGAATTCACCCTCTTTTGACAAAGTTTCCATGTATTTTTATTTGCTTTACAGGATAAAAATATTTTGTAGAAGCACTTTCTGAGGAAAATAATACTTAGTAGACTTCTCCATAAGAAGTTTAAGGTAGCAACATGATTGAATAAAGTTATTCAAACAGATTTTAAATCGAGTTCAGCCCACTCTACTGATATATCCTAGATAATAAAATATCATAATAAAAAATGTTAATTTAAATTTCAGTCAGGCCAACTAATTAACCACGAGTTTCGTAATATACCTGAACCTTCAATATATTTCTTCATCTTCTACAATAATAAAGTGTTTTTGAAGGTAATACTATCTTCAGGCACATTTATTCAGACCCTTACAACAATGAACAAGAAAATTATGACATACAAAATAAAGAGCAATGTTAAATCTTCTTAGGGCAGTTGATACCTTATATGCAAATTGATTTAAACAATTAGCAAATTTAATATTTATTTAGTTGCAGATTAGACAAAGGATATATCTATTTAGATACCAGATATACCAGAGAGCATATTTAAAAATAATTTGTCAAAGAGAGATTTGCATTTGAATTTTCCATCTAATTATTTACTAGTTATTTATTCCAAACTGAAAAGTTATTTACAGTTTCCTGATATTATTTTTGTTTTCTACTAAAGTAATGGTGTAAGTTATGAAAATTAAAAAATAAACTATGAACAAAATTATACTTCTGTAGGTGACGTTTTTCATGGCTTTTAAAGAGGAACATAAAAGTAGTTCCCAACTGAGGGCAAAGAAATTGTAAACATGCACTGCATCAAACCCTGGAACTGAACAATGAAAAATAAATGGAAAATTTCCCTACTTAAGATGTGTGAAATTTCAAAATACACAGTGTGTATTTTTATAGCCTTTTGAAAGAGTATAAACACCATTAATACAGGCTTTGAACAAATACTTACCTAACTCAGGTTTCAGTTCAGTTGGTAAGCTTAATTTTCTAGACATCTTTGCTGAAAAATAATGTATAGTTTTGTAATAAATCTAGAATGATCATATTTTCAGAGAATATTAAATAATTAAAATTGTCAGTTTTGAAAGTCAGAATTCATATATTAGTTCTAAGCAAGGAAGTATGTGTATGTAAACATACATTTATGAAAAGTTTAATTACAAAGGTGCAATGAGAGTATGACAATTACTTTTTCTGGAATTAAAGCAAATTAAAAATACTAATATTTAAAATGATTAGGCTTTCAAATGTCTTTATTGTGGCACATTAGGTGTTCTGATTTATGTTTGTGCTCCCCCAAATACATATTTTAATTAGTACCAATCAAGATGGAGCCAAAGTTATTTAAATATCTTTTACAAGACAATATTCTGTCCCAGATATTGCAATTCTAAAATGGCAAAGATCATAGAAAATTGCCAGGAGGTTCGAAAGATTTTCAGAATTATAGGAAAATTGACACACCACAAAGGGTAAAATATAGGGCTTCATATGACTATTAGGGATATACTGCTAGCATATTTATAAATGATGTTTTCTGACAACCATAGCAGTCATTGGGATGAATGAGCATATCTTTCTAATGACAAAACTGTGTTCCACTATTACTCCTAGCTTGCATAGGGAAAAAGAAAAGATGTTTTCAAAGAGACATTCTGTCCCTATTATTGAGGACAGATATAACCTGCATAAAGAGGATTCTATTATTTGGTTATATAATACAAGATTTATCCGTTAAAGCTTGCAGCTGCTAAGAATAAAATCTGTTTCTTAAGGCATCTTGTGATTACAGCTTTTTAAAAAACATGTTTTACATCAATAAATAAGACAGGGCCATGCTTTGCAGGTAAATAGAATATTAAACAAATACATTATAGTAGCTAAAATCTAGAGTCAGAAAGCTTTAAAAGAATCTAAATGAAAAAGCCTTGTAACATAATTAGGACTGTAGCTACTATAAACATTTCCTTTTCATCAAGGATCCTTGGAATTACTGAACTGTTTCCAGGAAGCCCTATCAATTTCCCCTTCTTCAGAAAATACAAATTATGCTAATAAAAGGCCTGGGGATGGAGCTTTCTAAGACTGTTATTTGCTACTGCTTTTTGTTTTAGAGTAATTAATTTGGCTTAAAGGTAACTGGAATAAAATTATTGTTTTATGTTATGTAAAATCACAGTTTGTATTATATTTGCGTATATTGCTTTATATGTTGTTAGTTTAAAATAAGATTGAAAATAGTTTAACATGTTCTTTGGTATTAAATTAAGAATCTAGGCAGCTTAATCCTTATTAAATACAATTTTGACAGAATTTAATACAATTATCTCTTTTTATTTTTAGGGGAATTTTCAAAATCCACAATGGAAATCTTTTCACCACCTTGGAAGATAGACAAAGACAACAACACAGGTTCATGCAAACGTGAATCCACACACACAGTTTAAAAAGGCTAAATTTTTGACTATAAAAAATTAATAAAATATTGAAAAAAAGGCTAAATTTCTGTGGGCAGTAGAAACCTGAAGATTGGAAATTATAATTACTACACAACATTTCTTCATCTTTTTCCTATTAAAAGAATTGTACCTTTACTCAGCCATTCAAGTATACTGCACAATAACCAGTAAAAAGTTTACACATGGCCAAATAATCTCTAATAAATGAAACCAAAGATTGTTGACTATTATCTGATTAGATCAATCCACACTTGGAAATAGCAGCTATACTTGTGTTTCACTTAATTGTGTTTCACGGTATAATAATCTGGTTAATTTTAATCAAAAGTGTCACTCATTTTTTAAAAGTCATCCACTGCAAGGCAGAAGAACTATTTGACAAGGACTTTATTAGGCCCTGTATATTAAAAGAATATTGATATTGAATTATAATCAATATATATTAAAAGTGCTTATCTGGGCATAAAGCAGAAAAACAAATAGTCACCAATTGCATAACACATAGGTCACCCATCTAAATCCTAAATACTGAAATAATAATAATTATATATCATATATTTCCATCTGTCAATTAAAAATCACACTTATTATAATATATATGATGTGTATGCGCACACATCATATATAATAAACAGGTCTGTGATGTTTTAATTGACAGATGGACATTTTGATGGCACTGGGAAAATCTGCGCACTGGCAAAATTTCCATCATTCAATTACAAAAGGTAAGATGGCTTGGAACACATATTGTATATTATGCTGATACATTACAATATCCTAGGTTCTTTGGAGAATTTAATGCGTAGGAAGGCCACATCAACTAAAGAACTGGCAGCTGAGATTTCACACTGTTGTGTATGTAGTAATTTTATTAACAATAGAAAAGTTTTATTAAAATCTATTGCTTTAAAATTCTATATGCAAGACTATTCAGTGCACTATATGCTCCTTTTATTTTTTTCTCAACTCTACACAACTAGTGTTAAATACAATCATGCATTGTTTGGAGCTAATTTTGGCACCACAACATCATTTGTCAAACTGATCTCTCCCATCTTGTCCCACTTATTATAGAAACCTATGATAGATTTAATCTAATATTTTCCTCATTTTATACAGAATCAAAATCCTATGTTACCTAGTTTATCATTTTTGACAAACATTTGCAGATAAAAACTTTTATTTGCTGAAGATGATTATTGCAATTAGGGTAGAAACTGAACTAGAAATTACTCTTGCTTAGATTTGCTTTCTCATCTTGTTATTAACAGGAAGTTTGGAGAATTCTACTGTACATTTGTTCTGAATGGCAAGGGGAAATATAAACAATCAAATTCCTCTACTGTCAAGAAACTAGTATTTATTTGCAAATCTTAATGAACTTCCTTAGGGCATTTGAAATTGCCAACCATTCTCTGGAAATGAAAGGTATTTTTCTCTGAAAACAAAACTCCATGAGTCTGGTAGTTGCAGGAAGCACTTTTTGATAGACCTGTGAATATGAATTTAAACATTTCTAGAAATTGTTAATCTTGAAATAAATCTTGTTTAATTTTGATCCCAGAAAAAAGTAAAAAAGCATTTAATAATATAAAGTGCTGCTATGAAACATAAAACATGCTATGTAAATCTTGACTGACTGATAAAATTAATGTTGCTGTATTATCCCCATATTTCTCCATTAAATAACAGGTTAGTAAAAACCCAATTATAACTTACAAAGTACTAATGGAATTAAAATAAGATTAACACACTGAAAGTAAACATTTTATCTCTCAATAAAGAATGCAATGCTTTCTTTCCAAACTATTAAATTTGCTATGATATTTTTTTTATTAAAGTTTTTCAAAAACAAAATTTTACAATATATCCCCAAATCCCCCCCACCCCAAACCCGCCCACTCCCCCCCCCACTTCCCAGAGCTAAATACAGGATTATAGTTATAATAATCATATTCTAAATAAAAATTATGCATAATATACAATTAACCAAATTCATAATGTGCTTTAACTCCCCTTTAACATAACTACATACAAAGTACCAATAACAATATCCCACTAAAATCTACTCATAAGCTAAATGGAACTTTTTAGTCCCATATTTGTTCTGAATATAATCTATCCATCTCCTCCAAACTGAAATATATCTTTCCTGTGAATGATCTTTCAAGTAAGCAGAAATCTTAGACATTTCTGCAAGATTCGAAACTTTAAGCACCCATTCTTCTATAGTAGCTATGATATATTTTGAATCTGAAGAGCAAACATAGTGGAGCAGAGTGCACCTTCTAACTTTCCCTGAATCAAGCAATCATTTTCTTGCTTTTCACTGCAATCTTAGTCCTCTGAGACCTATTCAGGCAAGCAGGAAAACAGATAAGTACATAGTCATAGGCAAAGGAGCAAGAAATTCTTTTCCCTTTTCTTGTAAAATGAAAATATCCCTCCCCACTTCTCAAGAACACTAATCCTAACTTTTATTTTAAGAAGACGATGTGTCCTAAGTACAGCAACTGGAATTATTCAGTACAGAAAAGCTTGCAATTGCACTGGTATTAGATATCAATGGTGGGATATAAAAGTATAAAATAACTAGAAAATTTGTCATTTTTTCATAATTCTAAAAAAATAAAAATGCATTTACCTCCCCCCCCCCAATTCTTCAGTCCATTTTAGTCCCCCCAATTCTTCTGGAAAAAATGTAAATCTCTTTTTGAAAGAAAAAAAAGTTTATTTTTTCTTTTCCCCTCCAAAATATTAGTTTTGCAACTATTTATCTGGAATAATTATGTGACCACAACTACTTTTCAATTTAGATGTTATTAAATAGAATTAGTAATTTTTATTTTTTTCTGCTACTTAGTCAAGGCAATTGCTGCAAGTAATCACAAGTGACTTTATTTTGAGGAGTCTAATTGTAGATGACAACAAACTAATAGGAAAACAAACACCTTAAAACTAAGCACTTTTATTGTTTCATAAGAGCCGTGGTGGCACAGTGACTAAAATGCACTATTGCAGGCTGACTCTGCCCACTGCTAGAAGTTCGAGTCTCACCGGCTCAAGGTTGACACAGCATCCCATCCTTCCAAGGTCGGGAAAATGGGGACCCAGATTGTTGAGGGCAATATGCTGACTCTGTAAATCACTCAGACAGGACTGTAAAGCACTGTGAAGCAGTACATAAGTCTATGTGCTATTGCTATTATATTACATTGGAACTATTATATTTACTCTATTTCCTGTTTGATTCATCCATCTTTCTCCATTCCTAGCATTATCTGAATGGCACAAGATCCATCCAGAAGAACCTAATATTGATGCTACTAAAATAACATACAATTTTAAAATCTACATTATATTGCTAGTACAACATGAATGTATCTAGCTGGTTTTGTTATTATTATATTATAGACTTTTTCAAAATGAAATATAACAAATTTCATTGAGAATGCTTATCATTCAATACCATTAATATGATTTTAAAAGGTGTATTTTTTCCAAACCATCTGCTATAATGCACATCACTATGAACTTCTTTCTGAATTCTAATTTCAGAAGAACTATAAAGTAAGAATGATTTCAACACTCTCACTCAAAACCTGGAAATTATTAGTCAATAGTGTGCCTGGCTGAGGAATTCTGGGAGTTGAAGTCCACAGGTCATAAAAGGGCCAAGTTTGAAGACCCTGGTTTTATCAAATATGCAACTATATATATATCTTGAGTGTTTTGAACACCTTGCCGGCCCAAATACAGGCCAAATCTTTTCTTTAATTCTTCATTAGCAATCCAAAAATTTATGCAACATTTCTAAAAGAAAAGAGATAACTTATTAATTTATCAGGTGTCTTTATTTTTATTTGGTATAAAAAGACAAATATAGAATGACCCAAGCTCTGTGCAAATATATATATCTTCTGAGATAATCATAGAAGTAAAAATGACAAACTGAAATATAGGGAACAAGAAAAACCTTTATAGTGTAATAATATAATATATACTCATGTGAGCACCACTGAATTAAAGTACATACTCCCAGATAAATGGCCAAAGAATCAGAGTTGTAATTTAAACAGAAAACCAATAACTTTAAAATAAAAATAAAAAAGCAAAATAACCATATCCAAGCAAGAAAGTATTCCTATCTCTCCTTTATGTTAATTCGTCTTTCACCATAGTTACATCCTTACAACAGAAGGGTTCAATCATCATTCACATGTACTGCAAATGTTACAATTTTCAATTATTGTCAATTATATTAGTTTGGTTAGCAGTAATTCATAGATAAAAATGTGTCATACTTTTATTCTTAAAACTGGAAAAGATCTATGATTCATTTCAAGATAATTCAGTTTATTCAAGAGGACCAAGTTACAAATGATTTATGCAGTAATGCTTAAACGATTGAACTTCTTCAATATTTTAAACCTGAAGCCAAATTTTTTTTGGTAGAGGAATGTATGCATAAAATTAGAAAAAAAATTAAGAGCCCATCTCCTTGATTAAATAACAAAGCAAAGTATTTTAGAAAATAAGCAAATAAATGGTTAGGAGAATATTAATTTAAAAGTAATGCACTGCAGCTTGCTTTGTTTTATAACTGAATTAAGCACTGCATAGAATAAAGTGCCAGGAAGGAGCAAAGGATATTTTTTTCTAGTTCCTACCTATATCATTGGCTATCATCTTGGAAAACTTTCTGCTTTTGGTTTTCACTGCAAATAATGTTTTGATAGAAAATGTCAATTTACTAAAAAGATAAGCTAGTGAAATAAATGATAATTCTGTACTCTTAGAAATAAAAATACTATACCCTTTTCTATAAAATTATTCATTTTTTGTTCATCACCAGAATTGTTGGGGGAACCAGAACCTACATGAGTGAAGACAAGAATGAAAGGAATATAAAGAAAAGAGGTTCAAAACAAAATACATACAGGCAAAGGAATTGGAACAGATTGTAAAAATAAAGAAGAGACACAATGCCCTAGTCTGTATCAAATGCAATGATAGCCTAAAATATACTGTATAACATCAAAGAGTATGGATAATTTTCATACTTTTTTTTTTGCACTGGTAAGAATCTATATAATGTTCAGCTCTCCAATTATATCTCCTTCATCCCTTTGATGCCCACAGAATTTGTATAAGGACCTCAGTTTCACAGACAATTCTGTATTTCCTATGTCACCATGTCATTACATTTTCAATCAGAGACATAACATTATTTTGGCTAAAGTATTCATTTCCTAATGAAAGGTAATCAATCTATTAAACAAGTGCAGATAATACGTATTTACTCAATACTGTAAAGAAAAGTAAAATTTGACAAGACTGTTTATGTTTAACAAAAAAAGTTCACAGTGCATGACAGACAATATAATTTATATTTTAAATTCCAGTGGTAAATTATATATGTAGTCAATCTAAATCAAAAAGAAAAGAAATAAATTCAGATTTAAAGTACATCAGTGAAAATTTTCTGGAATAGTAAATTATAAAGTGCCACTCTTCATTTCAGAGCAGAATGAACCTATAGAAGAGGAACTGAAAAAAAATTGGATACCGTGAGTAATTTATATGGTTTCCTGCTTTAAAAATAACTCATTTAGAGAACTTCTCAGAATATCTGCACAAGGCAAATCTCATGTGTGTAATGCATAGAAGCCATGAAGAGTAACAGACTTGGCTGATAAAATTGAATTGAAAGGTTAGGATTTGCATGTTAGTGATAAGGAAAAAAACTCTATTACATTCTCTACGATAGCTTACTATTAGAAATCTCAATCCTATCTAAATTGAGATGACTCATGCTAAAAAATGAAAATGCAAGGATATTTGCCTTTACTATTTCTTCAGGAGAATCTAAACAAAATTTAAAGCATAGTTGCTTTCCTATATATCAAAACTTTGTAAGAAATAATATTTTACTTACCTGTAAAATTACTTCTAAAAATAACAAAACCTTATGGAAATATTAAAACTACTTCTAAAAATCTATGTTGAATTTTGGAACATGTTTTATTTCTTTCCTTCAAAAGATAGCTAATTTTGTTCTCCAGTATCATATAAGATTGCAATTAAGCTCAAATAAGTAAAGGGACTCCCCTCAAAATAAATTAAATACTTTAAAAGAAATCATGAAAATCCTGCCATTATTCCAAATTAAACCATCTATGGCAGTGTCATCTATTTTTTTCCAAATTTTCTACTAAAGCCCTTCCCACCAGTAGTGGATCTTTTTATATAATATCCCTTTTCCTCCTTGCATCTCAGACTGCTGTCACTGTAATAATTCAGGCTACAGAAAGATGATGGAACAGAATGAAATAAACGATTGCAACCACCCATTAAAATTTGAATTGAGAAAGGGATCATTACACTCACGTATTTAAGGAACATATTATAAATAATCATTTTGTGTGCCGATTCAATTATGAATATTTTTGATACCATCACTGCTTTTTGTTTTTATTCTAGATCCCACTCTGATCTTTCCATCTTACTGCCAGAATTAATATATATGTGATAAAATCTTGGATGTCTTCTAAATAAAAATTATATCATTCACTTATAACTTGAAGCTCATACCAAAGTAAATTATCACACTCAATTGCAAACTTTAGTTTCTGATTAAAGAAATTATGCTTCTCAATAGAATGATAGAACAAATTTATATTTGCCTATGGTTAGAAAAATACTCCATGAAATTTCTGGAATCTAAGTTTACTTGAAACACATAGTCCCAGGTAATTAAAACACTTCCCTCATATACTGTAAATATTATTGCCAAAAGTATAAATAAATTATAAGTACATAAAAATGGATATGGTATATGGCTTATTTGTATATTAAACCAAGGACAAACTTTTCACCTGATAAAGATATTAACAGGACCACATACTTGCTTGAACTGTATATATGAAAAATCATTGTGAAGTTCATTGTGAAGTACCTTCTGGAACCCAAAAATAAAAGAACACCTCCCCCCACTCATATAGCATTTGAAGGATCATTTAAACTGTTTGCAAATTTAATTAATTACCTGAAGTGGGTGACTTGCAACGATCTTCTTGTACTGTAGTACTCTCATTGATATCACAAAGACCTGCTGTAAAACAGAAAGCACACAATAGACTTTTTCAGATTTTTAACAAGATTTAATTTGGAAAATAAAATGCACAAGGTTTTTGTTTATTGAGACCTGTGTAATAAGTGTATAAAGGGCATATGTATGTAATAAGTATATAAAGGGCATATGATTAATCTGAAACATAATACAATCTATGGTACAAATTGCAAATGAAACAGAATAACCACTCTCCACCTTTTAAATTTAAAACTCCAGAAGTCTCCATCCTGGAGAACTACTGTTTTAATTTAAAAAACCTTTTTATTCTCTGACCCCCAAGTACTCCCTTTTCCGTCTGTGACATTATCTTTCCTCTCTTTATATCCACTAATACTGTGGATAGCATATTTTTATCTAAGTTTTACAAACAGGTTTGCAAAAGTCTTTTCCATGTTAGAGGACAGATGCTTAGCATATTAAAGTGAACAGTGCATCCCCAAAACACATGTTTTGTAGGCCCTGGTTGCCTCCCACACACACACAGAAAGTACAGACCAGCCTGGTAATTGAGGGGGAAACTTGTGTGCGGCAAGATACCAGGGGAATGATGTAGATGATCAGATGGAGTGAGGGAAAGAAAATGAAAAAGGCTATGAAGAGCAATGAGGAGGTGAGGGAGGCAGGTGGAACAAACCAAGGATAAGAGAATGAAAGAATAAAAATCATCAAGATAGACAGGTAGAAATATGTGTATATCACATACTGTACATAGAAAGTCTCTTCTGGATTCAATTGTGCTGTCAGAAGATTTGGCATATGAGAGTGGCATCTAGTGATGGTCATATAGAAGAAAAGTCAACAGAGTTTCTGTTTGGAAGGCCCAAGCATCAACTATGCTATCTATTCAGGGTCTCGCATTAATCATTTTTATGGTAGCCTTGAAGTAACATTTTTATGAAGTGTTTTAAAATCCATTACTGTAGCATTTTATGAATGACCAATCCTTCACTATCACTCATTTTGTAATGGTATGTATGATACTTCTAAAAATTTCAAATGAACCCTCAAGCCAAAACATTGTATTAATATAATATTTCACTTTTATTATGTATTGTCACAGGGCAAACTCAATTGTACATTTTAAATATGAAAACCCCTTAAAACAAATCATTCATATTGCAATGATGCTTCTTGAATCACAAAAGATACCACAGTGGTTATTGTGATTAAAGACTCTGATTAAAAATAAATCCAGTAATGAAATTTATCCAAGGCTCTCCATATACAAGGAAAAATAAGACAAGCTTCCTTTCATCGCAAAAACATAAACTTCATTTTCTCAGTTTGAGACTTTCAAATGTGTGTAGGTTGAAAAAGACTGAAGTAGTTTATGCTTCATTTCTATTATAACCCTTTTAATTACACTAAATACTGCATTTACGAAAAAGCAGTATAAATTACAATTTAATGAATTGTACATAATATAGGTTATACAGTTAGGGTTACCGTAAATAGTTTTTGCTGATTAAAACAAGATGAAAAGCCTATTAAGCAATTTAATAATGGGAATATTATCTCTAACACAGGAAACAAAAACTGTTCATATCTCATCTTCAATTTACCCTTAACAGAGTAAAACTGAAACCAGCACAAAAATGAAATAGATGTTGGCAGTCCATACATAAAATTGGGGGTGAGTTGTCGTATGAGCGATGCTAAAGTACACTGTAGAACTAGAACAAAAAACAGCAGTGTATTGGTTAAACTGATGTATTAGGACTGAAATGATCCAGTTGAAACCCAGCTCAACCAACTGTATTACTCTGTTGTTGCTGTGGAGACAAATTACAGGAGAACCTCCAGGTAATTTGCTTCAAATTCCTGCAGAAAGTCAGAATAGATATTGGAAGCAATATTTACATTGGGAGGCAAATGCTCTTTTTCTTTATAGTACATTCCCATTGACTATTTCAATTGTGTTTTCCCATTAACTGGTAATTTTCACAAGCCCTTATGTCTTTTAGCCTTGTGTCTCTTACTGGTAATAAAATGGGGAGGAGAAAGCCAGAATATAAAGAAAGGCAGCAATTCTTCACTGAATCCCTTCACTACCACCCCTTTTCAGAGAGGCATATCTGTTTGATTTTGCATGAAGCTGCTGACAAAATAATAGATTCAACAATTCCTGAGGAAAAAACATCTGATTGATAGGAATATTCAAGAACTAATTGGGAGATAAAAAATATTGTTACATAAACAGAAGCCGTTTAATGGTTGAGATACATAACTTTATAATTTAGACATGTCAGCACAAGATAAATAATGAACAGTGCTTTAGTCACTTTTTAAAGGGCTGTATGGAACAACTGAAAGTATTTAAAAACAATTACAAAGCAAGTTATAATTATAAAACAAGTTACATTCTTCTCCCAATATATCCACTGATATCCATTACTAGTTATCAGTAATGTAATATCTAGTTCAGTTTTATGACATACTTCTACAAAAACAACTTGGATGAAGTTACTATGCTTGAACTGAGTGAAAGTTTACTACCTTTATCACAGCATTTTTAGTGAAAGGATTTTTTTCTTTTCTTTTGATGCAACTAACATATTGCACTCATTTTATAACGTTGCAATTACTACCAATGGGAGGGATTTTTACCACCTGCAGAATCTGCTTTCCAATATTTTTATCACTTTTTTAAATTCAGGTAAAAAATTTGGGGGTAAATAATTCCACTTTTCTGGAAACTATATACACTGTAGCTATAGATAATAACTCGTATTGTATTTTTACTCTATATTGTATATTGCAACTAGAGTTAAGAAAACAAAAACACCGTGAGGTAATTTCTTCCATACTTTGTATATCTACTTCTGTTTCCAGTTTCTGCAGTAGAATATTGTGCACTGGTACTAGGTCAATATGATGGGTAAAATGCATGTATGTGTCCTATTTCATTTGAAGTCATAGTGGTAGAGAGGTATCTTACTTAAAAGGGATTTCAGTATACATCTTGTTGTAATTATTGTGAAAAATATAAAATATTTGACAAATTCAAAGTTACTATGCCAAATACATGCAATTGCTCCTCCCTCACGAAGAAAGCCTTGATAAGCTGTTGGCCAAATCAGAAAACTTTGAAGAATAATCATCCTTGAGCAAAAGCAACTTTCAGTGAATTCTTGATGGTTTCAGAGAAATCTGGGTTCTTACTTTACTGACATGTCTTTATTTCGCCAAAGAGAGTGGGAAGAGAAGATAAAAATTTAATAACGCTTAAGAGAAGAATCCAAACCCTTGGCAGGGTGTATGTTGACCAGCATTATCATGCCAATCTGAGAGAATACATGCAAATAATGCTGCAGCTTTAAGCTAAATCCAAAATAACCACTTTCGACTGGATCCCTGTGAGTGAGGGATGGAAAATGTTGAGTCCAACATGAAAGAAAACAGCCATGTGACCTAGATGTGTGGTAGAAATACTGGCTTGTGAAGAAACACTCTGAAGTCTATTATGGCAGGGTGAAAAACTATAATCACCAAATGGTAGATTTTACAGGTTTTCCATCCCTCACTCACAGGTATCCAGTAGGAAGAGGTTATTTTGGATTTAGCTTAAAGCTGCAGCATTATTTGCGTGTATATTTGTGAAAACATAACATTGTTCAATTAATGACAATATACAAGTAGTCCTCGACTTACGATCACAATTGAGCCCAACATTTCTGTTGCTAAGCAAAACAGTTAAGTGTGTTTTGGCTGATTTTACAACTTTTCTTGCCACAGTTGTTGAATGAAACACTGTACTTGTTAAGTTAATAACATGATTGTTAAGTGAATCTGGCCTCCCCATTGAATTTGCTTGTCAGAAGGTAGCAAAAGAGGATGGCATGTTCCTGGGACACTGCCACTGTCATAAATATGAGTCAGGTGCCAAGCAACTGAATGTTGATCACATGACCATGGGGATGGTGCAAAGGTCGTAGGTGTGAAAAACAGTCGTAAGTTATTTTTTTCAGTGCCACTGTAACTTTGAATGGTCACTAAATGAACTGTTGTAATTGAGGACTACCTGTAGTGACCTTGCTATGGAAAAAAAAAGCATTACTGAAAGCAACAGCAAATGCCAATTAATTTTTTCCCTTTTCATCTGACAGTTAAGTTTCATCTGGTACAAGGAGACAGGAATGAACTATGTAACTTGCTGGAGCAGTGGGCTAATGCCTCCTTAAGTAACACCAGCTGCCTGCAATTAGTGCAGGTTCGCATCCCACCAGGCTCAAGGTTGACTCAGCCTTCCATCCTTCCGAGGTAGGTAAAATGAGGACCCAGATTGTTGGGGGCAATAAGCTGACTTTGTAATAATGCCGCTTGGGGGTGTGTGTGAAAGCCCTAATAAGCAGGCATATACATAGAATGAAGGCTACTGCTAAGCTTGTAAGCCGCCCTGAGTCTTCGGAGAAGGGCGGGATATAAATGGAATTAAAATAAAATAAAAAAAATAAAACTTGGCAGGAAAATTTGTGAAATACTGAATCTGGAAAATGAACCTTATTTACAGGCTTGCAAAGAGACCAGATAGGACACTTTCTCATAGCCTCTTTCTGAAGTCTACACTAGAAGGTACCTGTAATAACTGAATAGTGCTGGTGAGGTTTGGCAACCGTTGGCTATAAACCAAACATATTACAACGTAAGTGGCACAAAGAGAGGCACCGGATACGAAGGAACCACATGTATTCTGTATCTTGCACTAAAACGTAACAATATGTGCACCTTTGTAAATACAAAAATCAATTTTTCTGTTCATACAACAGTTGGAAAAGTGCTAACATAAATCTCAGGAAACATGAATAACTAAGCTGAACCTAAATATACTACATTGTCATTAGATAACTTACATATGTTAGAGGTGAGAAGGTTTTTCACAGAGTCTGAATATAAGCTAGAATGGCCACACATGCAAGAAACAACAGCCAGCATGCCTTAGTGAAGCAATAAAAAGAAAAGACAAGACACCAAAATTTTGCATTGGAAGCCAGGAAAATCTACTGCAGAACTTGATTTGAATAAGATATAATAGAAATAGAATCTGCTAAAAAATTTTTTTAAAAATGAATACAGAAATTATTGCTATTATTTGTCTAGAAGAAAGTTACAATACACTTTTATTCAATTACTTCAGTTGATCACAATATACAGCTACTATAAAAATGTTGAAAAAACATCAATTCTGGTTCTGTCCATTCCAATTTATATGTGATATTTGAAAGTTGCTAACATATCTTCTCTCAGTCATCTTTTCTACTGGCTTGACTTTAAAGCGTGATTTCCAGATACTTCACCTTTTCTGAATTTGCTGTCATTTGTCATCCTTTTTAAACTGTGATGGCCATTAACTAGACACGGTATTCCAAATGGGATCTGACCAGGGCAAGCTTAGAGTTAATAATTACTTCCCAGGATCTGGACTCCTCTATTTTGTTCATGCATCCTAAAATAGCATTTGCCCTTTTAGCAGCAATGCCCCATGGCTGGTTGAATTTAACTTGTAATCAACAAGAACAGTCAGATCCTTTTTAAACTATTACTGCCAAGTAAAATCTTCATCATTCTATACATTTTTCCTATCCAAATTTAGAACTTTAATTTTCCTGCCCACTAAATTCCATTTTATTTATTCCATTCCATTCAATTAATTTCATTCGGCCTAGTGCTCAAGATTGTCTAGATCAGGGGTGTCAAACTCAATTTCATTGAGGGCCGCATCAGCATTGCGGTTGCCCTCAGGGGGCCGGGTGGGTATGGCCAGGGTGGGTGTGGCCTACTGGGTGGGCATGGCTAAAGTGCGTATGGCCTACTGGGTGGGCATGGCCAGCTCTCCATCATTCGCATCAAGGGTGCCTATGGGGGCCTGGGCAGGAGTGGGACAGATCTGGGGGTCTCTGGCAGAAGGAGGGTCTCTGGGCCAGGGCCAAGGCTGTGGGGGCCGTTCCCTCACTGTTTCCAGGATGGCTTCGCAGGCCGCATGAAACCACTTCGTGGACCAGATCCGGCCCCCGGGCCTTGTGTTTGACATGTGTGGTCTAGATTTTTGAGTCTTCTTTTTGAGTCTTCTTTCATCTAAACTACTTTCAACTACTCCCAGTTTGTTATTATCTATAAACCTGATAACTTTAGTTAAATTCTCTAAACAATATCATCCAAGTCATTAAGACAACGGTTGAAAAGCACAGAGACTAGGACAGTGCTGACACTTTACTTGATACTACCCTCTAAGCAGAAAGGGAACTGTTAATGACTAGTATTTTGAGAAGCCATTCAATCAATTGTGGGCCCAGCTAACATTTAACTCATATTTTACTTTTTTATAAAAGAAATATCATGTGGTACTCTGTTGAAAGCTTGCCAAGGTCTAACCACACTAAGACTGTACATTATGTCCTCAAAGTTAGCAACTCTATCAAAGAAGGAAATGAAGTTAGACTCACATGATTTATTTGTGGCAAACCAATGCTGATTTCTGTTAATTGTAGCATACCTATCTTAGATTTAACAAACACAGCTGTAAAGAGAGCTACTTTAAGAAGATACCAATAACCGCCCAGTCCTAGTGAGTAGTGTTCAGCACTCCCAGAATTGTCTGTTCAGACACAGTTCTCACTAATGACAGAGAAACTGTTGATTTTTTTAAGCCAATCAAATTTAATATGTTATAAGTATGTAATTAAAAAAGAATAAAAATGAAAGATGGGAGAAGCATTGGAGGTTATGATTGAAGTAGTTAGTTCAGAAATTAGCATATAGAAATCCATGAGGGAGAATTTGAAAATGAGCAGAATATGATAATTTGATACTGTTTAATTGAAAAAGGTGTTACTGTAGTATCTGAACAACTTAGTAGAGTAAATCTGTCCATGACAACCAAAAGAGAGGTTTTCTACAAGAAAATCTTACTATCTATGTAGCTACTATCTAGCTTTCATTTGTCATTTTCAAAGAAAAGGCTAGTAATCCACATTTCTAAAAAGCAAAGTATACATTTTGATCAGCCCCTTACCTCCAGATGGTTGTCTACTTTTACGTGGAGATCGAGGTTCCCTCCGATAAGGATCATTAGAGCCATACAATTCAATAGTGCCAAGGTTTAAAAGCATGGTCTTTTGAATGTAATCAACCATTGCAATACCATTACAATTACCAAAAACTACTCTGGAAAAGAGTTATTGAAAAAAAACATGATTCAGATGAATGTTTTCTACTGATCTCTTAATTTTCCAATATGCACATTTAGACTAACAAAGTAACTGACAAATTACTTTAATAATAGTAACATGGATTTATGTTAGGTATCTGAATATCAGCCTTCCCCCCAAGGTTGCCTGTACTTATTACATTCTGTTTCTCTTACTCTCTCATCACAGGTTTTAACTTTTGCAAACACTTCCCTTTAGCTAGAGCTCCAAAATATAGTTTCATCATAATCAGTTTTTCAGACACTCTACTTTTTGACTAAAACATAGCAACATATCAAACCAATATATACGATATATACAGTATATGTCTGTAGGTGTGCGTGTGTATATGTGTGTATGTGTGTGTGTGTGTATACACACACACACACACACACACACCATGGGAGTATTTTGATGATCAATATTTTCTAGAAATGTAGACAGTTTCCCAAAATTAATCATCCATATAAATGAACAGATGCAGCACCAATCAAGTTGGACAATATGAATAAATATAATACTATTCATAATAACCAAAAGAATGACACTTTACCCCAAATTATTTGTGAATTGAGGGGCTTCTTACATTCTCTAATTAAAAAAGGAGAATGTTGAACAGATAGGAATGGACAGAGATGCAAATAACTGTAGGCATTTCTGCTGAAATGTAAGGATGTCTTTGAAGATTAGCCAGTAGCTAGGAGGATTGCTTATCTAGTGATTTTTAACCTTTTCTCTAGTACTTAAAAAAGCCCTTCCTTTTTTCCCTGTACTGTACATGTTCCCCTCGTCTTATTACCATTCAGTTTTGTTCCTTGTGTCTTTGTCTTTCCCTTCACACTACAGTTACACTTTCCCCTTCATCCCATGACTAATAACAACAATAGGTTGTTATTGTAATTAAGGGGTCTCTAGACTAAGACTACGGTACTATTGTAATATATACCAATAGATTAATACAGCTGTACATGACCTTAAAGTATTTGGTGACAAATTACTGAGTTCGTTTAGTATTAGAGTGACATAAAATATTGAGTTCATTTTCTAATGTAGTATTTGGGTGAGATAAAATGTAAAACCAGTTTACTTACAATCCATATGCAGAGTTGATTGCAAGACTTGTTATTTGCTGAGGAGGTTCACCACTCACCCATACTAACTGGATAACTAGCTCGGTCTGGTATCCTGGAGACTGTTTAAGGGGAGAATTTTTAACTCTGCAACATAAATGAAAAGTGCATTAATAGTTAGCCTTGGGAAAGTCTTAATTTCCCCCCCAAA
This sequence comes from Vipera ursinii, assembly GCF_947247035.1. Lineage (NCBI taxonomy): Eukaryota > Metazoa > Chordata > Lepidosauria > Squamata > Viperidae > Vipera > Vipera ursinii. Next base: position 271,739,311 of record NC_139512.1, on the reverse strand, counting down.
AGATATCTACAGTATTTCATTATTGGTTTTACATATTTCTGCAAGCTAGAGCAGCTGTAAATGTTTACTGAGGAATAGCTCATTGATTTGAAGATTTTTTAAACATCCACAAGCAAACATTTAGAAAACGTTCATAAAAACTCTCTTGTTGAACTTTTATTTATTTTTGTATTTATTCAGTTTTTACCCCATTACAATCTTACACTCTCAGATGTTACAATAAAAGATCCAAAGAATTAAAATAACATACAAAGCAAATTGCAAAAACAAAATACAACAGAAACAGAAACAAGAAGAGCTGTTCTTACTAAAGATGTTTCAAAAGACCGTTCACAAGAATTCTATTTTTAGTAATTCCCCGAAAGCTCCCATGTAGGGTGTCAGCCTGATGTCAGCATTTTCACTATGGGGAAACAGCCCTTTCCAACTTTAATTGTCCTGACATCCAGGAAATGAAGAACAACATGGAGACCCTCCCTACATGACCATCATGATTTGCAATACAAATGTAATATGCTATCAGTGTTGGGAGATAGCTGTCAGTCTTATGAGGTAGTCCATGGCAAGAAGCAGCTGTATTTTATTGTAAGTTTACATTACAATAAAAGGTTGCAAGGTTACATTAATAGGATCTTGCAAGACTGAAATTTCTACCAATCCCCATTATAGTCTGAGAAATTACTAAGGGTCCACAGACATTTCCCACACCCACATTCCTACTGTGAGTTATCCGACCATTGCCCTGACTGCAACTCTTCCCCTACCTCCCACAAATCATTACAATATTATGGATGTGGGCTGGTGCATTCTGGAGCAACTATGGTTTTCAGGTAGTCCTTAAAAGCAGACCTATGTAAAGTGAAGTGCAATCATCTATGTGGGTGGTGATAAGAAATTGAGATATTTTTGCTAGGGTCCTACCAGAACCAGGAAAGGACAATTGACACTCTATCAAATGTTGGGCAAAGGCTGTCCACCTTGGCTTACACAGGCAGAATCTGCACGTCTAGAATAACCCTCATTTCAGAAACCTGTTCCTGGAGTGGTAATACCTGCCTATTCAGGGATAAAACTAGCACCAAAGGAGAATTGTGATGTACAAACAGCAATCCTGTCTTGCTTGAATCCAATTTGAACTTGTTCTCTTCCATCAAGATCTTCACAGCCTCCAATCATTGGAAAAGAACATCAGTAACTTCTCCCTGACAATATGGGGGAACGATGTATAGTTGGGTATCATCAGCATACCTTATACCCTGAACTGCTGGATTACTTCTCCCAGCAATTTAAAATACTGCAAGGGTATTCCATAAGTAAGGATCCACTGAACTGACCTCTTCTCCATTACAAAAGACTGAGACTGTCCACAGAAGAAGGAACAGAACCACTAAGAAACAAAGGTGTCAATCCTCTACTTTGTAAGTGAAAAATAGGAGAGAGTATTGTGTATACTGCCTTAAGTTGTACAAATAAACAAAAGAAGGGAGGGTCACGGTCGCTATTGATACTATGATCAATAATATTGAAAACTGCCAAGAGGTCTAAAACAGCAAAAGGAATTGAATGCCATCTCATCACTGTATGCAAGCCTGAGCCTAGAACAAAGAAAGTCAGTCTCAGTGACATTCCTCAGAACATGAATATTGGAAGTCAGACAATATTTATCCAAGACTAGGGGATGGAGAATGTCTGACAGTCATTCTCGTCAGGCAGCTAGGACCTGGCCCAAATGTAAGGGGGTACTAACAGGCTCATGGATCCACATGGATGCTCCTTTAACCACCCCTTACAATAGCCAGGATGGGCAGAGGTCCAACCTACATGTAAAAATGGATAGTCTCTAGACCAGGGGTAGGGAACCGTGGGTCTTTTATGACTCATGGACTTCAACTCCCAGAATTCCTGAGCAAGCATGGCAAAATAATATCCCAGTTATTACCACAAACACTGCCTTTGGAGATGCAAGACTACGTGAGTCTAAGTAATTTTGTGAACAAAGTATTGTGTAAATTGATCACAGCATCCAGGTTCCTATAGACCCTTTTCTCAGAAATCAAAAGAATCCATTAGGTGCCTGGGGTGAATCATTCAAATAGTCTTGCCATCCTATAAGGTCATGGTGACTCTTAATTTTAACTAAGTAAAGACATGATCTAACCATAATAATTGGGTATTGAAGCCCTTCCAGTTCCAGATGATAAAACATCAGTCCAAGGCATATATGAAACAATATGTGACAAAATACACTGAAGTATGAAGTATTTCCATCAGTTTAAGCGCTCAGATAAACAATGCCCATTATTTCAAATACACTATCATACTTACTTTAAACATGGGACATTATCACGAAGTCCATCAGATGAGCTACTGCTAGTGGAGGGATGAGACTGGGGGATGATGGATTGAGGATTGGAACCTGTGCCTGGAGTAGGCAATGGTGGCATTTGCTCAGGATCAGGAGATTCTATATAATTTATTTCATACAATAGCCGTATTTCAAGCATCTGCAAATGAGAATGAAACAGCATATAAGAAGAATTTAAAATTAGTGATGCATTCTCTTAAAAGCAAATAACTGATTTTGGCAATATCCTGAAGCTGAAATGCATCCATCAAACTATTATAAAAACAAATCTGATATTTTATGAAGATATCACCATGGTTCTAACTTCCATTAAGACAGACATTAAAGAATGCTACTTTCAGGATTTTCAGTTCTGCCTCACAGTGACACGGCTGAAGGACTGCGAGGCTCCGCACCCCACAACTGGTTTCAGCCTGCCAGGCGACCCTAAATGGGTCTGATGTCGCCCCGGAGACACGACAAAGAGGAACATTCCAATGATGATGGAATGATGGCAGTCAATCCATTCAATCTGGGGGAAGCCCTTTAACCTGACAGGAGAAAGGCTAGCTGCACACCAGTGTCTAGCCCAAGCTGCTAGCAGCCGAAGTCCAAGAGCACATACCAGAACAACAGTGAACAGAGTGTTTGGAACTGGGCGAGAGTATCGATCTTCTCTCTTCTATTTTGTAACTGATTTCCTTAGAAAACATCCCCAAAGTAAGAAATCCTCTGAAAGTGAAGGGAGGGGATCACATTCCACCCCTCCATATACAGAAACGGCAAATTACTTCCAAGGAGGAAAGAAATATACTGAAATGAAATTAATATTAGTATAGTCTGGATAAATCTGAAAATTAAGAAAACTCTTTCAAGATTTTATATCCTAAAGAGTCCTGATGAAATAAAAATAAAAATAATTCTTTGATTGAAAAAGTTGGAAAATGAATAACTACTGACATCTAGTGGAGAACTAGAGCATAGAATAGTATAACATTGACTCAGAAATTGGCAAGATGCCCAGAAATAAAAAATAATCTGTTCCCTTGAACTTTATTAACCCTCAGCTAAACAGAAAACTGCTGGGAACAAAGAAAGAAAACATACTGGGCCACCCATAAGCTTAAGAAGTATCTGCAAAAAAAATCCTTTAACTGTTGTCCAAGCTCAAAAATTGTTTTCAGAGAAAGAAAAACTTTGACTCTTGGCTAATCTTCTAGGGGAGAATTTAGTGGAAGGCTTTAAGGTGGTGAAACATTTAGCTGCAATTCTGACTGGTTGATAATTCAAAGACCTCTGAACAGAAGAATTGTTATAAAACACTGCTTTCATTGATGCTTTGATAATTGGAAATGCATTGGATTACAAAAACCATATATAAAGATAAGAACTATACAAGATTTGATTGTTTGGATTTTAAGATTGGCTGGTTAGATAAGGCTAAACACACTATGGTACCGGTGGAAGACTACCTGGAGGGAGGAGACAAAATGGATATTGCATACCTCGCTAAAAGTGAAAGAAAACCACTCCTAATATTCCCTTCTGAAGGACCTAGCCTTGAACAGCAGAGATCTGCAGGAGCAATACTCCAAGATGAGACCAATACTTTCCAAGAGGAAATGTATGCAATGCTACAACAGATTCAAATAACAATGGTTTCAAACCACTATGAGATTAAAAATCACTTTGATGACATATATGAGCACACCTTCAATTTAAAATCACAAATGAAAAACTCTCAGAAAACGATAAAGAATGAACAAACAAACCAGATAACAGAACACAAACTAAAAGAAAGTGACTTAAATAGGAAAGCTACTAATCAAGAGAACTACAAGTTAAAACAAACAGAAAAAAATCTACAAAATTTTGCCACAATGAAAATGGAAAAGATATCATATCTGTCAGGACTTAAAAAAAAACCTTGAGGATAAGAAAAAAAGATTTAATAAAATGGATTATAGGGCTACCAGGAAAATTGTTAGTGTCTGTGAGACAAAAAGTGTACATCATATACAACCCGTCTTTCACACTCCCAATAATATTTACAAAAATACAGGAATCCCCTGGCAAGCGGAATTTACTAACTTGGAAAGCTACTTGGTAAAAGAAGAAGGCTAGAGTTAGATTCAAGAGACCTGATTCGACTTATCAGATGGAGTACTACATGATTAAACACTTGCTTGAATATGGTTAAAAGAATAGATAAATTCTGGATATAAAGGAGCTATAGTAAGAGGGATAAAAGACATAAGTAGTATAGTATTTTTTATAGTATATGAAATGTAAAAATATTGGGATGATGTATGTGAATGAAAAGTTAGGACATTTAAAGGTAATTAACTCTGAGAGATGTATGACCAAGAAGAATGATTTGAATACTGAGAGAAAACTAAGCTTAAATAAGAATTTTGAAAACAAGACATATAATTACTTAACAAAATGACTTTTACAAATATAATTGAAACATAAGCCAAACAGAAAATATGTTATATGTGGATGTAATAAGATACATAAGTAGTATAGTATCTTTATAATATAAAAAATATGGAAATATTGGGATGGTATAAGTAAATGAAAAGTTTGGATATTTAAAGATAATCAATTTTCAGAAAATTATGACTGATAACAATGGTGTGAATATTGAGGGGAAATCAAGTATAAAAAATCAATAAAATGTATTTTTTAAAAAGAATGCTGCTTTCAAATCTGAGTACTAGAGAGCTACATACAGGGCAAATGCTTCTAGGTGATGTCATTAAACATTAACACCAGTACTTTGAACTGCTACTAAAAGCTTACAAGGCAGAACAGATGACTCTGAAATAACAGAGGTGATTTTGGCTCATCCTTGTCAATTACCGGTAAGCTAATTTCAGCACTCCATATCACTGGAACTTCTATATCATGTTCCCAAGCCTGAGGCAGTGATCAAATATTACTGCTAGACAGCCAGAACTAGCTCAGCATCCTACTCCGGTTAAAGACTCACTGTCTACTCTTGTCATTCACCACCAAAGAGACTCCATAAGCATTTCCATCTAGAATAAATGACAGCCAATCAGATTTTTATACTGTATCTTCTCCATACTGAGATCCTAGTTTCCATCAAGTCCATAAACCTGTTCAAACATTCAATAATAGAATAAACCATTTTCTTGGACATGATGAAAATGAACTGACAAAACTAGTAACATTTCTCAATTGAAAGCAGATACAGGAAGTTTTAATGATAATTAGGACAAGAATTTGCATTGCTAAGCAATGTTGTGGTAAAGTGCGGTATCATCCGACCATGTTGCCTAGTGACAGCAATCCTGGCAGTCTCTGTTGCCGTCATTAAGCGAAGGTTGCAATTCATTAACTGAGGACCTCCTTGTGACTTTCAGCAAGCAAAGTCAATAGGGAAGCTGGCATGAAGCTGAAAGTCCAAGAGGGCTCACAAGCAAGCTAGCTGGGGGGGGGGGGGGGGGCGAAGTGGCTGCTGTAGTACAAGTGTAGCTGGGCGGTGGGTAAGTGCTCCGGAGTGTGGAAGGGTGCATAGATGACTGCTACAGCCTGGCACAAGCATGCTGAAAGTGGGGTGAGTGCTCAAGAGGGCAGGAGGGTGGTCAAATGGATGCTATATCCTGGAATGAGTTTGGTCATCTGTGCAGAGTGAAGGGGGAGGATCTGTGGGAACATAGCAGGAATGGTAACGACTTATACGAACTACTTGTATCCTTCCCTAGTGATTTTCCCATTGACTCTGATTGTAGTAAACTGGCAGAGAAGGTCACAAACAACCTTCATGTGACTGTGGGATCATAGGTGTGAACTGGTTGTCAAGTGGCTGGATCATGATCATGTGATCACAGCAGTGCTGGGGCAGCCAGAACGTTATAGACAGATCATAAAAACCATTTGTTCAGCGCCATCCTAACCTTGAACAGTCGCTGAATGAGTGATTGTTAACCAAGGTCTAGCTGTACTAAACTTTCTGTCCCACAGGTACATAGAGATGCCAGAGCACAAGAGGAAAAAATGGATGGGGCCTAATGATTTCCTGACTGAGCTGTAAGGTAAAAGAAGAAACATTTCACAGATATGATTTGTTAAATTTATCAAATTTGGTTCAATTATACTTGTATTTGTAATGAATAAGGCCACTTGTTTCAACAGGTCCCAGGGAAGTAACCACAAAACATAATTGTCTCTTTAATAAACTTCAATCTGAAGAACTGATTAAACAAAAATTATGCAAATTAGGCATTGTTTACTATATTTTCACTATTGAAACACAGGGATCTCGATAACAACAGATATGTTAAGTGAATGCCACTAAAGTAGAAATAAATTTAAGTGAATGCCATTACCGGAATAACTTCTGTTGTTATTTCTTGTTTGCTGAATCTGTAAACAATGACATGTGCAGAAACTCCTGCTACGCACAGCATCCTGCTTTCTGGACACCATGAGATGATCTGAATGGCATATGGATCTTCATCTACTATGTCAGTGCTTGGCCTATCTTCTTTATTTCGAGATTTTTCAAATACTTTAGCTGTTTTTAATTTGTATAGTACTTGCAAAGTTACTAGGAATAAATTAAGAAATAAACTTGGTTATATGTTTAAATGAAATCATTTTGAGGAGACTATTTCTCCATTTAGAAATAGGACTATTATTCAAGGAAAGCAATTCTGAAAGAAAAAATAGGAATATTATTCAAACAATGCAATTCTAAAATAGAGGTTATATTGCAGGGTGTTTTAAGTTTCATTAATTTGGTTGACATCAAATATCAATGCACAGAAAGAGCTGTGCCTGAGCTGCATTTATTGTGACAGAAAGATGTTCCACCTTATAATCTCTAGTCTGAGTCTCAAACATAATTTTTAACAAAAATAAAGGGTTTTCAGCAAAATGAGTACTTAATTTTATATATTAAAAGAATTGTTAATTATTATATGGCACTAAGATAGAATGCATAATCAAAAATTGTTGAGTTTTAAGTCCTATTCAAAATAGACCATTTTGTCACCACTAATTTAAAATATATTCATTTCATTTGGATCCAAGCAAGACTGAGCAATATTTTAACATTCAAACAAATAAAGAAAAAAGAGACAAGTAATGTCAGTACTATGCCATTCATATTATGCTGTTCTTATAACAGCTTTTATATGTTAAATGGCTTTGTGTGTGGGGGGACTCGGGGGAGAGTAAGAGCCTTATTGAAGGTGGTAAATCACTCACTTGCAGAGGCATCCCAAAACTTGACCGATCCATCTGCATGCCTATTAAAATATGAAATGTTTTTAAAAGTATGTTTAGAAATTAAAGAGTAGTGAGATTTACTTAGTTATGCTAAATTTATATAACAATTATACAGCTTTATAGTTATTGGTTTCTTAGCATTGACATGTTATTAGCTCAACAACATAATAAGCAAATTATTGTGCTTAGAGTCTTAGATGCAATATTACAAGTATCTTTGTAGTCTGAAGAGAAATTAGACTTGCTTTTTCTTTCCTTCCAACTTAAGTGGGGAGAATTTTTTTAACCCCTATGGAGTATAGTTGTTGAATGTTGAGATTTAACTAATATGCAAAAAGAATCCCTTCTTTTTATACCATTTTAGAATCTAGAAGGATTAGTTGTCCTTGGTCTCATTAATCATTTAAGAGTTTGGAGCCTTTTTGTTCTGTAGAATAGGGCAAACCAAGGCTACAATCTCAACACTTACTAGAGAATAAGCTCTAATCAATTCAAACAAGATTGTTTTTAAATTGCACAAATTGCACAAGAAGTCAATCCTATCTGTATTGTTCTCAACTCTATTTTTTTGAATACACTAGAATGAACAATGGAATCTACTAAGACATAACTATAACACATACATTATAAACAAGATTTTCAACACGTAGTAGTGTTCTGTTTGGTACCTCCTATTTTATTACTTACCCAGTAATAATAATCTCTGGATAACTCTGTGTGACCAAACCCCAATTTCCACCATTGACAGGCCATTCCTATTAAAAAAAATAATTAAATCATAATAACAATTGCCCACCAATATATAAAGAACAGTACTTCAGAATATGATATTAGCACTTTTTTTACCTTTTTACTATAGCCTTGACGCTTTTGTCGTGCACCCACTGAATACAGTGCTGGAATAAGGTCTACAGGGCAATCAGCAAAATATTCACAACAAGTGACTGGAGATTCATGTATATTCAAGGGATATGGATTCTCAAATATAGGATACCTTTAATGAGGTGTTAAAAAGACAAGCATTGTTATGTTTTACATATTAAATTTGATACTATTCAAACTATTTTTCAGTGATAAAAATATTAAATGAGAAAAAGAAATGAATACTATTATGAGAACAAATATAGCACTTGAAAAACATAAACATATGGCTTTTTGGCACAGTAACATCTTTGAAGCATAATCACTTACCATTACTAGTATTATATATTGATTTATAGTTGTTTGATTCACATGTACATGTGTTCATTTACTGGTTGTATGTGTAGGCATGTATATTGCATCTTGTGTCAAGGATTTGTGTATCAATTTGTAAGAAAATATGTGTATGAAAAATGGAGTACAAGAGATCTATTAAAAGTGTATCAGAGAAACACATAAGGTTTTATTTTGGAAGATTTCAGTTAATGAAATACATTAAAAATGTAAGCTTAGAGACTTCTAAGAAGGCTCAAAAAAGAGAAAGATCGTCAAAACTGGTCTTAAACTCTGTGGTGGTACTTAAAATATGAGTTGGTTTCCATGTGTGTAAATAAATAAAAATTTTAAGTTCAGAAAGTGAACAATAAAATTTGAATTTGTTTAACCCAAATCTCTGGAAAAACAAGAAGAAAAAAGTATTAAAAAACTGGATGCATTAAAATGTCCCTCTTTAGGATATTCTTCATCCTATTATTATTATTATTTATTAAATATAAAAAATTAATTAATTAAATAATAATAATAATAATAATAATAATAATAATAATAATAATAATAATAATAATAATAATCCATATCACACAGGAAAGTTTTAATTACAATTTTCTTTGCGATTACAAATGCTGATACCCATCAGCATTCATGTTTACTTTCAACCAAGTATATTTAGATAAAATTAAAATGTTTATAGCATGTCATGTAGTTACTATAGAAATGAGTTCACTAAATTTAATGCCAAAACTTCATTAAAATCTTTTTCTTCAAGGAGTCCAATAAACCTAGTTCATAAAAAATTAACCACTATAGAAACAGTATATTGTTAAACACGAGTAAGGAAATAAGCAAGAAATAGGTATCTCCATATTATATATTTATCTTACCCATTTTGTGCAAGGTCAATAACCACTAAATCTTTTTCTAGGAGAACAACCACAGCGTATGGCTCTTGGAAATCTAAAGAAGAGATACAAATATTCAAAGAAGACCAATTAATAATTCACATTTGGTAAATATTTAGCCACTGTTGATTTCACACAAAGACTGTAATAAGATACCAATAAAGCATTAACACAGAGATCATTTCAATTTGAATATTGTGAATAAATGTCAGAAAATATCAGAATAGTATTTTAGTATTTTACTTACTCATGAATTTTTATCACTTAATCTAGGACAGATCCAAGAGATCTTACACCTAATATCTATTCAGCAGTTTTCAAATAAATTGAACAAGACCTCCCATTATTCCAAAACAGCATTGTCATATTAAGTAGAAATAATCAGAATCACAATCCTAAATGTCTGGAAAATGGTATGATTTTCATAGATGATTGCAAAAACATTTATGTATGGTATTATCAGAAACGGAAAGAAATTAAAAATGATAGTGAATGTGCATTATTACCCAGATGCTTACAATGTTTAATCTTAACTCTGTATCAATTAACCCATTGTCCTTTTCCAAAAATCTCTTTATAAGATGTTAATCTAATTAAAAACACCTGATATTACATGACTTTAACTGTCTCACTGTTCTAACAACAGAAATTATCAAATTAAATCTATGTATCATATTATTCATACGAATACTTCCAGTCACTATTTTGTCATGCACTGAAAACATTATTTTACTTTTTTAATCTATTCATTTACTATATTTTTAAAAAATCACCTTGCAGTGAAATGGGTGGCAAACAAATTTAATAAATAAATAAAAATAAATCTGAACTGGAAATGCTATTTTACATAATCTAGTTGTTTTCAGAAATGTTGGAACTTTCAGAATTGCAAGCTAACATGATTGGAATATTCTGAAGTTTAGTTCCATCATTTCTGTGGGATGTTGAGTGGAGAATGTTGTTAATAAAGAATGTAATGAAGGAATTCTGGAATTATAGAACAGAGAAAAGAAAAATAAAGAACCCACCACTGGGGTATGGAGTTTCACACAGGGTTAGAAAATCTACTATTGAATAATCCATTTCTAGAACAGCAGTACTCTTTCCATGCATAACAGTTAAACAGGGTCTTCTTCCAACAGTGTCATATGATAAGCCACCTGACAAGATGATAAAAGGCTCTCTGAAAATCAAGACAAATAAATAGTTAAGCCAATGAAAGATAACATTAAAAAACATGGAACACTGTTGGATTTAGTGGAATAATATATTAAGAACTCTATGTGCTATGCCTGCTTGTTATACAATATAGGCTTGCCATATGGACTGGACTGGACCATATTAAAACAAAAACAAAAAACTGAAAAAAACTGAAGTGCACTGATTTATGAACAATTAATGGATACTTTTTTTAAAGAAATCTCTTTCAAGCTATAATTTGAGCAGTTGAAGAATGTGGTATGTATTTTTGTATTCGTTTAAGGTTTTGTTGTTATTGTTGTTGTTAGTTGCAAAGTCGTGTCCGACCCATTGCAACGTTCCTCCAGGCCTTCCTGTCCTTCTGGAGTCCATTTAAGCTCACACCTACTGCTTCAGTGACTTCATCCAGCCACCTCATTCTCTGTCGTCCCCTTCTTCTCTTGCCCTCAACCTTTCCCAGCATTAGGCTCTTAAAGTTTTGTACAGCTGCCTTAAACATATCTTATGTAATGTAACCCTGGATGACTCACAAGCAATAATAAAACAGTAAAAGCAATAATAATAATAAAAAACAAAAGGAAAACCTAGTGCCCAAACACAGCACATTCCACCAAACTCAAACTGTAGGGAGTGGGCTTCCCTGGGCTTCATATCTTAGTCAAGGATTGAGCAGAACCAGTCCTTTATCAAAGAGGGACTCCATCTAAAATGTACTAAACTTATTAAAATGATTGGTTCTATCCACTATCCCATTAATATATTTCCATACATGAAATGGAACTTGCTCTTTTTCTGTAACTCCCATGCATCAATAAATTTGGGAATATCACATTTGGGGATTTAAACTTTCCAGATATGTAACAATTTTGATGGCGATATATTTATGGATGTGTGTATATGTTTTAAGTATATAAATTTGGAGGATTTTTTTAACTACATAAAACTGAAGAACTCATGAATACATACAATTATTTCTGTATTTTGAATGCTTATTAAATATTTTTAAATATTTGACACATCTTAGTTTGCAAAATGTAGGCTGGATTCGGACACAGCAAAAAAAAAGTCCATTTATAGGAAGGCTTCAGCTCAGGGAACATTTTAGATGCAGGAAGGGAGATCTAACTTTTGCTTTTCCTCTGAGGCCTCCAAGATTTGGAGAGATGGAAGATCATTTCACTCAATGTGGGAGAAGTTGCAGGAATATGCAGAAAAAAATAAGGAATCCACAGAAGTTGTTTTCTTTCTTTCTTCCATTAAAGGCGCTCTATCCAAGGCAAATCTGGATCATACACTCCATCTTTAGACAGAGTAAATATCCAATCATCATTAAATAATTGTGGCCCAATTCTTACCCAATTCTGGTTGTTTTGTATTCCACTTTAAGAATAGGTTTACACGGTTCTGGCTTCTTTCCATCTTTAACCTGCTTCCCTAAAACAAAATATTGCCTTATTTTTATTTAAAATTGATTTGAAAGTTATCAGAATCTTAGAAATTACATTATGATCTTAACAATATTTCCATGTATTAGAAAAGCAATATGTTCCATATGTTAGAAAATGGTTCAAGATTCATTATTCATACGGGTTAAGGCTCATGCAAAAGACCTATTGAGAACAATCATCCCTATTCACAACTTCTCAGGGTAATTCCTTATTATTAGAGTGGATGGGAAATTGAAATTAGGTAGGAGGTGGTGGCTAGGTGTTCCTAAAATTTAAATGGAGCATCACTGCTACAGTGAATAAATTATGGCTGTAATGGAACCTACCCGTTATGGTCCTTAATGTTAATTGAATCACTTTAAACCAATTAACCCCATCCTTCCTCTCCCTAATGCATTCATTAATTGAATGCACAGGTCATTGAGTGCGCATGAGACACCTCAGGGATGGGAAAGACCATGGGGGGGTCTAGTGCAGAAAAAGACCACCTGACTCTGGCCACCCAAGGCATCTCTGCACCCATTGAGATATCTCATGCTCCCCTTCCCACCCCTAAGGGTCCTCATTGCTGCTTCCTCTGCCTACTTTGCACTTACTTTTCAAAGATCGGCAGAGCTCAGGGCTACATGGCAGAAAAATGGCCGTCTTCTCAGATGCTGGTGAAGCTGTTTTCTTTAGATCTTGTGTTCTTCCATCCCCCTTTGCAAAAGCTTTTGGTTTGGAGAACGGAGGCCTGCAGGGGCAAAGGGGATGGAAGCCTTTGAGGGTGTGATCTCGTGCCCCTGCAGACGTCCATTTGCGAAAAGCTTTTGCAAAAGGGGACGGAAGCCTTTGAGGGTGCGATCTCACGCCCCTGCAGCCTCCATTCTCCACAGTGAAAGCCTTTTGCAAATGGCACGGAAGTCTTTGGGGGTGCAATCTCGCACTCCTGCAGGCCCGTCATCTGTGTAAAAAAGCCTTTGCAAAGGGGACAGAAGGGTGTGCAAAAGCACAGAATCTAATGAAAACAGCTTGACCAGCATTTGAGAAGATGGCCGCTTTTCTGCCACGTGGCTCTCAGCTCTGCAGATCTTCGAAAGGTGAGTGATCAGTGATGGGATGGAGAGGAGCCGGTGGGCTAGCATTCCAGGGCCAGTGCCTGTTAGGACCCCATGGAAGGGGATAGGCAAGGGGCATGTTGCAGCATCTCTGTGGTCAGTCATAAAGGTGAACGACTGCTGTGGTGATGCAACATTTGTAACTCTGGGACTGGATTGTAAGTACTTTTCAGAGTGGTATAACTTTCAGAGTGGTATAACTTATAGCTAAGTGAACTGTTGTAATTCGACAACTACTTGTACTTCCCATCTTTCAAAGGATTCTTTGCGTTCAACTGGCTAAAGAGACTATGCACTGGAAAGAAGGATCAGGAAAATCTGTTTAGTCCAGTATTGTTATAAGTGTTCAGAAGTGGAGTCATCCCCATGTATTTTATAAGGAATGAGCATTTATCTAAAATAACCTTCAATAATTGACACATTCAATTGAATAGAATTTAATATAATATATACCTGGAAATGGCAAAGAATAAATAATCCTTTTTCCTCACACTAAAACTATACTTCAATAAAGGTATTATGTATTAGAACAAAATTGAACTCAGTATTAGTATTTAAATGCAATGAAATATTGTAATACTTTTATACGTAATAATGATCTACAACCTAATTCTGAATCATATTTGCTTTTAATTTTTAAAAAGATAAATTAGGTTTAACAGTAAACAATATATATTGCAAGATTGGCCATATGCAAATGGTGATTGCTGTTATTACTTATATTAATTTCTTATCTGATAATATAGCACTGAAAAATCTTTTTGTACATATAATATACAAATATTCTGTAATAATCTAGGCCAGGGGTGTCAAACTCAATTTCATTGAGGGCCACATCAGCATTGCGGTTGCCCTCAGGGGGCCGGGTGGGCGTGGCCTACTGGATGGGCATGGCTAGAGTGCATATGGCCTACTTGATGGGCGTGGCCAGCTCTACATCGTTCGCATCAAGGGTGCCTATGGGGGCCTGGGCAGGAGTGGGACAGATCTGAGGGTCTCTGGCAGAAGGAGGGTCTCTGGGCCAGGGTCAAGGCAGTGGGGGCCATTCCCTCACTGTTTCCAGGATGGCTTCGTAGGCCACATGAAACCACTTCGCAGGCCGGATCTGGCCCCCGGGCCTTGTTTGACATGTCTGATCTAGGCGCATTTATTCACTGTAGGCACAATCTGGGGGCAAATTCATTAGGATTTATTATTTATTTATTAATTTAATTTGTATACCACCCTTCTCCCGAAGGACTCAGGGCGGTGATTACTTCCAGATATGCATAGAAGTGCAACCTAACTATAACGTACTAACATATTAAATACAAAACACATACACTGTAAACTTACCATGGGGAGTGATTGTCTGCAATGGCTTAGTAGGGTTCCTTACATTCCATATAGTCAAGGTGCCATCTGAATGGCTACATATAAATTGCTTTCCTTCATGATGCCAATTTACAGAATGAATTGCCTGAGCAAAACAATAATAATTTAAAATATTAAGAAATATAAAATTAATTAAATTCAGTTACTAAAACAGCATGGCAAAGTAGTCACAGGGTTATGGCAGCATTTTTTTTCTGATGAACATATTTTATTAAAAGGCACAACCTCCTGTGGCTGCAGCTCATGTCATTAGATGGATCTGATGACGTGAATGCAGCTCACAAATGCTTACATATTTGAACAAAGTCTGTTAGTCAGAAAAGGTGCTGTCAGATTTTTCTCACTACAGACTAATATGGCTTTTCTATTATAATATCTAAAATTAAGTATGGAGGAAACTAACAATAAATTGAACATAATATGCATGCACATGTACATAATATGCGTAAATACCTCCAAGTAGTTAAATTTGGCATAAAATAATATTTTAATACAAAATTAATTCTCAAGGAAAAGTCTCTGCGTTTAAAGGACACATGTATTATTTATGCAGCTATATCAGTTATATCATTTAATGTCATCTTAGTTAATCATTTAAACTGTTCTAGTGCAAATACTTTGCACTGGTAGAAATTAGAAAAGTAAACCTATATTCATTTACAAATGGTTGTTTATCACAGCCTGATAGATTGCAGCATATTCTGTGCCTTTTATATTGCATAAGCAATATAAATATTACCACCTCAGTTTTACACTTGTAGGTTGTCAGAAAATTACGATGGTCTGGTAAAATTTTATTTTTTGCAGTAATATATTTGCCCTGACCCATCCCACTTAGCTTCTGAAAGATATTTTTAGTTAGTTGTTAAGACCATTATATGCACACTTACTTCCATTTTGAAAACCAACTTTTAAAACCTCTCTTACATCATGAATACAAGAATTTGATGTATCAATTATAACTGCATTATGTGATTATCTATGAAGCATTTAATTCATAAAACTCATAAAAAGCTTAATTAGAAAAAGTCACAGCATGTTAAACACACACACAGTTCATCAACCTTTATGGATAATTGGAAAATAGGCTGATTTTATATAGCAAAAAGCAACCTGATATATACTACAGTGAGAATCATTGTAGAAAAAAAAATCTGCAGCTGAATAATATTTGAATGTTATTTTAATAAAGTTTGAAACAAATCTATTTTCTAAACATATTAAAATGATTCATTAAACCATAATAAATAAAATATGTAGCGTATTTACTACTAGTCTTAAACTGAAGGTTTGAAGCATTACCAATGTTTAACAGAACAAAATGGTAACAAGTTTATCCGCAGCTAGAAGCAACAGAATTCTTAAAACACTGTATGTGGAACAAGATGCAGCTACAAATAAGAAAAGAAGCATCACAAAGTTTCCAGTGTTCTTCAAAAATCTGTACTATGACTTTAAAATAAATACATGCAGGGTTTTTTTTTAAAAAAAACACCTTTTTTTTCTAAAGCCACAGATTCTTTACACAGTACATTTTTAGAATATTTTTGATATGCACCTAATTTAGCTGAGGTAGGCTTTAATAGATCTAATATTCCTAACAGATTACATTTGACTACAGAACATTGATGTTTATAAGCAGTCTGTCTTCTCAGGAAATTCTATCCCTAAAGTGCTCTTCTCACTTTAAGAATCTCAATACGAAATCCCATATTTTGTAACCTACTAATACATTCAAATTTCATAAGGAGGACCCAGATTGTTGGGGGCAATTAAGCTGACTTTGTAATAATGCCGCTTGGGTGTGTGTGTGTGTGTGAAAGCCCTAATAAGCAGGCATATACATAGAATGAAGGCTACTGCTAAGCTTGTAAGCCGCCCTGAGTCTTCGGAGAAGGGCAGGATATAAATGGAATTAAAATAAAATAAAAAATAACTATATAATTGCCAAACTACATTATAGTCATGTGAAAAAGTACAACCTCTTTGAGTTTTATGGTTTTATGTATCAGGACATAATAAAAATCATCTGGTCCTTAGCAGTTCTTAAAAGTAGGTAAATACATCAGATGAATAACACATATTATACCATGTCACCACTTGTTTTACAAAAAGAAAGTTAAAATGGAGATGCCATGTGTGAAAAACTAAGCACACCCTTACTATTTCCCTAGGTATAAAGAGACTTAGTTGTAGCCAGGTGCTGCTATCAACTGCCCTTGATTAACTGATTATCAGCAAGTGTGACTACCTCTCTCTATAAATGCCTATGTTTTAGGAGTTTGCTGGTCTCCAGCATTGAGATGTGTGTTAACACAATGCCAAAGAGGAAAGACATCAGCAATGGCCTTAGAGAAGCAATTGTTACTGCCCATTAATCTGGGAAGGATCATAAGGTCATTTCCAAACAATTTAAAGTCTATCCTTCTGCAGTGAGGTAGATTGTTCACAAGTGGAAAATATTCAAGACACTTGCCAATCTTCCTAGGAGTGGACATCCCAGTAAATTAACCCCAAGGTCAGACCATGCAATGCTGAAATTGCAAAAAAATCCAAGATGTACATCTCAGAATCTACAGGCCTTAATTAGCATATGTGTGATGTGATGCCTCTCTAGTTGTTGTTCAGAGGTAGATGAATCAGTCCCAGGCACCTCAGGAGGAGAGTTGGTCAATGGCTCTGGCAGCTGGCTGAGAGTGATTTGGCTGAAGCACAGCTGCAAGACAGCCCTGAGGCTTCAGGTGGGGAGAGCACACAGCTGCAACTGGTTAGTGATGATAAGGTGCTGCCTTTTGCACTTGATCTGAGAACGTGTAGGGCAGAGAAAAGGCAGGAGCAACGAAGTGGGCCAAAATTCCTCCACAACAATGTGAGAAACTGATAAAATCATATCAAAAATGTTTACTTCAAGTTATTGCTGCTAAAGGTGGTTCTACAAACTACTGAATCATTAAGGTGTATTTAATTTTTCATACATGGCTTCTCCATTTTGGCTTTCTTTTTGTAAAATAATGATGACATGGTATAATATATCATATGTTATTGATCATCCGAGCTTATATTAACCTACTTTTAAGAACTGGTAAGATCAGATGATTTTTACTATGTACTGATATGTAACACCGTAGACCTCAAAGAGACAGTGTACTTTCTTTTTCACATGACTGTATATACATTCTGTTATATAAATCACTAAGTTGTAAGGAGAAAAAAGATCAATTCCACATCTTGTAACAAAATATGTTGTGTTAAGAGAGCCCAATTCATTTAGCTTTACCCAATTTTATTTGTGAATTGATAAAATATTTGCTACTCACCTACTGAAGTATTACTATGACTTTTTCTATGTGCTAAATGTCAATTAAAGGTGATGACAAGACCCTGATACCAAGTTGCTTAGGAATGTTTTTAGTAAAGGAGTGTTAATAAGACAAAGGTCTTAGCCTACCTTGTAATCTTTAGTTGAACAGTGTTACTATGGCTACTGAAGATATATGCATGATGTTATTCTTAATGATTAGTTTATAAGGTTGTGTGTTTCTATAACTGGCTCATGGCAATATATGCTCTTCAAAATTGTATAAGAGCCTACTCCAACCTGGAGTGTGCCCATTTAGAACTTGCTTCCAGGTAAGTTTTTATTTGCAAATAAAACATCCCCTCCACCATTCCAATGTGGTTCATTGGGCCCGCACACCAGGTAAAAGGACCTGAGCATTCTGGGACATTTGTTTACACAAAATGCCTATATTGTATACTACAATACTCTACATATTATAAATACCACCATTATCCAATTAGGAAGGACAATCTTATATTAATAGTTTTGTTTGTTTCTTTTACTCTTACACATCTCATTTAAGATAGCATCTGTGCCTGTTGATCATACTTTTCTATGTTATTTATACATTATTTCATTTTCATTGACATTTATATAATTAATAGAGTCAAACTAAAATTATCTAACATACCTTCGTTCTATTACTTTTGGTTCTCAAAACATCAAAAAGTTTTAATACTAGTCTCTGCACGCTGAGCATTCATTGCATGACAAGAGACACTAAGTATAACATTAATCAGGGGGAAAAAGAGAAATAAAACTTACCAGCACCCAACAATAGTAAAAACAATCTCTTTTGCTTTTGCATTATTGGGGATGCCTTTCACAAAAGAACAAAGAGAAGAAACCTTTTGGGCAGAATATTTTATTTTCTTCTGCAATCTTTTTTTAAAAAAATTCTGAAGTGTTTCTACAAAATTTCTGTCATTTGACATGCAAGTTTATTTTGTGCTACAGATTACTACAGCTATCCATGACTTATTGTTGCAAGTTAACAGTTTTACACAGTTACAACACTATGCCTCCTTCATTCCTGTTCTAACTACAGAAGCATTAATTCTCATTTTTCAACTTGCAAGAAAATATAGCCTCTCCTCTGTTAAGTCTCTGAGGAACAATGGTATAATTTATATGTAAACCAAAACAGCAGTTGATATATGGAAAGCCCCTCCTCCCCCAATCCATTTGTACTTGTAAAACACCCTCACCAATTGCTGTTTACTACATAGTTGCAAACGGTTGCTGATACTTAACTCCTTTTTTCTGCAATGATTTACTTCTGCCTTTTAGCTACAATGATGTCTGCCATGCCATCTAATTAAAAAGTTTACATTAGGGTATGCTACTCTCCTTTCTTATCACCTGCAGAGTACCTGTAGTACAGACTTCAGTAGATAGTGCAGGGCACAATAGCCAACTGAGGTAGAAGAAAACAATTTACCCAACATATACTATCCATAATCTGGCGGTTTTGAAAAGGGAAAGAACTGAGAACTGATACAAAATACATAGCATTTCATTCGTCCAAAATTCTTTGCAATGAGAAATTATTTACTTTCGAGGTGAGACTAGTTTGAGATAGATGCAGTTTTTCTACAGCATAATGAAGTAGATTCTACTCTTGTTTCTCCAAACTTTATTTATGAAGGGAAATTATTACATATGTAGAATGAAAACAAGAATATGCAAAAACAATTTATTGAGTCCTTCAACAAATAAACAGTAATTTGAAAATAAATATTAAAAGGCAATCTCAAAGAATGCAATGATCTAATATAGCCAATAGAATCCTGGAGAACAAATCTCTTGAGAGAACTAGAACAGGGCAGTATACACTGTATAAATGTGGAAAGTAACTGTTTATAAAGTCCATAATTCCTTTTTTCGAATTGTAGATGCTGTTGGTACAATCTGACAAACAAGCAGATCTTTGGTCACTACGATCATCAGAAAGATTGTTTTAAACATCATTACACTTGAAAATAGGGATGAGTAGAATATTGGAAGTATATATTTTGCTTCTATCTGTGTCATTTTTAAAATAAAATTAAAATTCACTAATTTGGGGAGTAAAGTGTTAATTTATTTTTCTACAGTACATTCTGCATTTCTATTTCCTAGTAAAAGCTGGTATTTTAAATGAAGAAAAATTACTATGTTGTAATTTGAACTATTATTGCAACAAGAGTGTAAGGTTTAATGTTTCACTAGTTCAGGGGTAGGCAACCTTGGCTCTTTTGTGACTCATGGACTTCAACTCCCAGAATTCCTGAACCAGCATGGCTAAGCATGGAAACCCCTCCCTTTCCCCTCAACATGGCTGGCTCAGGAATTCTGGGAGCTGAAGTCCACGAGTCACAAAAGAGCCAAGGTTGCCTAACCCTGCACTAGTTGCATAAGGAATGCTACAAGCAATCTTATTTTGGATCTTTTTAGAATGTGCTATGTTGATGTGTAAAATGCAGGCTTAAAGGTAAGCATTTCCAACTTATATTGCATAGACTAATATTTTAAATTCAAGAATTTTCTGACCATTTTTAAGATTCTTCAATCATAGGACTTGATAAAATTTCTAAGGAAATTAAATATGTGTGGTATGTCCTTTCTAATAAAGCTATAAATACCTAACCTATTACACTCACTAACCTTTGGATGTAGGGCATCCAGTCTTGGGGTACAGCAGAGGGCCACATTAGTGACATCACACATCACAAATAGGCTTCTGCCTCCTGAATGGACTGAAGACCCGCCATATGATGTCCTAAAAAAGGAAAATATTTTCTCTCTTTTACAGAATGCTCCCTTAAAATAGCCAATATGCTCCTTGCTTTGGAGTGTTCATGGTTACCAAGGCAGCATCTACTATGAAATACCAGAAATTGGAATTTCTGTTTAAATATCATGCTGATTAAACAAGATGAGAACAATTTACCATCTTAATACTTAGGTGGGATTTAATATGGCTTCAAGTGGGAGTGTAACTGTTCTTATGGAAATGTTAAGAGTAAAGAGTCTTCTTTTAATAGAAAAGAGTACAATACAGTTCCATGTATATGTTTATATACACTATATATACATATTGGTACAAATATGTTTAATTCAGGAAACACAAAAGTGATTCAGAGAGGGAAATCAACATTATGGATACTATAAATAAATCAACATTTGGGGGGGTGTCAGCTTGGAGGAGCCTTCTCTCTGAAGGATTGGGCTTCCAAAATTATTTGTTTCTCATAGAGATGGGCGAGATGGCAGCAGCCCGAAATCTTTTTTCAAACTATCATCTCTGCCTGTTGCCTATTAAATGATTAATCTGTGACACCGAATTGTGACCTCTGCTAATTGCCAGTTTTGTTGGAACCCAATTTAAAAAGTTGGTTTTAACTTTTAAAGGATTACATGATTTGCTGCCAAGTTACTTGAAAGACTGCCTTAACCTTATCAGACTGTTTATACTTTCTCATCTGAAATAAATCAGGGTGCTTGCTAAATGGGAGAGAATTTCCTTTTTCCTCCATGCCTATAGGAGCTCTGGAATACTTTACTAACTGAAATTGACCAAGCCCATCCCTATAGCCTGTTTTCTATTTCCTTTTCTTCGGAATTGGTTTTAAATACTTAGGGGTAAAATGTCCATTTTTTATGATAACTACCTTTTATGATATATTGCAATTAATTACTGCTAAAATTTCATCCTATGATCAACACTGGGAAGCGTTTATATCTTAAACTGCAACCTAAATATGTTAAATATATACTAGTCTTGCATGAGCCTTAGAAAAAGGTCACTAATTTTTCATAATATTTAAAATATGACTTATGCAGTTAATTATAAAAATGACAACTTTTATTTCATAAAGAATCAAAAATGTGGTGTGCCTCCCTTCCTTCCTCACTTTTTCCTCATAAATGTTTTGTACCTTCCTGATGATAGGAAAAGCCATCACCTACAGCCAACTGAGGTCTTTGCTATCTAGAAGAGGTGTAGGTTTAAGTCCCCCTAGAAAGAACCTTCCAAGGATGTCAGGGCAAGGGTCAGAAAATCTTACAGGTAATAGGTTACAGTTCTGAAAGTAGACTTGTGTATCACTGAAAAAGATGGTATTTTATAAGATTATCAAACCAATATATTTTAACAAAACTTCTATGAGCTCCCTGTCCTTTATTACCTACAGTGTATTTGCTATACATTTTGCAAAATGAATTAAGCAATAGAGTTTCTGCCATCAGTACTTTAATTATTGTGTCCAGCAAATATTCGCCTACCTAATTTAACTTACCTGAAATTTAAAAATAAAACATTTAAGAAAAAGAGCTAGACAATCTAACTCCAAAATTAGAAATAAGCTGATGAAATAGCAAAATATAATAAAGTCAAAATGAAATATTACTAATTGAACTAATATAATAGAAAAAAATTTGTAAAATCCATCTATCAAGGAACTGATTCTCATATGCAGAATGCCCAGTTTGGATCTAATCAGATTTTTAAGTGATAGATTTCTCTCTCTCTCTCTCTCTCTCTCTCTCTCTCTCTCTCTCTCTCTCTCTCTCTCTCTCTCTCTCACACACACACACACACACACACACACACACTAAAAGACCTATATTATATTCCATATAATTCCATTTTTTAAAAAAGATTAAAATCCTTGTTAATGACTACATACATGCTGTCATTCGAGCATAAATGAACTCAAAACGTTTTAGGCAACAATTCTATAGATACTTATATGAGAATAAACAACCATAGTGGTTCTTGCTTTAGGGGACATATATTCTATGAAGTTAGTCTTAAGATTCTACATTCTGGAATATGCCGCAGCTGAAAGATATTTAAAGCTTATTTGAAGTAAGTGATGTGAACACCTATTTACCTATAGCAGAAAAGCAAATGTTTAAAATTGGAAAACTACTATATAGGTGGAAAATTACAGATGAATGAAATTGTTATTGATGAACAGTATAAGAATTCACTAAACAATTTCTAGTAGGGCCATCCAGCCAGTTTGAAAACATCAAATAAGAGGTAGTCAGATAATGTTTTAGGAAAACTGTTCAATAACCCTTGTCATTAAGAACATTTTACTAATGTTTAGCCTCAATCTTCTTTAATTGACATACATTAATCTTGTCCTTCTTTCAGTTTCAATAGAGAACAATACACACTGTTTTCATATTTCCTCTTAATTTTCTATTTGTAAGCTAAACAAATTACCATTCTTCATAAGGCTTGATTTCCAGAGCCCTCATCATTCTGGTACATATCCTGTGAACTCAGTGGAGGGTCTCTGTATCCTTTTAAAATGTATTGCCCAAAGGGGAATAAAGTATAGTTATAACTCGGCATTCGATGTATCAAAACTCATTGAATTTGGTATTCAACAAGTTTTGAAGCAGAAATCTTGTCCCAGCACTTGTCTTTCTCCTGGTAATCAACATGCAAGAAAGAAGTTGCTGATGTTGGCTGCCTCATGACTCACTATTTCTTCTGGCCGAAATAGCAGGTCACATGGTAAGTCACATGGTTTCTTCAGTACCCGTTGGTTTTAGTATTCAGCATGTCTTCCGGAACAAATTACTGATGAGGACCAAGGTACAACTATACTCCAAATGTGGTTTAATTAACAGAGTTCACAGTGTACTACCGATCTGGATGTAACGTGCCTTTTTTAGTTGCTACACCATACAGATTGCTTACATGTACGCCCATTCTTCAGTTAGTGACTGTTCACAAATACCATGGAAATTAAAAAAAATCATTTTGTGACCAATGCATGCAATTACCACAAAATGTCATGCACCTGACAACAATGCATGCTGGAGGAAAAATAACACTGGAGTAGCTGTACAAAAGAACTTTATCTCTCTCTCTCTCTCTCTCTGTCATATGTTCATTTAGTGACCATTTTGCTTAGCAGAACTTGGTCACTAAATGAGAAGTGGATGTAACTAGTGCTACATCAATATTTCTAGATTTTGATCATATGCACTACCACAAGCCAGGTATTCAAGGATGCTGAATAGCATTGGAATGAGAATAAAATTTTCAAGGATTCCACTCAACATTCCCCCTACAATGATCAAAACCAATAATGAGGATATTTTGGATGCAGTTGTTCAACCAGCTGTAAATATCTCAAACTGTAATACCATCTAGTTCATATTTTTCTATCTTGTCCACAAGGCTATTTTGAATCTCCTAGTCAAATGCTTTACTGAGATCAAGGCATACAACATCCACAGTTTTCCTTTGCTCTAGTTAACTTTGAGTTGTTGGACTTCATGGCCAAGTATGAGCATTTCCAACACTTGCCATATTATGAGACAACCTGTATATGCAGTACTCCAGCCATTAAAAGTATTTCTCATATATTGTCAAATTCTCAATTATATGTCCCCATCCTTATTGGAAAGAACAGCCCACTGCGATCTGAACCATAATCATATTTTTCCTCTTGGGCTCAAATGTACATGCTGTATGCTGAACAGCTAAATTTATAACTAAGACAGCGATCCTACAAATCTGATACATTGAACAGATTGGGATTCCCTGTGAGGGAGATTCATCCATCTAATTACTAACTCGTGTTACCACATATGTATATGATATGTATTTTATCATTGTATTTCTCTCTATTTCACTCTGAAATTAGACTTATTGTATTTTATTTTACTGATACGATTGCAAGACTAATCAGTCAGTTAACTATTACTACTACATAACTAGTTTTTATGTGATAAAAGAAACAAAATTATCTGACAAAGCAATGCTGTTAAAAGTCACTTACTCTAGCTTAGTAACTAGTTTCTTGTCTGTATAGATATTAAATTGATTAATCCCTAATTCGTTAGATACTTCTTTTTCTTTTAAGTTGCAATTTTTATTATTCCCCAGGAACTTTCAAAGATTACAGTCAGAAATGTTAAGATAACCTCTGCAAGTTTTAAGATATCCATTTTCCTTATTAATGCTCACCACAAAATCCTATATACCAGGAAAAAATATGTCTGATAGTTTTGACCCTCCCACTTGGTTGGTAAGGGAGGGTTCTGAGAGCCCAAATTATGGTTTGGGCCGTATGAACTATCCCAATTACCTCATAGTCCAACTATACCGGGGGGAGGGGGGAGTTGGTTAAAACATATAATCTACTCTGTCTTCTATATATGAGATATAATTTTAGGTATTACAATTTTGCTTGTTGTTAGCTGCAAAGTTGTGTCCGACCCATCGCGACCCTATGGAAAATGTTCCTCCAGGCCTTCCTGTCCTCTACCATCTTCTGGAGTCCATTTAAGCTCACGCCTACTGCTTCAGTGACTCCATCCAGGAACCTCATTCTGTCGTCCCCTTCTTCTATTGCCCTCAAGTACTACAATACTTAAAGCCATTTGACTAACCTTTAAATTCCTATGTGAATCAATAAATTGAATATTTTCCTGCTTTACTGGGATGACTGTATCTATATTTCTTCCATAAATATAAGCAACAATGCTAAGTAAACATTTACTGAATAGTAATTCTTCTGCAAAATTTCAATACAGTCAACAAAATTACAGTATGACTCAAAACATGCCAGACTTTTTTTTTTTACCTCATCATGTGTGTATCTGTATTCCGCCTTCTTGGATTTGAGGTCCCATAATGCCACTGTTCCTGATTCAAAACCAATCAACAGCTGTAATAAATTACAAGTTGTATTAATGTTATTCTGGTACATAAGAATCAGTGCAACTCTATGGCTCACCAAATTACCATACAATTCTCTACTATAAGTGCATCTGCATGCCAGATAAATTAATATTTCAGTACGTTTTGTAGACAAATGATAACTGAGATCTCATTTGTTTGGGACATGCAATAATTGGATATTCTGATACATATAAATGGTATCCTAGGAAGTTTGTAAACTGCAGATGAGCTTATAAAGAACAAGATGCTTATCTGTGCTGTTGTGAATGGTCACCTCTCTAATCATACACATGTCCTTTCCATTATTGTAAACAATCTTACCCTGCTGCATCTCAGAGTTGTGTCTTTTCTGTGGTGGTACTAGTCCTATAGAACAGCATCACCCCAGAGATTAGGATGGCCATGATTCTGGGTGTTCTTCCACGTTTTTAGGCTATATGCATAGGTAAACTCTGCTGGCTAAACGTGGTTAAATTATTCTGTGTGGGTTGGACTGTATTTGTGGCATTGGCATTTAATAACTATCATTATTGTGGTTTTAACCTTTGGATGTCATTAGAGTCACTTTGGGGAGATGGGTAACCTTACAGATTATTTGAATGAATAAATATTCATTATGCACTTTCATAGGTGCTATTTTTCTTAATGCAGACACGCAGCGTGATTCCAGCCTCCTCCCCTTCACTGAATCCTAGAAACTGCCATAGCAACCACAGAAGTTTGAAAACTGCTCTGACAGATACCTGCAAAAAGCATAGGAAACTAAATAAAGAACTATAGTTAAAAAATAAGCAACCTGTTCTTTCTCTCATGAAATTTGTACAGCACCAACTTGCTAAACCAAGAAAGCAAATTATATGTCTGGAGAAAACAGAAAATAGTGCAACCCATTCAAAGGAAGATCTAATCTTGCTCAAGCGTAATTTATGCCTCAGCATTCTGTTAAAACAAAACATCTTAAAGTAGTTTTAGGCCACCCTGGAGTATGTTTCCTGGTCTGGTCTGTACCTTGGTGTTCAGCACATCCTTTCATAGTTTATTGACTCAAGCTGCTTTATCTGTCAAATATTAGATTAACTAAAACTAAGGCTAAAACATATAGGGAAAGGTTGCTGGAATTGGGTATGTGTAGTTTAACAAAGAGAAGGGTGAGGGGTGACATGATAGCAGTGTTCCAATATCTCAGGGGCTGCCACAAAGAAGAGGGAGTCAAGCTATTCTCCAAAGCACCTGAAAGCAGGAGAAGAAGCAACGGATGGAAACTAACCCAGGAGAGAAGCAACCTAGAACTAAGGAGAAACTTCCTGACAGTTAGAACAATTAACCAGTGGAACAACCTGCCTCCAGAAGTGGTGAATGCTCCAACACTGGAAGTTTTTAAGAAGCGACTGGACAGCCATTTGTCTGAAATGGTATAGGATTTCCTGCCTGAGCAGGGGGTTGTTGTTGTTGTTGTTGTTGTTGTTGTTGTTGTTGTTGTTGTTGTTATTATTATTATTATTATTATTATTATTATTATTATTATTATTATTAAATTAATTCTTATAGCATACAAGAAATGAACCTGTAAGAAGTTAAACTTAGTTTCAAAAATGGAATAGTCCTCTATAGTGCAGTTGCCCTCCTGGTTGATTAAGGCCTCCCAGTAGGTAATATATAATTGGATTCAAATGGTGTGAAAAGCTTCCTTGAAGAGGGGAGTGATATCTCCAGCTCTTAAATAGTCTGTGGTCCCTCCCCTTCTCAAAAAACCTTCCCAGGACAATTGTTATCTGGCATCCTTTTCCCGGAAAAGCTGTTGAAAAGAGTGCAACTGCAGAGGGCCCCCGGGTAAATAGATTATCCTGAATCCTTCCAATCGGCTTTCAGACCAGGATGTAGTACTGAGAAAGCACCAGATGCACTTTTAGATAACCTCTGATTGGTCTGGGATGGTAGTAATGTATACATCCTAGCCCATATTGAGCTCTTAGTGATTTTTGATACCATCAATCATGACATCTTTTGGGGATGCTTCAAGGTTTAGGAGTGAGTGATGTTAGCAAATATGTCAATTCTTCTTCTATAATTTCTTGAACTTAGCTGAGAGTGCAAAAATGGCCTTCAGGGTTTGAAGGCTATTTTAAGAATATACTGTATGACTTAAACTCTCTACATAACAATGATTCAGTAGAAAATACATCACAGTGTCTGTTTTACTTCATTCATTTTTTTTAGATCTAATTCATCTCCCCATGACACAGTAATTTTAATGGTAAGATCAATTTTTTCCAAGTCAGTTTTTAAAATATGAACTGAAACATTATCTTCCTAGAGTTGTTTAAAAATAAGTCAGGACTATATTACTTCCCCCCCCATACAGTTATTTAGCCTCTTTTGTAACTTATGGTAGGTAACATTTTCTCCTTCTGCAAACTATTGGGGGGGGGGGGTGTTTGTAAAAGCTGGAACTTAGCACAACTTGTATAACTGCCTTTTCAGTTCGTGTGGATATATGAAAGGTAAGTAGGTAGGTAAATAGGCAGACAGATATACACATATAGAGACAGTGAACCCATTTATTGTATTAATTTATGTGAAATATATAATTGTTTATTGTCCTAAGTGGAAGCTGAGCTGAAAAATGTTAGAAACTGATTTGGGGAAAATAAATTATTCCTCTGCACTTCTCTGCATTCAGTTTCTAAAATGGTTAGTCTCTTTTTTCTTCTTTTAGAAAGTAAGGCCTACAATTTCTTACCTTGTAACCAATTCAAAGTATACAACATAGTACTAAATTACTTATTACTAAAGTAGCTATTCGAAGATTTAAGAACTACTTAAGATAACAAAACATCATTAAGCACACTATCTTCTTAAACGTACCAATACAGTCTACAGCTAAATCACTGCATACTTGAATGAAACCCCTTATAAAAATATACCATGAATGTAAACAAACGTGACAAGGAAGATGATTTACAAATATAACAATTCATATACATATACAAAAACCAAATATAATAGAAAGCTGCATTTCCCTCCACTCATCTCATAACAATGCTGCCTAGGCTCTTCAATCTTACCTAGCAGCGAGCATTTCATTAGGCTATATTATCTGAAGATGATGCAGTTAGTAGTTCCCCAAAGGATGGCCCTGCTTTGTTCATAGTTTATCTCCACTGGGCTGAGAAAGTAAAGCCTTTACTGGTTAACTGCAAAGGCTGTTATTGCATATGACCAAAGAAAAGTAGACTTGCTTAAAGACTTTTAGTTTTAGATAGAATGGTTTTTGCTAGTATCTTAAATCAGCTCCAGTATTTCTACTGATAGACCTTAGTATGTACTATATTTTATTGAAATAAATAAATATGGATTGGTATAATGTAGTCTGTTCCTTTCCCCACATCTAACAGGATTTCAGGAATAAAGCAGCTTTTAATGATTCTAAGAATATTATTCTAAGAATATCATTCAAAAAGGACCAAGATTGAGGGGGGAAACTACTTACGAAGCACACAAAAGCTTAGATCTGTGCTTTAGACTAACCAATATCATTTTGGAATTTGAATTCTCAATCTGATTTTCCTGCTTATCAAAATGGTTTAAAGGCATATAGCATGAGTTCGTCATAAATACATACAAGATCATTTTTTAAATATAAAATCAGATATCAGAGAAGATTTTCTAATATTTAAGGTTTATCCTAACAAAACTACTCTGCACTATATTCCATTTCAGCTAATAAAACTGCACACAAACTGAATGAGTGACAAAAATAGAAAATTAGGCATTACCTATCTAAAAATATCAAACAAAAATTTATGTCAGAAATTTGGCTGATGTCTTCAAATTAAATTTGCTAGCCCAATTTTGTCTCAGCTTAAGGAAATCATCTTTTGACTGCTTTGTTATTTAATTAATAAGTAGATAATACTCTGTTTAAATTATTCGTCCAAAGGTAAAAAGAAACAAGGATCCTTCCCCTTCTGAAGGGAAGCAATATAATGAAGTGAATATGTACAGTATTATAAAGACATTTTACCTGAGTAGTATTGACATAGTTAAAAATCACAATGGAAAGACAATGTTGTCAAAATGAGTATTACTTCCTAGATAATATGTGTGCTTAGAAAGATTCCCATTGTTGTACCTTCAGAGTATTTCAGGTAAACTGATAAAATACTTGAAAATATTAAAAAAATAAAATTAAAAAATGGGAAGCATAAACTCATAGATTTTATTCATCTCAATTACAGCTATTATATGATGAAATGGATTATTTTCCTGACTTTCTACCTTACCATTGGCATGCATTATTTACATTATTTTTGGAGGAGTCTGGATTATTTAAAACAGAGAATGAGAGTATATTCAATTAAAACATGCTGATTTCACAATATGATCCAAATGCATTACAGCATCAGAAACTCCTGATTATTAACAATAACTATTGTTATTGAACTATACTTTGGAATATTCTAAATATTCTAAATAAAGAATTTTGTTAAGGTGGGTATTAGTTATTTACAAATTTTGAAATAAAGAACTAGAAACCCTATATTCCTAAATGAATAGTTAAGTATCTTAAAGATATTCTTTAGAAGAGACCAATTCAACAACTCATGAAAATCTGAACTATGTGGTCATTGAGAGTGAATGACTTGATGGCACACAATAGCTTTTCTCATTGGTTCACTCAAAAATTTTATAAAAGTTGGCTGTCAATTTCATTATGATCAAAGTAGACAATGGTGGGGGACACCTATGTACATACCATCAATTTAACCCACTGTTGTCCAATTGTCATTATTTCATTTCATTATTTTGTTAATATAATTTGGAAAAGAGCAATATATTTAAAGATGTTCATTGAACCTGGCAAAAAATTGGAATTCATCATTTTATGAATATTTATGGATTTACCAAACTTAGGATGTACCAAACAAGATTATTCTTTTAGTATGGAAAAATAGAAACACAGATAAGATGGTATGTGTTAATTGTCTATTTACTGAAGTAATGGAAATACTGATTATTATTAAAACTGAGTATTACTCTATGTGTTTCAGGTTTAGTACTGTGTTTCATAACTACTGTAGTTATATACATTATAACATGTTTCTGTTTTCTTAAGTTTTTCCTGTGTTTGGCTCTTTTTTCATATATTAAAATAATAAAAATAATCTAATGTTTTAAAAAGCAACCAGATGTTTAGATAATTGCTTACACTAATACAAACTATGCTAAAGTAAACATTTGAGCATTTATTAGAGTTTCCATTTGTTTTAGAAGCATAACATGTCAAAAGTACAATTATGAATAGTAAGTAGGCATACTTGTAAATAGCTGTTGGGGATATACAGTAATTGCCGAAAATACTTTGTTCTAACACTTGATATATGTAAACATGTAAACTGGGACATCCAATAAAGCATCTGTCATACTTTAGTGCTAAAGCACAATCGTCTTCAATATAATTTAGGTTTGGTTTAGTATGTTTTTTAACATACCTTGCCTTCATCCATTGGATTGTCACTAATATGGACAACAGGTCCAGGATGAGACTTGGATGACCTAAAAAATTTAAACAATATTTTTAAAAGCAAAAATACAGATATATAGAATATTACATCATTTACAGTGTAAACCCCAATACCATTATTAAGCAGACTGGCTTTCCATTAATGAGTCCAAGTGAAGGTTCCAGCCATATCTTAGAGCCCTAAAGAAGGAACAAGCAACTTTTTCCATCCCAGGATGGTCATGGAGACCACAGTGTATGTGGGCAGAATTGAAAGTGAAGATATTTTATCTGGCCTGGCCACCACTCTGTTGTTACTGCTACAGCGTTCCCACTTGCTAGCTCCCAGCTGCGCTCTACCAGTTGTATGACTGTGCTTTGACTGAAGTGGCAGTGGGTAGCCCAGCCCAGGTCCCCTCATGCAATAATGCCGCCTCTTCCTCAGGCTGCTCCAGGCAAGAGGTGAGCACTGTGTAGACATCGAAAAGTACTTTCTCTCATCCTCTTGAGGCTGCCAACCAACTGAAGAAGTGCACAGCAACTGCGCAGTTGGCCTGACTCAGCTTCTTCTCCCATCCTCTGAGGTGTGCTTATTTACATTTGATTTCTAATTTCTGATTGATTGCACATGGGTCGGACAGGGACAACCGAAGGACCTGATGTGGCCTGGGGATCATAAAATGTCCAGGTCTGCTCTAAGTAGTATTTTTTTTTAACCTGCCCAAGTGCTTTCAGCTATTATATTTTCACTTGGTTGAATATTTTAAGTCCTTTGATCTGTTCAATCCTTATTTATTTTATTTTTATTTATTTATCTATTAAATTTATTTGCCGCCCATCTTATATTTAAACAACTCTGGGTGGCTTATGTTGTTTACCTGAACCATAGATTTTCAATTTTATGTTACTGCCTTCAGATCTAGTACCCAAAATAGAAGTGATTTATACAAATAAATAAAATTTAAAGAAATATATGAAGAAATAACTTCCCTCTTCATCACAAATGTAGAACGTTTTAGTAACTTATCACCTTTCTTTTTCCCATAGCTCATCTCTTATCTATAAAAAATCCTTAAAGTCTTGACATTCAATCCTGATCAGCAAAACTCTATTAAAAGTTATTAGAGATAACATTATTTTAATCTTGATAAAGTAAACCAAATCATATTCCTTCCTTTTAATAATTTTGATCTTTAGTCCCTTCAAATACGGAAAGTCCTCAACGTATGACCACAACTGGGACAGAATTTTTGGAGCAAAGCGGTCATTAAGCTAGATTTCACATAATCACTTTGCTCAATGACCACAAATCTGGCACTCCTTGTTGTGATTTTGAAGCAATCTCATGGTCATTCAGCAGACAGAATATGAGGTAAGGCATGCAGGAGTACCTTAGAAGGTGGGGGGGGGGAAAATCTCTGGGAGCCCAGCACAGCCTACAGAAACCATTGGCACATGAAAATCTCAGCCAGCTGCAAGACCCAGCTGCACATGGAAACCTGCTGCAGGTCTTATTGCCAGCCCTACATTTTACTGTTAGTCACTGGCTTCACTTTTAACAGGGAGTCATCTTCAGTTCGACATTTCTTCCCTATTTTTGTTCTCTTTCTTTTCTATACTTTCTATATTTTCTTTTTATTGTTTTCCTTTGTAAGTTTGCATTAGTTAGTTTGTAATTGTATTTTTTAATTATTAATTAAAAGGGAACATAGTCTTAAAAATTATTCAACACCCACTCTTATTCAATAAATGTAACTACTTTTTCCCATTATTTACTAACATTTTTATTAGCAGATACTTTTCTACATCCCTGCTATGAGGGTGAGGTGGGTAAATAAAGGTGAGCATGTTGGAAAATTGGACAGAAGAATTATGCAGAAAATGGATCTCCACGTTATTCAAAATCCCACCTCTCCATTTAGCCCACTTTCCTATAATGTATCTCATTCAACATTTATTGACCTTTTTTATAGGCTAAATGAAATGCTACTGGGACTACTGGAAGAGAACAGCTATATTCTTGGGTCTATAATAAATTATAAATGAGTAAAGGAATAGAGTACAGGTTTATGCATATAACCACTTAAAATAATACTGGAATGGTTCTTGTTTTAGCAACAATATTTTCTTTGAATAGATTTATTATGTTACTCAATGTCTATACCTACTGGACAGCAATAGTCAAAGCATCAAAGCCACAGTTTTTTAAAAAAGCATAATTTATTTATTTATTATTTATTTATTTTAAAGAATAGAGTCCAAATGGACTATATATTTTTTTTCACCCATATCATGCTCACAATTCAATGGCTTTATTCCACATGATGACGTAGCCTGAGAGAGTAAAAGACTCCACATTGACAATGTGTACATTTCCTCTTTCGGTGCCCACATACAACCATTTACTCTGGAAAGGCAGATGGCAAAATGTTATCCTGAAAGTGAACACATTAAAAATAGTAAATTCAAAATTGTACAATCAGACAGTACCATAAAATGAATGCATAGTTTGAAAATAAAATACAGACACACAAAATTATCAAAAGCACATACAGTTAATTCAACATTATCCAAACTGCTTTTTCCCCCAAAGGGAAGCTAAGCATAGTTTTTTCCATCAACAATAATGTTATTTTCTAAACATGTGCCTCTATTAAAAAATACACACAAAATAGATCACATTTTACTTCTTAACTAGTATACTTCTATGACTTTAAATATGGAATATGTCAAAAGTTTTCTATGATCAACAAAATGTAAGTATATTCCCAAAACATTTTGGAAAATCTAACACTGTATGACTTTTTCTTCAAATTTGTCACAAATGTCTGGAACAAATTGCTACATCTCAAATCTGAAAACTGGTTACTAAAATGTTCTGCTCATTAAAATGAAATCTAATAGAAAAAATGCAAGCAATCCACCGAAATAGTTATTTCGACTATATTCAAACATAAAAACTGAATAGCATTTTTCATAGAATACTTCTTTATGAGATTTGCATTTTAAGTCAATTTTTTATCTATAAAATACATGGTTCAAATTAAGGATCCTAGTACTCATATCTTTCAGAATTTCTAATTAATACAATTATGTTGCCTTGTTTAGTTAATTATTTCAATAATTAAAATAAATTATTTTAAATTAATAATTTTAAATAATTTTTCTGTTAGTTTATAAACTTTTGGGAACACAAGCATCAAAAAACACAAACTGTACATGGGAAATGTAGTAATGACAAGAGATTTTTCAATAACTGAATTTTGTAATGGTAAACAAAAATCAAGTACTAATTAGATTAATTTAGGCTTTATTTTAGGATGGTATTTATTGGAATGTCTGGCTAATAAAATAGTAAAACTGCAGCTCTACAATACAGCTCTAATTAAAATAAACATTATGAAATTATTGAGTCTAAATATGATCTGTATAATTACTTATGAAAATGTATTTACAGTAATACAAGGTCACTTGAGAGGCAATTTGCTGATGCTTTCAAAGGATTTCCTTTGGTACTTGTAGGCCATATGTCTCCTCTGATAAAACTGTCAAAGCTACTTAAGAGAATGCCTTTATCATGCTTTGTAAAACTTAGCATAATACATAACAATTAAACAAACATGTTGCCTAAAATAGCTTCATTATAAAAGGTCACTAAAGGTCAAATTAAAAATGCATTAATGCATTACCAGTTTGTCAAATATCTGTAACTATTCAAATGTTACAAAACTGGTTATGTTCACCTCATGATGGATGCAGTGACACTATTACCATGTTGTAAAGTAATTTTTGGACATGAAATTCACACGTACAATGCAAATGTGTATACTAAAGAGATTGTTCCACATACTACTTTGCAAGCGCTGGCTTTCATGTTAGTCTATTTTCCCCACATTTACACTGCTTTTTAATAATCACAATATTCAATTATACTTTTTTTTTAAAAACTGATCACGTTAAAAGAATGCTTCAAAATAATGTATTGTTTATAAATTAAATTATCAGTAAGCAAAGACATTGAAATCTTAAAAAGAGTGACTACAGGACAGTTATTAAACAATATAAACAGAAAATGTATAGCAGTATCAATTAAACAAAGCAAACAGATAGGTCTTAAGCTAGCAATGGAAGCTTGGTGCCAAAACAGAGAAGATTCTATAACTATGGTGTTTGGGAATACATTCCTTCAAGTAAATGTGTAATGAAGAGGCAGCAGTGCTGGCAAACTCAAGCTGGCATCTTTGCCATGTCTTTGTTGTCAGGGCATTTGATGTCCAGATCTTAAGCTATATATAGATTGGTATTATATAGCAGATTTCTTCACCTTGACTAGGTAGTATATTTATAGCCAGTACAATAAATTCAGGATAGGTGAATAGTTTACTATAATTTGCCTATTGTGCAATCTAGCCACATTATTTTGTCCTAGTTGTAGCTTTTAAGAAAAATCCATTATTTAAAAATGCCATTCGGAATATACTAACTTGGAAGAATGTGTCATAATGACAGAGCGGCTAGAGCACTCAGCAACCAAGCAGCCTGGGGGCAGAACAATTAGGAAATGGTGAGTGGTGAGTGGCAGCGTGCAATGTGCAGACCCAGGAAGGCGACTGAACTCTCCCAGGCAAGAAGTTGGGGGGTTCCTAATTGGGCTATCCAGCCAGAGGCTTAGGCCAGTGACAAGTGGAGCAGCCAGACCAGGCTGGAGCAGGCAATGGCCAATTGGTTTAACAGGCCCAGGAAAGTGGCTGGACCTCCATAGGAGCCTGGGGCAACAGGCCAGCAGCTAGCACCCAACAGCATCAGCGAGTGGGGTGATGGCAGCAGCAACACTGGAGGGCCTGTGGGATTGCCATCCTGCAGTCACAGCAAACAAGAGCAAGCAGTGGCTGGAATCACAAGACCAGCTAGAGAGACACTCTGGCCATTTGAGGATGGTGGCTGAGGCCCTGTGAGAACTGATTATATGACAGCAATTCAATCTGGGGTGTGGTAGGCGTGGCCTTCCTTCCATACAGTGAGAGCAAAGGGGGCAGAGCTGAATCTGGATGTTTATGTGTGTATGAATTAGTAGATAACTGGGCAGTAGTTCTCCAGGCAGATGGTCTTGGAGAGCTTCAATTTGTTGTCCTTGGGAGTTTATGGCCAACATGGTGGCTATGGGCCTATCTTAGGTCATTTATGGCCCAATGTGAAACAGTCATGCACCAGACATGGGGTTTTTTGTCAGAGTAGTGGCAATGTGCTATTGCTATTGTCAATTTGCAGATGATAATCATTAGTACATCTCCGTCCCTGGTGAAGTGATGCTATGGATGTCCTTATGAAGTGGTATTTGGAGGTTGTAGGAGTCTGGATGTGGAACAACAGGTTTTAAGTGAACACTGGAAAGATGGAGTGGCTGTAGGTAGGGCCTCTTCTTTATCTGGGTTTACCATCATTGGTGCTGGATGGGGTTGCACTGCTCCAGATGGAGTGGTGTGCAATGTGGAGATTCTCTTGGACTCACCACTCCTGCTCAAAGAAGAGGATGCAGTTATGACTAGAAGGATCTTTGCTCAACTTCACATTATGCACCCGTTGTGCCTCTGGATTGAGAGGTCCTTCTTTCTGTCACTCATGCCCTAATCATTTCCAATACAGACTACTGCAATGTGTTCTACATAGGGCTACCTGCCCCACGTGGGGATCTGTTGACCTGTCTCATCCAGTCAAGTAGATAGGATATGCTGTGGACCCTGTTGGTTAAAGAATTTTGACTGGCAGAGTCTAGAAAGAGAGCCTATTCTGCTGTTGCCCCTGCCCTACGGAATATCTTGCTCCCAGAGGTGAAGTGAGACTCCACTCTTCTGTCTTCCAGAAGAGCGTCAAGACCTGGTTCTGCCAACTGGCAAGGGGATCTAAGAACTGCATGCAATTCTAGAGGTGGTTGGCAGCTTGAGGGCATTCCCTTTGCCTTTTTTAACTTTTGTAATTTTCAAATTATTATTTTAAAATTCATTTTAATATTGTTTTTAACCACATCTCTTTTTGTGTTTTTTTGTTTTTAAGCTGCCCAGAATCACTTAGGTGAGATGGGCGATACAGAAATGTGATAAATAAATTAAATACATTCACTGTTTAGAGCTCTTATTCAAATGATTTCAAGACTAATCCCAGCTACCTCTATTTAAAACTACAATAGGAACATATAGAAACAGCAATAATAACATTATGCTACATAGCCTAAATAGTTCAATTACAATTTAATCAGTCGCACTAAAGTAAAAGCATAGGTAGATATTGTCAATTGATACTCTAATAATATAAGATCAAACACTATATACAGTATACATATTTTAGACTCCAAACTGAAGGCAATAACGTGCTCAGGCTCATCACTGACTTTCATACTCAAGTGGGGATTTATACTTTAATATTCTATGATCATATTCAAAATATTTTAATCTATCACAATCGTGCCTTTGTTTAAAAGCAAGCTCTACTGATTTTAATAACATAAATTCACAAACTGCACAACATATTGTAGCCATAATTTATAGGGAGTGAAATGACAGTAAAGACAAAATAACATTAGCAGCACCATTGGGGGAAAACCAGGAAAAAAAGTGATTACCTAAGAGAATAGAGCTAGGACTGAGTGGAAAAGATAAATGCTGTTTACCATTCTGTTACATGATCAGCCAGACACATAAACTTTACTTGTGATAACTTAAGTCTGGGAAACAGCTTAGAGGAAAAGCAAGTTTTTCATGAGCACAGCGTATTTCTTGGTAAGAGA
Source organism: Vipera ursinii (assembly GCF_947247035.1). Lineage (NCBI taxonomy): Eukaryota > Metazoa > Chordata > Lepidosauria > Squamata > Viperidae > Vipera > Vipera ursinii. The sequence continues at coordinate 271,701,167 of NC_139512.1, read as the reverse complement.
AGCTGAAACGGGCTAAGGAGCTGTAAAAAAGGGATTGGAGTCAGAGGAAAGAAAAACAAAAATGACTAGCAGGCAAAGATAGATTTAAGCAGTATCAGTCTGCTGAAGAGACATATCTTCCTGAGTGATTTAATACACTAAGATAATGTGACAAGGGTTCCGCCTATCATGCACCAATAATATCCAGAGACAAGATGATAATAATGGTTGTACTGGAATTAGAGATTATTGGCTAAACTATACCTTAAGCCCTGATTAACTCTACAGACAATTTAGTAGCTGCTATCTAGATAACAATAGCTAATTTAAGATAGAAACATACAATGTAACAGCAGCAGAAACAAAACTATGGCAGCATGGAGATAGTTAATACTGGTTTCATAGAGAAATTAGCCATAAAAGAGTTTACTGTATTTACTGAAGATTGGCTTGTATGCTTTGACTAAATGTTCCTTGCATAGTTAATATTCTCTGAGAAACATGTTGTTTTATTCTGGAAATGTTACTAATAAAAGGAGAACAATTAAATTAATTCACAAGAAAATCTTTGTGTACTCTCTGCTGTCTGATCCTAAATATACATGACATTGGTATTAAGGAACAAGCTAAGGTTATGCAACATCGGATTAGGCATTGTGGGCAAAGCTACCTGGTTACCTGTAAGCCAGGATCCCTCATCACTATCTCTACAATAGATACTGTCTTATAGCAACTACTCCCTATTCTAACAGTGTAATCCTAACAGCAATCACAGAAATACTGTTTGCTCACAAAAGCCTATACACCACCAGAAGTAAACTGTCGCCCTAATCCCTTGATTACCCTAACTGTAGAATTGTAGAATCATCACTAGCAAGAGAAAGTCTGTCCAGTATACATCTGTATATCACAATAGTCCCAGATATGGTAATTCTTAGTTCAACATTAGTTCGACAGGGCTGCATCAAAGCTGGTTTTTCCCCATATTGAAGCAATTGCCTCCTGCCTGTTGATTTTACTGAAGTCAAGCAGCAGCGAGAACCAGAACAGGAAAAGCTTATAAAACTATTTACTAAGGCCACCAAATAAGCATTGACTAGTTAACATTCTTAGGGACGCGGTGGCTCAGTGGGTTAGGACGCTGAGCTTGTCGATCAGAAGGTCGGTACTTTGGCGGGTCGAATCCCGAGTGCCGCGTAACAGAGTGAGCGCCTGTTACTCGTCCCAGCTTCTGCCAACCTAGCAGTTCGAAAGCACGTAAAAATGCAAGTAGAAAAATAGGGACCACTCCGGTGGGAAGGTAACAGCGTTCCGTGCGCCTTTGGCGTCTAGTCATGCCAGCCACATGACCACGGAGACGTCCTTGGACAAGCGCTGGCTCTTCGGCTTTGAAACGGAGATGAGCACCGGCCCCTAGAGTCGGAAACGACTAGCACGCATGTGCGGGGGAACCTTTACCTTTTAGTTAACATTCTTATATGGATTAAAGTGTGGAAGGACAAAACAGAGAGTAAATAGATCATTCCTCTGCCTGATCTAATAGCCTAAGATTGAGGAATGAACAATTAATTAGCATGAAAGGGAAGGAAATGCCACAACCTGACTAAACATTTACAAGTCGTACTTATTGTTTTTAATTTTTATCTAAACAAAAAAGTCTCGAAGCTGATAAATCTTTGAGTACTAAAAGATACTTTTAACTTTCCATCATTTTAGCACACATTCTGTCCCATGTAGATAGGGAAATGTAATTAAATTTGTCAAATTTGATCCGGCAGGATCAGATGCTAGATCTTAATAAAAGTATCTCCATTGTTCCTAGCTGTCCAATTCTGACCCCATCAAAAAGGCATAACCTATTAGCTCAAGCAGAACTGAAGAAACTTCTTGAATGAGAAGCCAAACATTTCCTCAACGAATAATCAAAGCCCAGTTGCCTTTTGAAAAAGCAACTTTGAGGCAACCGTGACCTGGATGACTGAGAATCTCCATAGGCAAGAGCAAACAGTAGATCTACTTTGCCAGATGGCTTGGAAAGATACCTCAACGCTTTCAGGAGCAGGGTATTACCCCGAACAACCAATTTTTTTCAGTCAGTATGAAAAATGTCATGGTTCCTATAAATGAGACAGTTCAAACAAAATCCAAGCATTGTTTCTCTAAAAAGTCTTAATAATGAAACGAAACATTGGCACACTCATGGAGGGATGCCAGAATCTGACCTCTCCTCCCCTTGATACATCATATCCTGCATAATCTCCCTCCCTTAATTACAATGAAGTTTCACTTCCTCTTCTGTTCGCGGCTACTCTTATCATCTCAAAATAGCCGTTTGAAACCTCCCTCCCTTCAAGATTCGAAGCGAAGCAGTTTAAACAAAAGGCTGTCTCTTATACTGTCAGTGCAAAAACACGTCAATGTTTGCAGCATTGACAAAAAACTTACAGAATACCCTATAGGTTGCGTCTTGACACTTGGCCTTGTTTGACTTCTTGAAAAGACAGAATTTTGTGTCTCCATACAACTTCTTGCTGTTCAAGAGACACTGCTCATATTGAGCTTTTTATACTAATGTCTAGACCTTCCCCATGACTTCATATATAATATTTTGTCAACTGTATCTAAGAGAGAGAGAAAGTACTAGCTTTCAGGAGAAAAAGAGACAGGTAAGCCACACCAGAAAACACATTTTGCCACATGAAATGTTGCTTATTACTCTCATTTTCTGAATCTGATGTATTATCACTATTGTTAGTTTCTGCATCTTTTGAATCTTTATTTTAATTCTGAAAATTGGTTTTGAATAACAATTTTTTTATTGAATAACAAAACCATTCAGTGTATTTAGGTCTTGCCTTTATTCCAATTAAAAAATGGAAAAGGGGTAAATATAATGCCAACTTAAGAAGGTATCCATGATTAATGTATGAAATTACAAACTGATTAGTTGAATATTTGTTTCTGGTGAAAAGAGTACTACTGTGGTCATACTTTTCAGAATCCATGAGTTTTCTTCATTAAAAGTTGTAAGTCAATATCACTATTTTTTTAAAAAATTTCATCTTAGAATTGTATATATAATCCACCTTCCTTTCCATCAGCATTCAAACCAGAGAGATATTATATATGCTGCGGCCTCATGATGAGATTTTACATTACTTCCATGCTTCCTGTTGGGGGTGGAGAAAATTTTCTATTTTTAGGCATGAGTAGTATTTTTATTTATAATGACCACCAGGAGGCTGCATTTGACTGGTTTCATCTTATTTATGATTCATCAGACATATGTAGGCGAGATTCTTTTCTGTGGGGTACAAACTGTCTACCAGGAATTGAACTCCTGGCAGTAAATATAAGTTTTAAATTCTTGGTGTTTTAATAGGCACATATTCAAGAATCATCTAATAGAATCAGGTTACTTAGACTATCAAAAGGTTTTTTTGACAGAGTTGCTCACCCAAGGCTCTTGAAAAAAAGAGGGCCTGCCTTATGTAGTAATTGATTTAGGGGGGTGTATCCCCATGGATTAATACTGCAATTAATATGGTTCATTCTGCTCACAATCATTTGATGTGATTAAAACATAGAGGCCACAAAATGTTTTTGATTTTTAGAACCAGGGAGGAAGAAAATCACAAAAACAGAGTAAGTAGCTTGTAGACAATCAAGGAACATAATCAGAATTTAGTAATTACAACCTAAGGGGCGACTGTCTTTTGAAAAGGCAGCAAGAAAAGTCTAATATTTGTAGATTATGGGGGGAAATGCTTAGTAATGTACACTACACTTGATCTTAAGCAAAAGGCAGAGGAGCGATGGTAGTAATATGCTGTATGTTTTTCCCAATATTCTCTAAGATTGTCAGTACATTGAAGAAAAAATGGTTTAAAATTTTTTAAAAGGTTTTAAAGAAATCAATTGTTTAAAACTATGACCCTCTCAAACTTGCTTTGATTTCTTTCCAGTTAAAAGAATAATAAATTTAAAGATCTTATAGCATATTTTTGTTAATAGGGAATTTTCACATCTCAGTCTAATTTGTTTTCAGTTTTACAAATCAAGTCTAGAAATTCATCTTTTATTGTCATTTCTTGTTAATTCAGACATTGAAATCTGCCTTGTGGCAGACATAAATTATTTTAAGATCCATATAATTAATATTACAGACACTTCCCCTTCTTTTACTTCCTCTTTTACAGCTTTGGGTGTCGAGGGAGATATTTATTTCTCATTGAACACTCCAAATGCTCCTATAATCAATATCTTTCTTCTAATATACAGGAATTTTTTTGTTTAATGACTACTCATTCAGTGATCAAACTTACAATGGTGCTGAATAAGTAGTAGTAATGACAGGATCTTGAACTTAAAAGTCATTGCAGTGTCGCCGCGGTCGCTTGATCACAATTTGTGATCTTCCCTGCCGGCTTCCCATGAGCAAAGTCAATGGAGAAGCCAGCAGGAAGTTGGGAGTCATGGACATCTGAGCTCCTCACTTAACTGGGACTGCCAGAGCTACTACCAATAAGTGGTGCAGTTCCATTTTCTTTTCCTTTTGATCATGTTACTTAACAATGGAGTAATTGGTCCTAATTAGCATTGTTAAATGCAGACTACCTGTATTTCATTTTATTGCTTTTTACCATCTTAATGAAACTAAGGACATATAGCCTTTTAAAATAATCTTATATGCATCTATTATTCTTGGGGGTTTTTTATAGTGCAAGATGCCTTTTTTGGCTGTACTAATCTGAGGAAGATTTTTAGGAACCCTAAAGTGTTCTTTCTAAAAGTGTCTAATGTTGATCATATAACACGAAAACAATAGATGTATGAATGCGTGCATATGTGTATAATTATTTATTTACCTTTCTCTGTTAAATTTCAGGGAATGCAATATCGCTGGTCTTTTCTGACGCAAGTTCCATAAATGTAAGGTATCATCAGCCAAGGCACTCACAAGGGCACCCTTAAAAGAGAAAAATTCAGTTAAAATCTGCAGAGATTTAAGGACACTGTCCTTTTAGGAAGACTAGTTCCACAATAACAATTGAAGGGTATAATCAATATATATGAATACAAAGTGGTAAGATCCACTTCATTTATTTCTGATTATGTCGTTCGGGGTCAATAATTTAATATAAGAACCTTTCTTCTTCTTCTGATCTCCTTTATTTGTACGCATAAAATAAAGAGGCAGTATACAACTAAAAGTGGCTCTGAATGATAAAACATAATTTGCCATTTTACCCAAGTATATACACTAACAGAAATTCCTACAACTTATTATCCAATAATTCCTTAGATTAGGCAGAGTCATTTATTCAATTTGCATTTTATCATACATACTGTAATAATTAAACTAATATTTAATAATAAAAAACAGTATAAATAAAAACATCAACAAGCACAAGCAAACACTACCAAGAGGAGAAAGAACACATAATCTTAAGGATTTTAAATATTCTTATTCAGTATTCTGTTAAAAATTATATTTGGATAAATGAGGATATTCACAATTAACTAATTTTTAAATGTAGCAACAGAGACCAATTTTTAAGTTAAAAAAATATTTACTGAATGGGTTTTTTTTAAATCAAGAAAATCAGCAAATTTGTCTTACATTTTTAAATACCATTAATAGTAACTAGCCACCCAGTACAATAGAACAAGTTTCTGAATTATCTACCAAAAACAAAAACAACCCCTTGGTAAAGGAATCAGATACAAGTTTACAAACCTCATTGATCAAAAACTGAAGCTGGATTACTGCAGCACCACTATCATGTTGGCAGTAGCATTCAACTCCAGGTCGACCAAATCTGGCATTAGTTTAATTAAGGAATATTATACATATGAAAATATAATAAACTCTTCAAAACTTTACATATGCTTCATCTATTAACTAATTGCTTCTACGATAGCAACAATGTTTACTGGAACCTTTCATTGAACTAACATGGCAAATGAATATTTCTCCTCTATTTTAATACATAAAAGTCATGCTGGCCACGACCACGGAGACGTCCTCGGACAAGCGCTGGCTCTTCGGCTTTGAAACGGAGATGAGCACCGGCCCCTAGAGTCGGAAACGACTAGCACGCATGTGCGGGGGAACCTTTACCTTTACCTTAAAATATATTAAGACTTGTTAATTTAAAGACCTCATTATCATCAGTAGTTTTGAGTCACCAGTTTAGTTTAGGTTTATGAAACTTATACTTTTTTCATTTTCTTATATAAAAATGTATAGAATATTGTAGCATATAAAACTGAAAAGTTGAATAATCATAAGAATTAATAGTTCAAAAACTAATTTCAATCCTACTAATATGTAGTTAAAATTAATGAAGTTAAAATTCCACTATCATGAAAAGATATGAAAAGGAAAGTAGATGGATATTCAACACTTATTTTTGCAGCCTTTAACATTCTAAAATAAATAATAATTATAAATAATGTAATCACATATTTTATTTAAACTGCTTTTAATTTTCAAGAAAACGCATGAAAAATTAATTACACAATATTTTAGCTTCCTTTACTAAATCAGAGCTTTATAGCAATTAAAAGTTTTCCAATTCAAAAATTGATTCAGTTAATATCAAACTAGATATAACATCACTCATAAGAAGTACAGATCAGTAATTTTTTTTCAGCATGAAGCAGAAGTATAAATAATGAAGAACCTAACTCACAATGGTAAATATGGAATGAATGTGGAAGAAATATTAATAGCTAAAAGTTTATTGATAATGAAAGAACAGTATCCAGTTAATCTGAACTTACGGTTTCATTATTAAAACAAAAACTTAAAGAAAATAAATAATCTACTCATGAAATAACAGACTTGCCATCTCAAAAACTAACATATGTCATTTCTGGATAGAAATAAGACTGCATTTAATCTGGAACGTTTGTACTGAATCCAAACAGAACTCTGAATTAAATCAGAAAGAACATTCCTGGCTATAAATTCTAGTGCTTTAAAAGTGGTTTGCTCCATGCATATGCACTTTAACTTTTCAATACACTTAAGGAATACACATTCATTTCAAACTATTAATTCAAACTTTAGGCTTCATTATTAGGTTTTTAATTAAAGGTGATATTAGCATTTTAGAATGAGATCCATGCTTTCATTTAAATTTCAGGAAACTATTTTTTTTTAGCCAAATCCACTTCTTTTTTAATATACAAAAATTAGCCTATTCATAAACTAAACAATAGTGCTCTTGAATGTTGCAAGTACTAAAGAAACAAGCACAGATGGGAAAGGGGAAGATACAACATATTTTAAGGGTATCTGTCTTTTCTCACATCTAAACAATGTCTTTTACTGTTGCTTTCTGACATATACCCAATGTATGCATCATTTGTATCTGTTTCCTGTATAAAGACATGACCCCCTTTAATAAACACATTTTGCTTTTCCTGAATTACTTGGTGATTTGTATTTTCATATGACCAAAACAATTCTTTGTGAAGGTAAAATAGGGTTTTCCTTCTTAAAATCGGGGCACAGGTTCCTTCAGCTCCATGCCAATCAGGGTGACTGAGTTAAAAGGCAAAAAAAAAAAAAAGGCTGTTACGGTGATTGATGGAGAGATAAAAGATTTTTGATAAGTTTATTTTAGTTTTATAAATATGACTTCAGAATTGTTTGTAAGGAAATGAAAACAACAAATGATAGGTTTTACAGATCTTAATATTGATTTAGGTAAATATTCCAAAGACAATTATTTGCTTTCTGATCAGTTCTAAATTAATAGCTGGTAACGTCTACCAAGTTTAAGTACAAAATAATAGTGTTAAAGGTTAAATAACCTTTAAAATGCTATTTTAAAAAAGGACTGCAAAATCAAATATTCCAAATTAAGTTTTACTTCAATACATATTGATGCCAGCTTTATTGTATCCTTATGGCAATAAAATGATGTCAAAAAACCCAAATGTTGATTTACTGTAACAATCTAAGAAACACAAGATGCAATGATAAGATGTCAAAGAATTCTGACAAAGGATATCATTTTCCATTACAGGTAGTCCTCGACTTAACAACAATTTGTTTAATATCTGTTTGAAGTTACAACGGCACTGAAAAAAGTGATTTATGACTTTTTAAAGCAGCATCCCCATGGTCATGTGATCAAAATTCAGTCACTTATAAATGTTACCCAGACAACATTCTGTTTTATAATGATTTATGTTATGTTAAAAAATTCTAATAAAATATTTACAAAAAAACAAAAACAAAATTCAGCCACTTGGGAACTGGCTCATATTTATGATGGTTGTCATGTGGTCATCTTTTGTGACCTTCTAACAAACAAAGTCAATGGGGAAGCCAGATTCACTTTACAACTGTGTTACTAACTTAACAATTACAGCGATTCAATTAACAACAGTGTCAAGAAAGGTGATAAAAAGGGGCAAATTCAGTCATGCTTAGCAATGGAAATTTTGCGCTCAATTGTGCTCATAAGTTGAGGACTATATATCATTTTTATTTTGCAGTGAATATAATATTTCCTTTAGCTCTTCATTGCTAGTAATAGAAATACTGTACATAGTGTAATATTTGAAATATCACATATCTACAGATGCCCCACTTAAGATTTAAATTGATTCAAGGATCAAATTAGAATCAGCTTTAATATTTCAAACTAAATCTCTGGCTTACAGGTAGAGTTTAGCTGGCACTATTTTGTAGTATTGGCCCCTTGGAACTTGTTCAATACAAATTCCTCAGGGTAGCATTTCAGATGTGTTGTTGTGTTTCTAATGCATTCTTACAACTTGAATCAGGTTTAATAAAGTTAAAGGCCAGACTGTGGCTTTCAATTTTCATCTACTGGCTAAAAAGTGTCTTCCTTTCTCCCCTTATACTCTCAGATAATTATAGATCCTTCTGGAAAACAAATTACAGAAATATTACAAGTGAATTATAAGTTATTTTTGGATATAGTTGTAAGCTGCTAAATTATTAAATTACTTCTACTGAAAGTTTTTCTACCATGAGCATAATAATGTTCTAAAGCTAGAAGCCGAATACAGTTGAAAATGCTTATCAATGGCTCTTTTTCAAAGCAGATTTAGGAATTCAGTGTGAATTCACAATCCTGAGCCCTGAACTGACCTATATTTTTCATTAAAGTTTTAGATGAGGAAGTAAGTATTATAAAATTTACTTATTACACAAAATTTGATAGGAAATCAAATATCCCAGAAGAGAGGAACAGCATTCAAAATTATTTTGACAGGTTAGATAAGCAAGCTGAACTAACAGAATAAAATTTAACACAGACAAAAGCAGGTTAATGCAGTTAGGAAACAGAAATCAAATCAGATATAATACTGCAAGGGCTGCACTTGGCAAAGATAGAACTAAAACTTCTCAAAATAGGGAAGATAAGTAATGGTTCCTGCCTCACCAAATTCAGTTCTGATAAGGATAGGGGATAATTGGCTTTGCAACAGTATTTGTGATACGAATATAGGAATGTAACCTGGTTACATAATGAATGTGAGTCAGCAGTATAATTTGGGTACAAAAGTGGCAAATGTATTTTTAAGTTGCATCAATAACAATATCACCAAAAGTAAAACAGGTAGTTATTGTTCAGCAACCACAATTGGGACTGGCAATTCAGTTGTCAAGTGAAATGGTCATTAAGGGGAACTGCAACTATACTTATGATCTGTCATCAGCTTTCCTTTGCTTTACAGACCAGTGAAGGTTATAAATGAGAAGATTTGTCACGAAGTTACTTTTTCACCATTGTTGGAACTGCAAATAGTTGCTAAACAAGATAGTCACTAAACAAGGACTACCTGCAGTTACACTTTATTCCACACTAGTCACTCCCAATGGTGTTGTGGTAAATATTCAGCAACTAGCTTTCTAGAGAAAAAAATTGGCAGGCTTCACCAACCCTTCCAGCTCCATTGCCACTCCCCTGCCACTACTTGCAGAACGATTAATCAGTTCACCAGCCATAGTGGTTTAGCTCTGCTCTCAAATGACCGACAAAATTCCCAAAAAATTAACAATTGGCTCTTGCAAGTCAGTACAAGCTGGCTCTAGCAGACTACTCCACCTTGACTCAAACTCCACCTTCAGAACTGTATCAGTTTCTGGAGATCATGCTTTAAAATGAATTTTAGTCACGTGGAACAGATTCCGAGAAGGATGGTAAAGTTGATCAGGGAACTAGAAACTAATCCTTATGAAGAGATTTAAATAGCCCTAAGCAGGAAAGAATGCTAAAGTATAAAAAGGTTCCCCCGCACATGCGTGCTAGTCGTTTCCGACTCTAGGGGCCAGTGGTCATCTCCGTTTCAAAGCCGAAGAGGCAGCGCTTGTCCGAGGATGTCTCCATGGTCATGTGGCCGGCATGACTAGACGCCAAAGGCGCACGGAATGCTGTTACCTTCCCACCGTAGCGGTCCCTATTTTTCTACTTGCATTTTTACGTGTTTTCGAACTGCTAGGTTGGCAGAAGCTGGGACGACTAACAGGCGCTCACTCTGTTACGCGGCACTCGGGATTCGACCCACCAAACTGCCGACCTTCTGATCGACAAGCTCAGCGTCCTAACCCACTGAGCCACCGCGTCCCTATGCTAAAGTATATGATTCTCTAAATATCTGAACCACTTAGAAAACAATCAAGACTTCTTTCATTCCAGGATGCAAGATGTGGAGCAACAGAACTATTATACAAAAGTAGATTCCAATTAAATATAGGGGAAAGTACCTAGTAGATGAACAGTGTAAGCAACTACCTGGAGATATGATGTATTTGAAGTTATTGCTGGAGATGTTTAAATTGAGGGTTGGACAAATCTCTGAAAAAGTTGCTTTCATTTACATCCCTGGAGTGATAAGGGACTGGATCCAATGATCCAATGACCTTTCCTATACTAAACTTTCAATGGACTAATTGGACAAACTTCTAAAGTTTATTTTCAGTCATTCAAACAGCTGTCCAGACTTTCATCCCTTTAAGTTTAACCACTGAACACTTCTTCTCCAAAATGTATGCTCAGCTAGATACTTCAGAAATGGTTAATTTTAAGTGGTATAACGTCCAGTAAATGAATGAATGAATAAATAAATCAGTAAATAGCTGAAGAGAATAAGTTACTAAATGGGAAACGTTCATTCAGCTTTGAAGAAGACATAATTATAATAAATATTCTCACATAATTTAACACCCTCATAAATTTAAAAGTAAAAATTATGATGACTAGACTTCTATTACAAAGCAATATGAAGGTACGATATGTCACAGAAATTTCAAATCACAATAGCCTTACGACCGTGTTTCCCTGAAAGTATGACCCGGTCTTATTATTATTTTTTGCCTCCAAAAGAGACACCATGATTTATTTTGGGGGGCTGTCTTTTCCATGGTCTCACCTTGCGGTGGCAGCACCAACAACCCCAGCCAGCCAGCTCACTTCTCCTGCAGCCGAAGAAAATGCCTCTGCAGCTGAGAATGGAGCTCCGGCCTGCATTTCAGGTCTTTGCAGCTGAGAACCGAGCTATGGATTCAATCAATAACTCAGTTCTTGGCTGCAGAGGCCTTTATGGAAGGCCTCTGATGGTGAAATGCAGGCCGGAGCTTCATTTTCAGGTACAGAGGCATTTCCTTCGGCCACAGAAGTGGGCCATCAAGACAAGGCAGGTGTTAATTCTAGGCGGCGGCGGGGGGCGTGGCTGCAATGCTAAGTGGGGCTTTTTAGGCGTGTGCCCCATTCCAAAACTAGGGCTTATTTTGGGGGTAGGGCTTATATTAGGCTCACCCCCCAAAATCAAGGTAGGTCTTATTTTGGGGGAAACACAGTATTACCAACAAACACAACCAATTATAATTCCTTCCATATATTTCCTGCTTTTCAAGAGCAGCAAATTGCACTCATTCAATTTAAAAATGTAATATAGTAGTCAAACTAGCTGTTCTAAAACAATTTCTGCATAGAAATCAGACAGACAATTACCATCAAAATCAATATATTTACTGCAAAAACATTACTGCATGTTTTCTGTTTTCCTAAGTGCAACATTGAAATTAGAAGGTGTTTCCTTAGAACAGAATCAAATGCATGGTCAACAATGGTATTTGCCTGGATCAGGAATAAGCTGACAACCATTAACACTAGAAAGACACAAATCCAAGTGGTGGGGCAGTTTTACAGCCAAACTGCAAACTAGGAATTTTTAATGAAGCAACTGCTAACTTCTGGCATACACTATACTGCAGGGGTCCCCAACCCCCGGTCTGTGGCCTAGTACCGGGCTGCAGCATACCAGCAACCGGGCCGCGGCATGCCAGCAACCGGGCCGCACAAACAACCAAAGGCCCATCTGTGGGAAGTAGGCAGCACAAAAAACCACATCCCCTCTGGTCCGTGGAAAAACCTTTCTCCATGTAACTGGTCCCTTTTGCCCAAAAGTTTAGGGACCTCTGCTATACTGTACTGAGGCAAGGAGAGAATTAAGCTAAAGACAGATGATACAGAGCCATAAACAGCCAAACTTTTAAAAGGTATTAACCTTTTAGACAAAATCAGAGTGGTACCTACTCATACTATGTATCCTTGGTTCTTTACTAGAATCAGTATCAATGCCTTCTCCTGAGCAATTTTAGAACAAAGTTTTAATAATATCTAAGCCACACAATGATGATGCCCTTGTGAATGTAAGGAGATTGAGTCAACTCAACATGTGATTTTTGTGATGTAAAGTTTATTCTGACCTCTGCTTAAGGCTAGGGTAAGCCCTTTATTAATAGAGATTCCAGGTTACACAGATAAATTTTATTTTCACTGCCTAGAAGATCAAAAGCCAAATGTGACATATACTTCAACTTAAGTATGTTCTAACAGTGAAGAAACAGTGGACTTAGCCACTGCAAGAAAATTGCACAGACTAATTACAAACAATGCCATGACAAAGTAGCAACAATGGAATATCTGCAAGAAATACCATTTACTTGAAAGCAAGAATTACAGAAGAAAATAGACAAAGTGAAATGAAGAAGCTAAAGTGCTCTGGGACTTTAGAATTCAAACAGACAAGCACCTGCCACATAACACCCAGAACTTAACAATGGTTGATAAAAAAGGCAAATACATCTGGATAATGGATGTGATACTACTTGAAGAAGCAAAATTGAAGAAAAAGAACCGGAAAAAGCAACAATACAAAGACCTTTAAATAAAATGACTGTGGCAAAAGAAATCAAAGATAGCTCCTTTGACAGATAGTAATAAGTGCCTGGGTGAAATTCCAGAACATCTGGAGCATCATGTGAACACTAGTGGTATTGACTTACATCCTGAGAGCATAACTTAAACATCATCAAACATCTGCCTATCCCAGGTCCCTGGGAAGGATTTGATAGATGGATAAAAACCCAGTCTAAACTACTGGTTGACTGTGTGACAAACCATCGTTAACATCATCATAATTCAATTCTTTCTTTAATGTGTTTAGACATTTTCTGAATGTTCTAGCGCTTTGGGAGACTTTTGCTAACTGCCCAATTTCTTTTGTAAGATGCTTATTTATATACATTTTAAATTTGTTTATTTATAAAAGCACTACAAAGCAAGGGAAATGCAAAATATGTATTTTATATTAAGTATATTCATATCTACAACTTACATCTAGCCAATTTTATACAAATAGTGGCATCACCACATATTAAGTTCTCAAATAACAGTCCCAGTACTACAAAATTTAATAGAATGCCAAGAAATAAATATATTGATGCATTCAGCTTCCATTAATTGTTAAAAATCTATATACTGTACTATACACACACACACACACACACACATATATATATATGTTAAGTATTTGTCAAGTCTTTTGAATACCTTGCTGGTTAAATCTTCTTTCCTGTTTCAGCCTAACCCAAGGCTATCCGCAGGCTATAGTCACAACTTACGACAGTTCATTATTTGTGTAAATTATTCAAATTGCTAATAAAGAATTAGGGAGGAAATGGCCATATCAGCCTCCCTAATTCTTTATTAGCAATTTGAATAATTTACACACATACACACACACACACACACACTCTTGTACTGAACAAGATGACCATATGACGAATTAAAATAAATTACTTTGTGAGGAGAAAAGAGGCTCAACGGTATTACCCACAAGAATTAGCTTTTGTATCAGCCTTATGCAAACAAGACAGCCAGATAAGAAATGTTTTGTGGAAAATGATCGACAGTGATATACAGCATCTCTGATTACCTAAGTTTGTTTGAAATAAAACCCTAACAACTGTCAGTAATAAATACATCTTCGCCAACACACACTGAAACAGAATGAAATGGTTTAAATAGAAAGGGACAAACATACTGCAAAATAAGTTTAAAAGGGAATTCAATCCAAATTTCTAGAAGTATTCAAAGATTAGTCCTCAAACCTTTATTTGATGAAATCATTTTTGAAAAATGCCATAAAGTTTTTCTTATTTTCTTCAAAACTCAACTATTAAGAATAAATATAAAAGTTCACAATTGGTATTTTGCACGACTGTGTTTTAGGAGTTAAAGTTTTAATTTATAAATTTCTTAAATCTTTCTTTGCAATGTCTAAAAACATCATCTTCTTTTGCTGAAACTATTGACTTAATTATGTTTAAAATGTTTCAGTGTTTTTCTACCGCATATTTTAGTTACGTTTCCCAATCTCCTCTCTGCACCTTGAACAATATTGCTCGTCAAGTGAGTCCGAAACCGGACTTCTTATTAATTGTATTTTTAACCTGGCAATTTTTCTATTATAATCATTTTATTTCTAAAATAATCAATACACTCTATAGGAAAATTCAACCAATCTGAGATAAAGGCTGGGTAGAAATGTACAGTACCTTCACACTTTTTCCAATGATTTCCCAAAATCAATTAAACTCTAAAGAATTACAACTGAGATTGTAACTGAGATTTGTTACTTTTAACCAGGGCTTTTTTTCCTCATAGAACGCTCAGAACGGAGTTCCGGCACCTTTTTTGGATGGAAGCTTGTAGGGTAGGCAAGGCGGGTTGTATGGCATGTGTGAGTTCCGGCACCTTTTTCTTTTACAAAAAAAGCACTGCTTTTAACAATACCTTCCCACTCAAAGCTTCTGAAAACTATTAGGCTTTTTTTCAACCTTCATAAACTGTGCAGAAAAAAAAAGGTTTTAGCTTAACCGATGGGTATCCAACTTTTTGGCTTGCCCAGGCCAAATTGAAGAACTGTCTTAGGACACATATAAAATAGACAATATAGTTAATGTATATAATATTTAATAATAATATTAAAAGTTTATGATCTTATGGGGCCACGTTACTAGCTGTCCAAGGGCATGGGTTCAACACATTTGGTTTAAACAATAATTTAACTAATACTTTTAATATATTTGATATGGTATGGCAATATAATAGTTACAGTTGTCATATTTAGCAAATTAGACAAATTATTAAATATATATACAAATTGGTGGTGGGATGATCTTAATAACTTAGTCAAAGATTCAAGTTTCCAAAACCCTAACCCCTCCTTTTTACTATCTTATGCTTTGCAGATTCAATAAGGCAATAGGCAATCACTGTTACATTGCCAGCTTTTTTGACTAGGAAACTGCAGTGCAAGTCTTACTACTGATTTAGCTACTATTTTGCAAAATATGCCAGGGAGTCTGGCTCAAGAATATATGTACCCTTAAGTCATATTGGCTGAGGTGTCAACTCCTGCCAATGCAAAGATTTAAAATTTTAAAACAATTCAGAAGGAGGGGCAGTACTGGCACCCCCTAAGCTTTGGTGCCCTACGTCAGTACCTACTCAGCTACTTCTGAAGTCAGGAGCTTCCACAAGAGGCCTCTTCCTTTGAAAAGCAGGCAAATGAAGCCTTGTTTGGAACTAGCACTTGTGCTTAAGCAATATGCACACACCTCTACAATATGAAGATGATAGGTGGAAAGGCTAGGCACAAAAATATCATCAGTGGGCAGCAATACACTAATCCAATTTAGAAAGCTGGAAATTACATTTAAGAAGTAAGCTCTCCAGAGTCATTTGTGAAGCCAGCTTTTGATATCTCAGGCTTGATTAAACAAAACTGAGGAGGAATATTTATTTATTTATTTATTGAGATTTTTATACCGCCCTTCTCCCCAAGGGACTCAGGGCGGTTCACAGGGCATATATAAATAGCAATACAAAAATTAAAAGAAAATTAAACCAATGCCCAATTAAAATACAACAATGATAGAATAATAAAAACCAATTTAAAAACCCATATAACCCTATCAGGCCAGAACAGCTAATTCAAATAAATGGGTCTTCAACCCGCGACGGAAGGATCGAAGGTCCGATGCCGTCCGGAGCTCAACCGGCAGTTGGTTCCATAATGACGGAGCACCCACAGAGAAGGCCCTCCCCCTGGGGGCCACCAGTCGACATTCCCTGACCGGAGGCACCCTGAGGAGGCCCTCTCTGTGGGCACGCACAGGGCGGAGGGGAGTTGATGCCGGCAGCAGGTGGTCCTCGAGGTATCCCGGACCCATGCCATGTAAGGACTTAAAGATCATAACCAAGACCTTGAACCTTACCCGGAAGACAACTGGTAACCAATGTAGCTCGCGGAGCAAAGGTGTAACATGGGAGTACCGGGAAACTCCCAAGACAACTCTCGCGGCCGCATTCTGTACCAGTTGGAGCCTCCGAGTAGTCTTCAAGGGAAGCCCCATGTAGAGAGCATTACAATAGTCTAGGCGAGAGGTCACGAGCGCATGAGTGACCGTACACAGGGCATCCCAGTCCAGATAGGGCCGCAACTGGCGCACCAGGCGAACCTGGGCGAAAGCCCCCCTAGTCACGGCCACTATATGATCTTCCAGAGTAAGTCGTGAATCTAGGAGGACTCCCAGGTTGCGAGCCCTATCCACAGGGGGTAAGAGCTCACCCCCCCATAGAAAGCAATGGAACATTTTGAATGTCCCGGGATGCTGGAATGTACAGCCACTCAGTCTTGTCAGGGTTGAGTTGAAGTCTGTTCCTCCCCATCCAGACCCGAACCGCCTCCAGGCAACGGGACATCACAGCGAGGGCATCACTGGGGTGGTTTGGGGTCGAAATGAAAAGTTGGGTATCATCGGCATATTGATGATACCCAACTCCAAAACCACAAATGATCTCACCCAGCGGTTTCATGTAGATGTTGAACAGGAGAGGCGAGAGGACCGACCAGAGGAACTCCACAAGCGAGAGTCCTAGGGGTCGACCTCTGCCCCCCTGCCAACACCGACTGCGAATAAACTAGATACTATTAAAAATACAGCTAAATTTAGGAAGACCTACCTCAAACTGAATGTGAACCGAATTTACAGAATTGTGCAAAAATAAATGTATGTTAAAAAGCTAATGTTGGAAGCAAAAAATTCTGGAGTTATGATTTTTTTAAAAAAAAAATCAATATTAAGTGCAAGGTATTACAAGATACTAAAGAAAGAAGAGACATAAGTCTAGCTGATTTAAAATTATATTTTGCAAGTTGTCTAGTTTGGGTGAAAAATTGGGTGACATTGACAAACAGAAAGTTATTGGAACTAGGCATGATTTGAGATTTGGGTGGCACACTAATTTATGGTATGAGAAAGTCAAAGTTAATAAGGAGTTCAAAAATCATTTTATTGGACATGAGAGAATGGAACACATAGATATTTAGGTTATGTCTGAAAAAAAGGTTATGATTGTCACAAGAAGCATATTACAGAAAAGACATGATAACCAATACGGCTAATGGTTAACTTATAGTGATATATTAGAACTCTTCAGATTTTAAAATAAAATTAAAAGAGAATTTGACATCAAAAGGATATATATGTCATTGGTTTTCCTAGGTATAATTATTAGAAATATTTAAAGTAAATACAAGGACTTTGGGCACTAAACATGAAAAGAAGGAATTTGAATAGTATTATGTACAAAAGATGAACATATTGCAAAAATGTATAAATTGCTATTAAAATTTAAAATAGAAGATGAACAAGGGAAAGAATGGACGATAAGATGAAGTAAAATTTTGTGTATAATATACAAATGGAACAATGGGAGAATATCTGCATGAAAGGGTTGAAATTCACATTGTGTTATAATCTTAAAAAGAATTTTCTTATAAAATGATGTATTGCTGGTATTTGCCACTAGAAAAATTGTCTAAAATTGTTCAACCTTAAATGTATCTTGGAAATGCGGGCAACAGGAGGGGATATTTCATCATGCTTGGTGGACATGTACAAAAGCCAAAAAAGAAAGAAAGAAAGAAAGAAAAGTATTCAAATACATATATTAATTCAGATGATCTTAAATACAGTTGAAAGCCAGAGGTATTCCTTTGGTATTGATGGAGAAACAGTTGGAAAACATGGAACATTTTTTGATAAATCAAAACATTTGTCTTTATAAATGACAACAGCAGCAACTTTTATATGCACAATAATGGACATTACCTATAACAGAAGAATGGATGGTAAAGTTGATGGAGCTGGTAAAATCAATGGCTTTGATCAGAGAAAAGGCATTAATTTTAATGCTGATTAAAAAAAATCCTTTGACATATGGATGTTTACAAAAAAATATGTTGTAAACTTAGAGTAAAAGCTTAATATAAATGTATACTTATATCTGCTATGAAAGAGAATCAGAAGCCAAAAAAGAAAATGCTGACGCTAAGAGAGATAACTTCTAAAGCTAGTAAATGTAAGCCATAAACAGTTTGTAGCACACTCTCCTGTTATTCATAAAATTTATGTATATAATCCTCAATGTTCCATTCAAACTAATAAATTATTTCTTACAGGTAATAACTTTGACATAAAAACGTACCAACCAGCATATAAATATGTGGGGCATTTTTTATCATTCCTTTTGAAGCTGACTATAAATTGCACAGAACAGCTTCATAATAATCTTATAACTTAAATACTTTGCTATTTGTATTTGATCACCAGATAAATTGTGTGGCATTAAAACAATATTTATTCATTTATTTAATTCCCTTTGTACAGCCAGCCATCCCACATAGAAACTCTGGGCAGCTTACATAATAATCAAAATATATTTTTTTAAAAATTAAAAGAACCAATTTGAATTAAAATTAAAAACTAGAATAAAAAATAAAAATGGAAATGGAAATAAACAGACAGAAAATGCATTCCATTAACTGTTGTACAGCCATTTAGCAAACTATACTCTAATGCAATCCTCAAACTACTTGACAAAACCATGTTTTAAAGGCCTTCTGATAGGCCAACAGGGTTGGGCCCAGTCTCGTCTTAGCAGAGATGATGCTCCGCAGAGTGGGCACTATGGCAGAAAAGGCTTTTTTTTAAGGCCCTGCCTGATGATGCTCCCTGGCCAATGGAACCCACAACATGCTCTCTTGCCAGAGTTAATGTAGATATAATTGAGAAGAGTTAGGCCCTCAAATATCTCAGCCCATGCTATGTAAGGCTTTAAAAGTTATAATCAGCACCTCGAATTGGACCCAAAGCAAATTGGCAGTCAATACATCTCATGTAGCAGAGATGTAACATGTGCAGACGTTAAGAGCACATTTAACTACCCACGCTCTTGCACTCCAGTGAGCTACCGCACTGAGTTACAATGGAGTAGGCAAATCAGTCAAGAAAAACAGTATTGGAAAAATCCAAGAAATATAAAACTGGATGATCACTTATGATCTTTTTCTGAAAATCCAAGAAACATAAAACTGGATGATCACTTATGATCTTTTCCTGCAAATTGAGAGTATAAGACATGGAGATTCCACAATAAACAATCAACTTAGACAATAAGGCAAAAAAATAAATTAAATAGGCCTATCTCATATGGAAATTCTTTATAACATAAGGATACAAAAAAATTCCTTCTGTATGTCCAGTATGACTGTGCAGTGTTTTGAGTTCAAAGGCTAAAAGGCAGAGGTGCAAACATATCTGTTTGTAACTCTGTAAACAATATGTCTTTTCCTAGAACTGTGCTGCAGTTTAGCAAGGTAGCCACACAAACTCAGGAAAAGATACAGCTTCTTTAAGACTGATGCTATATGTGCATACGCCAGCTCACTCTGAAGTACATTTTTTTCTGTTAAATCTGTAGCACTGCACAGCAACAAAGAAAACCCAATAATATTCCAATTTTTCAGCTAAAATATTCTGTGGCTGAATTCCTCAAAATAAAAGGAAGAATTTGCTAGAATTCTATGTCGTGACATACTGTGACATAGTATGTCAAGTCCTTCAATTTTCAAGAAGCGAAGCAGAATTCCCCTCCTCCAACAGAATCTGGCAGCTGATGAGATTCTCAGAACAGCCTAGTGACAGCTGGTGCCCACAGCAGTTGGTGGAGTGAAGCCAAGAAGTTCCCATAGCTGGAACCCACTGTAGGAGAAGTTGGCATTTGTCTGACCCATACAACACAAAGCAATATTTTTTACATCTTCTGCATGTCCTGACTCATACTGGGAACTCAATGTTTATATATGCCTGGATGAACTTCCAGAAATGTGCATGACATTACTTTCCTCTCACAGCAGTGAATATTCCAAGGGAGAACAATGTGCATTAAAAGTTGCTAAAATGGCAAAGACTGTGACTAAAGAATAAACAAGACCTTGGAGCAATCAACTTAAAAGTCGCAAACCTGGAATTATAGAAAAAATAGAACCTTTTAATGAAAAGATCTGCCAGAGCCAAAATGTTTCTCTCCATTTTAGTAGAAAGCATTCTTAGGTTTCTGGAGCGTCAAGAAGGACCTCCATTTATTTTTAACAAACGAGCAAAGTATAAAGAAATAGAAAAATACAGCTGCATGTGAGCCTGGATTTGAAGGTCAATGTGTGATTTAAAGCTTGCATGGATGTTCCTATATCACTTCTCACAAATACTTTAAAGTAGCTGCAGCTTTACTGGGGCTTGCATGGGTGGTTTTCATAGTCAATAAGCAATTCTAGGAAAATACCAATTTGTTTAAGGTGTTTTCAACAGGTGGTGTTAAGTAAATGCTCATATGAGTTCCAAGTCACATTTTAATTTTTGAACAAATTATCTCTCACAATCCTAATGGAGTGTCAAAGACACACTGTCAACTTTCTGGAAGCATTCTGAAAACATTCTTAATAGTATTGAAATAATTACTAGATTTCATATAATAGTGAATGCAGTGAATATTACAGAAATACCCTCAGGGCAGTTAATATCTGGGAAATTCAATCATTAGATTCACAGCTGAAATAGTGGACTGTACTCAAAAAGAAGTAAAAAAAACCTTGGACCAGAAAAAGAATGACAATAAACCATGCCCTAAATCCACATGGTAGAAGCTACTTACCAAGGAAAAAGGGTGGGTGTGGAATGTTGCAAGTGCAGTAGATAGTTGAAGAAGAAAAAAGGGCATTGGAAGAATATCTGAAGGACAGTGAAGAAGATGCACCAAAGCTAGTATACCATGAAGGCTTATTGAGTACTGGAAAGACCAAGCTGGCCTACAAGACAGACAAAATGAACAATAGAAAAGAGATACAAGGCAAGGCAAAATATTACATGGCCAGTACATAAAAAATAGCAGGCAAAGCAGATAACAACGAAATCTGGCAATGGCTGAGAGCAGGAAAGCTGAAATTAGAGACAGACAGGCTAATTCTGGCTGCACAAGCCCAAGCTTTAAGAACAAATGCATACAAAGCCAGGATTGAGAAGGCAACACATTTTTCCAATAAAGTTTTGATTTTTTTAAAAAAATCTGGTTCAGTATTTTTTTGTAGGCACTGACATCTTGCTTCCTTAACAAGATCAAGCAACAGATGGGACATGTTTTTTTCTTCCCCAAACTACCTGCCAGGACTCAAGCCCAGGAAAAGCAGTTGTGTTGTTCTTTGATGTTTTTATTTGCAAATCGGGGAAACTGCAATAAAAGGCCTACTGAGGTTTTTTATTTGCACAAAGAACCCTAAAAATATGAGAAAGGAATATGCATATCAGGTATACATGCATACCAAAGCAGACCAATGCCAGCTTGAAGCACCTAAAAAATGCCTACATCGTGTACATATACACGAAACATAATGAACAAGTGAGCACTGTGTTAGTAACCTTTAAATTTATATAACCTCAGCAGAATCAGCTTGTATGCAAAGTACAATTAATCAAGCACAAACACTGCGTTAGTTGACTGAACTATAATTCACACCTTATTACATATGCATCATACCCATAAACTCACATGATCTCTATTTGACATGTAGCAAAGTTAGTTTGAAAAGAGCATTAACTTTTCAGATAAGCCTAAGTAGTCTTCTTCTGTTTCACTACCTTAACGTTACAAGCTCCAGCCCAGTATTTACTGTTACAATCCTGAAATAAACTCTTGGGTTTATTTTTATATCAACATTTGAAACAGCTATTCTGTTTGCTCCTAGGATATTATATTATCACCTTTGTTACTAAGTTCTACTGGATAAGGCAAAACTTATGATTTTATAAGCATCTATGAAATCTTTCATCGGACTTTCAAAGAAGGAAAAGTAGTTCACAATAAACAGTTTTATTAAGCGACTGGGTGTATATTCGTAACATTTTATACAAAATATGTAATTTCAGAATTGATCACACAAGAAATTTGGTCATAGTAAAGGTTTATACATCTATTTTCAAATGGTTTAGCCTATTTTGTTAACAAGATATCACTCACATCTATTTCTTTTATTGTGTAATTTTATTTATCCTGCTACCAGTAATAAATAATATTTGGTCAATCATGAAAAAAGAATTCTTTTCTCAATAAATAACAACCAACAGAACAAAATTTTATCTTAGATCTTGGGATACAATATAGTTTTTATAAGCAGCACTGCAAGTCATACTTGTTCTGAAGTTCACTAGATTACTACTGAAAGTTCTATGGATGAAGCAACCAAGCTTCAGTTGAGAAACAGAAGTGAGACTTTTACAAGTAACTAACAAGACAATAAAACTCCTGGCATATTCATGAAGCTTAAGTGTGCAGGAAACTGCAGATGAAATATCTAATATTCCTAACAATTATAAAGTATACTCTATTAGAGGCTTTACACAAATAATGTTATAAAAGGAGTTAACAAAGAAGATGAACTGTAAACTGTAAACACAAAACTTGAAATGTTTAGACAGAAATTTAAAGCCAAGGTTCTGCAAATGAGTGAGTGGATTTCAGAATTAACTGAATAAACTCCAAAATTTAGATTCAATATGGACATTGGAGACAAATTAAAAAATGGACTACTTTCTAGAATGATGTAGAACTCTTTGTGCAACAATAGCACGACTGATGCCATTTGCGTCCGTTATGAATTTGCTTCTCTTTTAATGACTGAAAGGTCATTTTGAAAAATGTACAGTGAATTTTTAAATAAAATAAAGAAATCACCTAATAATTTAGTCACATGACCAACTAACAGTACCTGGTATTATCTAATTTATAAAACTGATTTCCCCAAATACATTGTTTTATGCTTATGATAATAGATAACTATCAAAAGTATGCTTTGTGTATTTTGTGTTTTGTTAGTTCTTTAAGTCAATAGTTGCATCATAATTTTATTTTTCTACAGCTTGAAAAATCTGGAGTGCTAATAGAAACAAACCTCTCAATACATTTAAGAATCTGAATTCTGGATGAATCTGACTCAGTCACTCCAGTGGTTTCAAAATAGTTCTTTTGTTGTTGTTTAATCAGATCCAATTCTCTAAGATTGCCTG
This sequence comes from Vipera ursinii, assembly GCF_947247035.1. Taxonomy (NCBI): domain Eukaryota; kingdom Metazoa; phylum Chordata; class Lepidosauria; order Squamata; family Viperidae; genus Vipera; species Vipera ursinii. Next base: position 271,677,382 of record NC_139512.1, on the reverse strand, counting down.
GACTACTCCCTGGTTTGCCATTGCCTTCTTCCTAGGGCTGAAAAAAAGTGACTGGCCCAAGGTCACTCAGCTGGTTTTGTGCCTAAGTGTAGGATTAGAACTCACAATCTCCCGGTTTCTAGCCTTATGCCTTAACAATTATGTTTATGTTTACGTTTATTGGACATATATACCGCCCTTCTCCTGTAGGACTCAGGGCGGTTCACAAGGAATTTAAAATAACAATACAAATTACAAAAGTTAAGAACAATTAAAATAATTAAAATTTAGTCCTTGAATAAAATAAAACCCCTATTAAACTCGAATTAAAACCTAATTAAAATAAAATTACAATTAAAATTCTCAGTCCTGGCCGAAAAGCTCAAAGGTCTTCAGGTCCCGGCAGAATGAACGGGGCAGTCCTGAGCTCTACGGGCAGCTGGTTCCAAAGGGCAGGCGTGCCCACAGAGAAGGCCCTGCCTCTGGGTGTTACCTGCCGGCAATCTTTTGCCGGCGGTACCCTGAGAAGGCCCTCCCTGTGGGAGCGCACAGGACGAAGGGAGCTTGATGCTGGCAGCAGGTGTTCCCTCAAATATCCCGGACCCAAGCCATTTAGGGCTTTATAGGTCATCACCAGCACCTTGAATCTTACACGGAGGGCAACCGGAAGCCAATGCAGCTTGCAGAGCAGAGGTGTTACATGGGAGTATCAGGAAACCCCCATCACAACTTGCGCGGCTGCATTCTGCACCAGCTGAAGCCTCCGAGTGGTCCTCAAGGGCAGATACAAGTCTCCTAGTTAAGATTCTACTGTGAGATATTGTTCAATGCTATGGATCATCAGAAATTAAAAATAGCTTATGGGTTTTTGAAATCATGCAAGATTTTAGATTTAGTAAGGTTTAACTTTTGCAGATCCCACCTGAAACATTCCTGTGGCATTACTTGCCAATCCCTAAATCAACTGATTCAAATTGATCAACTGTTCAGAGAAAACTCAAGAAGTTACTAGGCTGCAACTTATAAGGGGCTTATGAGAATATTAATCTTGACAGGAGGGACATTGTTATCGATCACTACTTGAAAATGAATAATTATAGAAATCTTTTGAAAATATGCTGTAATAATAAAGAATTACTAAAACAATGTAGAAAGAGAACTGAATGACAGCTAGTCTTTGGTATCCAAAAATCAGAAGAACTAATAAAATTTCAACTAATAAACTTTGTTAAAAAGCATGTGAACTAAGCTTGCTTAATTAGATGCAGTGGAATAGCTAAATTTGCAGGGTCTATGAAGCCCAATATTCCAGCTATGGTGGTTGCATGTGCTTGAAATGGTGGGGCAGTTGAAGTTGCCTGATTTCTGTACTTTGAGAACCTAGCCACTCTGTAGCATCTAATGAAGGGCACGAAGTTCGTAAAATCATGTACCTCTTAATAAAATGTCTTTATGATGGTCACAGTGTCCCAGGACCAAGTGATCACCTTTTGCGACATTCTGACAAGCTAAGTCCATAGAGAAGCCAGATTCACTTAACAACTTCAGAACTAATCTGTCCATCCTCCCCTCCATCCAATCAGAATTGATGAAGCTTCTTAGATGAGAAGTAAAACGTCTTCTTTAAGGAAAAAACAAAGTCCAGTTGCCTTTTGAAAAAGTACCTTTGTGACTTTTAACAACTGCAGAGGTTAACTTAACTACTGTGGCAAAACTCACTTAACAATTATCTTGTTTAGCAATAGAAATTTGGGGCTTAAATCAAGGACTACTTCTATGTATATTGTTGGGTATAGTTTGTTAATCCCAGTGATACCAGGACCCTTAAAAGAGCCAGATTTGAAACCTCTTTTTCATGTAAAGAAGCAGTTACTTAAGGAACAAGAACGATATAATTGTATACATATTATTAATATAATTGTATACACAGGATCTTTAAAATAGAGATGAAGTTGAGTAGTCTGATGAAGGTTGATAAAACTAAAAATTTGTTTAAGAGGAATAGATAAACATTTATACCCAGAACAGTAAAACTAGGTCTCACTGTACATTTTACTAAATATTTAAAAGAAACTTAAAAAAAGCTTTCAGCAGTGTATAAAATTTAGAAATTTCACTGTAGTTTCCATAGTGAACGAAGCAAGCTGTGTTTATGCAGCAAACCTTTCCAGAAATTGCTATTTATGGTACCACTGGTCTCAAAAAGTACGTACTCCAGGAATTTGAAATATAGGGCAGTAGTCTCCTTTAGCATCTATGTGTGATTGACAAGTACAAAACCCTATTCCTAGACTTCAACCACCTATTATGGTATCTCCTTGCCTTTTCTTGCACAGGGGAAGTAAATAAAAAAACCCCACAACTTTATCATTCCAAATCCAGGATTTTTTTCTGCCTTAACTATGTTTTATTACAAATTACAAGCCATCTAACTAATTATCCCATTCCAATTCTGCAAATACGCTGCAACTAAGGGGCTAGAGAACATGGTAAAAGATAGAAAACCACACTAGTAATCTTAATTCTACTATTTGTTATGTAGGAAGATTTGAAAAGCATGCCAAGCTACTTGTCCCAGGATTAAAAACTATTTTTCTACAATTAGTGTAGCTATTTTATATTTTCAATTCTTACTTGCAGCATGGGTAGCATACGCACAACCATTAAAACTGCTTATACCTATTGATATCAATGACACTTTCTAGTCTTCTAGTTTAGTTCTATCCAATGTCTACTTATTTGAAAACTTTCAATATAAAATTGTGCTCCAGGATGCAATGGTTCAGCTCTTATCCAACTGGTTATTTTGCTATAATTTCTTCAACAAATGATTTGCACTTGCTCCTATGCATCTTCACTTGTTTCTAATGTATTAGCAGTGTCAAGAAAAGAATCTTTCACCAAGGGGTTACACTGTTTATTTTACTCCACATGGAATGTAAGCCTCCACAACTGCTCTACTCTCAACTAGGGCAGGTCAATATATGAAAACCAATCCCAAATGTTCAGTATTTTTCTAAAGAGCCATACTTTATACATCCAGCAAATTAGCAACACTTATTCCTCTCTTTAAGCAAATGCCAGAGTTGAGAAAGAATTGCCATGTATAATGCAGACAGAAAGATGTTTAGTTTGTAAACAGAAAAACATTAAGTATTGAAGGCAAAGATTGCATCCAATCTTTCTTTTAAATTCTTTGATTACATTAACACTTCATTGCAAGTATGTTTTGTTGTAATTGATAAAAAGGCCAATACTTCCATCCCTACCATCTTTTCGTTTTTAAAAATGGGATAGGTATCTTAATAAAATCAGCATTAACATTTTAATTAAATTAAAATTGTAACAAATTTTAATAAATTACAATAGTTTTTATAATTTAAGATGTTGCCACAGCAGAAGAGGTCATTAAAAGGTAAAGTCTCTTGGTAACTTCATAGATAGGTCCATGCAATTTTCTTGGCAAGAATACAGAAGCAGTTACTGTTTCTTTAGTCAATTCCCAAATGAATTGCTTTTGTTTACCTTAAACTTCTATTAAAGAAACACCATCACTTATTAACTATGTACCTAGATCATCTACACAAGCCAACAATTCCTTTATATCTCAAAAGTTTTTCCAAACAAGAATATATTGTAAGTGCTTAAAATACATCCATTCCTTATGTATTAATAAACATTAAATGTTATCACTACTACCAACAAAACCATATAATGGCTCAATTTTGGTTCTCTCTAATTGAGTTATGAAATAATCTTAAACTCTAACATGTTCTAAACTTGAAAGCCATACAAAAACTACTTCATTTACCATTTAACAACAACAAAAACATTTTACTTATCAAAACATTTTATATAACAGAACCCAGTTGTACATTTCTGATTCACGTTTTAAGGTACAGGGTTATAATACAAAGCTCCCCAACAATCCTAATTCAGGTTTTTAGTTTACAACATGGAGAATAATGACTCTGCTTTAATAATCAATAAAAGTTATCAACTCGTAACAGTAAAAATAACCATGTTTTCCAGGATGTCTTATACTTCCAATACTGGAAGACTTAGATCACACATGCAGAAGTAAATGCAAAGGAATAACTTTTTTGTCACCCCCATTCAAATGCATACCTGGTTTGCAGAGTGCTTTGTCACAGTAACTCCAAGATTAAATAGAACACAAGGGCAGCCTTCTTAAGTATTTTCTTTTAAAAACATAACAAAAGGATACAGCCTTAAAGCGCCAGTTTGTGTTCCAATAGCAAGTATCTTCTGAACAGGATCAAAAGCCAAGGCTGAAGGCTGATAGGGGAAACCATGGCGTACAGTCTGTCAAGTCAAGGCAGTGAAGCAATGGCGATTCAGGCAACCAAAGAAAAATAGAAAGCCAATGTTTTAGGAAGAACTGACTTCATTTTGTGTACAAAAGATTTTTTTTAACTGGGGGGGGGGGATAGATTAGAATGCATTTGAATCTTACTGAACATAGGGATAACAAAATGAAGCCTTTGCTTAAATACCCATAGATACGTTTATCATTCACTTCTCACTTTTACTACATTTTAGAAACTCTTGCAAAAATTAAACTGTATTATAATCTGAAGCAGAGAAATTTGATGATCCTGTAAATTAAGTGTTCACTAATTATTAAGATAGCTCTTTGGAGAGCTATCTCTATTTCTCTAAAGGCCTTAAATTATACAGAAGTTTTTTTAAAAAAACACAGACACTTCTGCATTTTATACTTTACAATGGCCACCTATGCTCCTTTTTATTTTTAACTAGAGATGTACTTAACCTCCCTGTGTGTGGGGTAATGAGCAAACAGCACAGGCAGGTAAAACCAAAGCGTTTTTTATCTTAAGGATCAATCCTAACCCATTATTTAGATAAAGTATTCAATTATTCAATCCACAAGCCAAACTACAGCAGTTTGGGCCACAGGTGTCTAAAGGTGGAGATGAACATCCACTTCCTTTTGTGTTTCAATTTGGCACAGCTGGTGAATTAATCTGCTGCATCACCGTTTTGGAATTTAGACTCCAACTGCATTTACTGCACCCCATCTGAGAATATCCCTTCCTATTAGTATTACTTCTTACTCCATTCCCCAACTTAAGAAACATTTGCCTCTATATTTAGAGGACCACATTTACTGAAGCCTGTTAAAATCCCCGTGTTACTGGTAACGCAGAGCCTTTAGTGCTCTGTCCTCTGATCGCATCAAGAGTGGCATTTTAATTGTGTTCAACACGAAGCACACACATTCAGAGGCTTCCCTCCAAGCATCTCCAAGCTATACATGTACATATCTGCGGCTTAAAATCCAAGTGATAAATACCCATCAGGGGAAAAAAAGATGCCCGTCCATAAAAGCCGAGGGTCCCCTCATAACGTCATCCTCGCGGTTGCTCTTCTTCCCCCACCCACCAATTTTTTTATTTTTTTTTTCAAAAAAAAAAAATTAAACTGACAGCTTTAAAAGCATCGGAGTCGAGTCTGCAGAACCCATCATGGCTACATCATCCTCTGCTTCTCTCTCTCTCTCCCCCCCCCCTCAACACACACCATTTCTTCCCAACCGGCTGCAGCAGCATTCACCTTGCAGAGCTGGAAGTGCTCGGACTGGAGGGTCTCCTGGATGTCGTTCTCCCGGGCGGCAGACTGCTGCTGCTGCTGCGAGGAGGAGGAAGCTGAAGAGGAGGACGACGAGCCCGCCAGGCCGTCCAACACCTTTCTGATGTTAAATTTCCTCATGGTCTCTCCGGCGGCGCACCCTTTTCTTCTTCCTCCCCCTCCTCCTCCTCCTCCTCCTCCTCCCCCTCTCCACCCTCCTCTTGCCGTGGCTCCTACTCCCGCCCGACCACACACCTCATCCAGACGAGCGGAGGAAGGGAGGAAGAAGCAGGCGGGCAGAGCGAGGGGGTCCCGCTGCAAAAGGGAGGGAGGTGGGGGGGAAAAAAGCAAAGGGAAGGGCGCTTCTAAGTCTCCGCTTTCCCCTTCGGCTTTGCCTTCATCCAACCATTATCTTCCTCCTCCTCCTCCTCCTCCCCCTCGGTCTGGGCGCAGGGCGGGAAGGCAGGCGCGCGCGCGAGGGGGAAAGGGGTTTGCTCGAGGCAGGCGCGGACGGAAGGCGGGGGGGGGCAGAGCAGTCACCCTTATCAGCTGAGGGAGGGAGTGGAGCTGACCAAGGAAGAGGAAAGCGCCGAACAGGAAGAGAAAGGAAAGGAGCGCACGAAGGAAATAAAAATCTAAGCGGCGAGATTAACGTAGCAGCGCGGCGGCTCCTCTCGGCTGCTCGCCACGCCAGCGCGCTTGCTTACACGCACACTCAGGCGGGCAGGCAAGCGAGCGAGCCCGCCCGCCCTCTTGGCAGACGGCTCTGCCCCGACCCCCCACCCAGGGCGCCCTCTAGGTTCCGGGAAGGCCGCTCCGACCGCCTTTCGCAGGCTGCCCTTTGCCTGCGCCTCCTTTCCTGTTCAAACCCGAACGCCCGGCCCTTTTTTTTTTTTTTGCACCGGTTCTCCTCACCCACCCCTCCCGCTCTTTTGCTACTACTGCTGCGCGAACCAGGGGAGCCCGAGCCTGCCTCTGCCTGCCCGCCCCCTCCCTCCTTCCTCCTCCTCCTCTCCGTGCGGCTGCGAGCTCAGAAGTGACAGCGACGACCGCCTCAACTTCCCACCCCCTTTTCCCTTAAGGGGAGTAGAAGCGGCTGTCCATCATCTCGCCGGGTGCCCACCACAGTTTCTCTCCCCGGCACAGCTGCAAATTCCCGCCGCCCGGTGACTGCGCTGGCTGGCTGGCTGGCCGGCTGGCTGGCCGGCCGGCTGGCCGTCCACCCTGCCTCGCCGGCAACGCTGCCCCTCAGCGCGACTCCAGCTCCGGGAGGGTCGCCAGCGGCGCTTGGCGGGGACTTTGGTGCCGCCGGCTGTCACACGCCCCCACAACCATCCTCCTGCAAAGGCTATGCCGGCAGCTGCTGCTGCTGCTGCTGCCGCCGCCGCCGCCGCCGCCTCCTTCTCGCCTGACCAAAAAAAAAAGCGACCCCGCCGTGAAGCCGCAGCGCAACACCGTCTTCCTCCTTCTCCACCAGCCCTGTAGTAGCTATCGCTGTTGTCTCCTTAAACTGCTGGTAGTGGCAAAGCAGAAGCGACCCAGGCGGAGCATGCGCGGTCCAAGGCCTTCCTGCAAGCACCCGGATGTTGCCGTCTTGTTTTGTGTGTGTGTGTGTGTGTGTGTGTGTGTGTGTGTGTGTGTGTGTTTTGGGGGGGCGTCCTAGCGGCCTCCCTAGAAGGCGTGCAGAGGGGTTCGGGGCATTGGCCTATGCACGTCCGGGCTGCGGGAACTAAAGCCCTTTGGATGCAGCCGCGTGCGCTCTGCCTTAAGCGCGCATTGGAAGGGCCGAGCGGGCGGAGGAAGGTCTCTGGCTTGCAAGGAGCTGCAGCCCTGCTCCCCGCCTTGCCTGGAGGAAGCGCGGTGGGATTTGCGTCAGAGTAAAAGAAAAGGGTCGTCGGAGGGCAGTCCTTTCGCGAGAACCACGACTCGGCCGTGCTGGTTCAGAGCGTTCTGGTCCGCGTCCGCCCGACGCCAGGGATGCAGGCACGGAGCCTGGTGATGGGCTGGAGGGTGATCCCTGCTGTTGGGGCAAGGCGGCGGTAGGGATGTCCCGGGTCAGGACGGAGCGCCAGTGCGCCTCCCTTCGTGTAGAGGTAGTAAGAGGGAAATGCCGCTTTCTTCAAAAGTTGAAGCGCTCCCAAGAGGCGACTTGGATGATGTTCCCGTGGGGACAAATGATTAAAGAGACGACGTGGTTCGCTTTGTTTGTTGACTTCTTTGAAGTCCTCTCTTCCGCGTGAAAGAAATGAGGCAAGCTGTATTGCAAGGAAGCAGCGGGGGATAAAGGTGCTGATGCTGGCCCAAAGCTTTTCCATTGATGGGGCAGTGAAAGCGAAGTAAGAGGCAGAGTTGGACAGACCAGTCTTGCACAGGAATGACCTCAGCTCAAAATGCCTATAACCACTGAGCTTATGCTTTCCAGAGGGACATTGTATGTTTTTAGATCGGAGAGGTTTGTTCCTGCTTTCCGTTAATTAAAAAAAAAAAAAACTAAACGGGAGACAGCCATTATGGTTTTCTCTTCAGATTTCTGTGATGTAGCTTAGCAATGCCTTCAAGCTTCTGGTGAAATTATTGGATCAGTTTAAGGCCAGTTTATATGGAAACGGTTGTATTTGAACATATTTTTAACCCACCCCGTCTAAATGGTCTTTTAAATGAAAAGCAAATGCAAAGTGTAAAATAAAATAGGAAAGAAATAAATTGCAATCAATAAAACTAATTCAGAAACTTATTTTAATTAAAACAATTGTATTAGTTATATTAAAACTTTTAAAGGCCTCTATTATGTTTCAGACCCAGAAATTTAGCAGATATGAGTGATAATTAAGTCTTTAATCATATAGAGACTCCAAGGTAAGTAAATCTAGTGTGCTTTGAGCATGATCATGGTAGATTTAAACTTTGCAAGCCCAGCTAAAGTAAATATCCATAAGCATTGTTAGCTTCTTTCTCTCTCACACTGTGTTATAGGTAAATGGTATCTGAGCTGGTCAGCAGTCATTTTTCTTTTACCAAAATTCTCTCCACAACTAAGTTAACTATTAAATTGTTACATCTTATGAAACTGAATAAGCCAAGCTGTTTTACAACAAAATGGAATGGAATTAAAGGGACAATATATAGTATCTTGACCTAAAGCTGGTAGCAGCCACCTAATCAATGCTAGCTGAACTTGAAAAATAGTATTCAGGATTGAATCCGGAAAATACAGGACTGCAGACTGGATTAAGAACTTAAGTAAATACTTAGAAATAAGGCAATTTGATGCCTGTAAATACTGCCAAGTACAATTCATAGACATGAACATGTAATCATCAGGAATCAAAAGTCAGTTTGATGGAGTTTGATCTTTTTACCCTGATACTGAGGACAATATAGACTGTTCCACTAAAATTTTAGCTGTCAGAAGCCATTTTTTCACTGGTCCATTTAAAAACAATGTAAAATTTTAAAAGTCTGATACAGCAAAGAAAAAAAGACTAAAATCTTTCTCCTTGCTAACATTTTTCATGGGAATACACACGCATAACAAAGTGGCCCAGCTGATTTCATGCCTAAGGCAGCACTAGAATCCACAATATACCAGTTTCTAGCATGGTGCCTCTATCAAACTGGCTCCCAGGAATATTTTACTCCTTCATGAGTTGTACAGCAGTAAGATTCTATTCCTATTCCTATATGCTTAGCCTGCCATGTGAGAGATGATTATTCAGTCTCTTGAACATCAAAGCAAAGGATGTGTGAAGTTAGATCCTATTTATATTGATTACTGCAAAACTGACTTAAAAAGCATTAATCTCTTACTCTCTGAGATACTTGGAGATACTGTTCTCCCTTTCCCTCTCCCTCTGTGACATGATAGCAGTATTCCAATATCTCAGGGGTTGCCACAAAGAGGAGAGAGTCAAGCTACTCTTCAAAGCACCTGAAGGCAGGACAAGAAGCAATGGATGGAAACTAGTCAAGGAGAGAAGCAACCTAGAATTAAGGAGAAACTTCCTGACAGTTAGAACAATTAACCAGTGGAACAACCTGCCTCCAGAGGTGGTGAATGCTCCAACACTGGAAGTTTTTAAGAAGAGATTTGACAAATTTGTCTGAAATGGTATAGGGTTTTCTGCTTCAGCTGGGGGTTGGACTAGAAGACCTCCAAGGTCCCTTACAAGTCTATTATTCTGTTATACTGAAATTTGGAAGATGCACTTTAGAATTTTAAAAACTTAGACTTTTACATCAAAATCCACTTTTTAATATATAAAACTAGGACTGGCCATACATAAATCAGCAGTCTGCTGAACCAGTATTCCATTCTTGTGACAATCATGCACAAATAACATAAAATTATAAAAGAAAATGGAATGATCATTTTTATTTTTTCTAAATAATTATGTCTAATTAGCTCACAACTTATAAAAATAAACTTTTAACTATTTTAAAAACTATCATTCTGAAATTTTATTTTATTGGCATTTATGTATTCATTTTACATAATAGTAGGATTAAAGAAGCAAAAGATTCAAATTCAAAGAAAAAGTATGTCAGAGCATGTTGGAATGCTCATAAATCACTTATTGACAATTTCTTAAAGCTGCTGCATCTTTCCTCTGAATCTACAGCAGCTGTATCTTTTCTCTGTTCTACAGCTGCAGCACAGTCCTGTGATTATATATTTTCTAGATGCCAACTGGACTTGCTTATATGCTCATGCTCGATCGAAACTATCTTTTCTCCTTTCAATATGAAATGCTATAAACTATAACATAATAGCATTAACGTGCTCAATTTTGGCAAGGAAATACCTTTGGTGTCTATTGTTTTGGGTTTATTATTATGCTTTAGATTTTATACAGTGTTATTTTTATGCTTTAAATGTACAAGATTTGGACAACGTATTTTATCAAAAATTTAGAAATGTAAATAAATAAGCTAATAAAAAGAGGATGTCCTTAGCTCTCTATATAAGAGTATACAAACTACATTCTGTAGTATGTAAACCTTGAGATATGTTTACATTATAGATATTAAACATAACTTGCTATAGATACTTGGTCATACCTCAGTTACTGGAGCTTGGAGCAACATGTTTTTGTTGATTTCTGCCCATGCCATCACCAGTTTTTTTTAAAGAAGAGATTTATGTATCAAGCTTGTCCACAAATGAAATATATGGATATGGTAATAAATGAAAATACATTTAATACGCTTCATGAAACACAAACCATTGCCATATGCTTTACTAGAAGGTGTTGCAACAAGGTTTTATATAATAACCATAATCAATATGTCATGAAAATGTCAAAAGCAGTATGCTCGTAACCACATTCTGAACATTATGTGCCTTGAAAAATTTAGAACAAGCCACTGCAGTGAAAGTAGACTACTGTTACCTATATGAAGTATTAGAGTCTTTGAGATTACACCAGAATTGTAGGCCTGTTCAGGATTATGTGGAAAGGAGACAGCAAAGAAGGTTGGTATTGCTATGACAAGAACATAACTATCAGAGCAGAAACACTGAATGTTACTTCCTGGCACTCTGTAAAAGGAAAGAATTTGAGTATGGTGCACCTTAGTGTTGTCCAACAAGCTGATGAGAATACTGTCAGTCACAGATATTTTTTTCTAAGGGGATTGCAGATGATAGAGGAAAGCAATGGTCACTTGACTAATCAACCAGTGACTGCAATTACAGTTGTGACAGCACAAGCCATTCTGTTTGTCTTCAATCAGTGTAGAGTCAAATTGCTACATCTATTCTGATTACTAATTGTCATCCACAACAATTCAAGGGAAGTGGGCAGGACATAATTTCACACTTTTGGAAGTTTTAGTTTCTGAAATCAAGCCTATATTGGTCTTAAATTTTAAAAGGACAGTGTTTCATTAAATCCCACATAACTCAAACAAACCTTTCATTCTAGGCATATGGAAAGTTCTTGCAGATAATTGTTTCACTTTCTTCTCTATAGAGATGGACGTTGATTTGAGAGACAGAGGCAGATAGGCATGGAGAGAAGAAGCTGGCTGAGTGTCTGTTGCCAAAAGGAGCCCAAAGGATGATTGGTCTCGGAGCATTCTAAGTCCATGTTAATTTTTCTTTTGGTTTCTTTTGGTTTCTACTTGGTTTGCATTTATATCACTCTGAACTGTTTTAACATAGCCATGGTGTTGCGTAGTGAGTTCTTCGCGCAGGAAAGGAGACGAGGCAAGTGAGTTCAACAAAGCTCATGGTTTATTGCTTGCAGGATCTGAACTGAGGATTGGGTTGCAGCTTGCAGCAATTTATAGCCTGGCCCCTAGGTGGCAGCCAATAGGTTTAAAGCAACCCAGTGTTGTGACTCAGGGCCAGCCTGTGGTTTCGGCAGCCGGCTCAGATGTGTCGGATGACTCAGATGAAGGGGAGGAGGACCGTGTGGGAGACGAACCGGCTGATGATGGTTTGGAGGCTTTGCAGAGCCCTCAGCCGGGGACCTCTTCTCAGCTGCGTGAGCCCGAGAGTGCGGAGGAAGATGACCCACAGCTGGCCCTGTTCAAGGACGCCCGACGCAGGAGGCAGTCGAGCAGGAACAAACAAAGAAAGGCTGTGAGACTCCTCGGGAGGAGGCACAGGGAGACCACGCCCTGAGCTCTCTATAAAAGGAGTGTTTGGGGAGGGGCTGGTTGCTGAAAGCAACTTTTCCGCTTGAGAAGATAAGCTCTAGTGTTTTTGTTAACTGCGTAATAAATCTTGGCAGATGCCTTTTAGCCTTGGACGCTCTCCAGTCTCTTCTTTCTGAATAGGGGTTTGCCTTATTACAAGGCCAGAAGAGGGCTGGTTCAGAACACCCATTGCCGTCTAGGGGCAGCCAATAGCAGCACTGGAGAACTGGAGTCTGGGTTGCTGGAGAGCCGTTAGCTGCTCCATCTTACCATGTGGTGTTATAAATGAGCCCAATACATAACACCCCTCCCCTCTTAGATCAGACAAACATCATAGCAATAAATGGCAAATAGTACAAGTTACAAGACTCAACATCATAGCAACTTTTGTAAAACAGTACAAGTTACATTAGAGCATCAGTTAGCCAGAATGAATAGACTTCCATTATAGCACACAAGACAGTTAATATCATAGCTCCAAAACTGTTTCAGTACAGTGACAAGTTACAGTACAGACAACTTTATAGTTCCTTTATTTTACAACATAATCAGCTAGATAAGAAGGAGGCTTGCGTGCCCTTGTGGAACGCCTTGGGGTTCCAGTCACTTTCTGGTCTACCAGCTTACCCATCGGGCCAGGTAGACCAATGTCTCTTGATGCACTTGAGTCAAAGGAATTAGATGCTTTCTGACTGGCCTCTCCAGGTTGGCCCACCCCAGAGTCATACTGATCAGCAGAGTTGGCACAGCGATTGTTAAAGTCTGGTTGGCTTGCTCCTTCAGGGGATCCATGTTGCACTGCTGGACTCTACACCCAGTTCCTCATTGCTTAAGAAGGAAGAGTCTTGAGAGTCCATGTATGGGCTGGCTTGGCTGCCAGCTTGGGGACTTTGGGAGAGACTTAAGACGCAGTCCTCGCTTAGTGGTTGTTCTGGAAACTTTTCTGAATTGATCAATGTGGCATCTGACAACTCGCCCTCCCTCCAGCCCCACTTTGTAAGAAAGGGAACCAGATGATTTGGTAATTTTACCAGGAGCCCACAGATTCCCATGTCCATAGTTTCTGGCCCATACCCAGTCGCCCACTTGCAGCCCCCTTGGGGGTTTTGGTCGAGAGGCTTCTGCTGCCACTCTATCTGGATGCAACCTGTCCAGTTTAGTGATCAGTCGCCTCCCCCAATGAAGTTCTGCAGGACTTTTGCCTGTAGCAGTGCAGAGTGTAGAATGCTGGTAGAGTAAAAAAATCTGCCAGTCTGTGATGCCAGTCACCTGTTACGATGCGTTTGAGTGATTCCTTCGTGGTTCTCACCACTCGTTCAGCTTGACCATTAGAAGACAGGTGAAAAGTGGCAGACGTTGCATGTCTAATAAGATTTGCTCTGAGAAAGGCCTGGAATTCAGCAGCAGTGAATTGGGCCCCATTGTCTGAAACTTAAGACATCTGGCAACCCATATGCGGTAAAGAGTTTTCTCAGCACCTGGATGGTCCTAGCAGTAGTCATGTTTGCAACTGGGATTACTTCCAGCCATTTGGAGTGGCTGTCCACCACTATGAGGAAGAGCTGTCCCTGAAAGGGCCCAGCGTAGTCTATGTGAATTCTAGACCAGGTAGTATGCGTTTCTTCCCACCTGTGAACTGGGGCGTGTGGCATCTCAGGCCTAGATTGCTGGCATATATAACAACCATGGACTTGTGCCTCAATGTCCTTGTCAAGGCCAGACCACCAAAGGTAGCTTCTTGCTAAAGCTTTCATTCTGACAATGCCTGGATGGCCCTCATGTAATGACTGTAAAACCCTGTCTCTCAGTGAAGAGGGGATTATGACTCTGTTTCCTAATAGGATGCATCCCTTGTGAGCTGATAGCTCATGTCTTCTGACAAAATAACTCTGAAACTCAGAGCCTGGGCTTTTATCTAAACACCCCGTGTGTACCCATGAAAGCACTCTACCAAGTATTCTATCTGTAGCTGTTTTCTGCAGCAATGTCCCCAGCATGGAGGGGAAATTCTGGTAGGTCCTGAATGGACAGAATTCTGGCCGCAGGGGCCAGGTCTGGTTCCGTTAGTGGCAGTGGAAGTCTGCTGAGGCCATCAGCATGACCCATTTCTTTACCAGGTTTGTGAACCAATTTAAACGTGTATGCAGATAAGAACATAGACCATCTCAACATTCTTGGGGAAAGTATGTGGGGGGTTTGTTTGTCTGTTGTGAAAAGTCCCAACAGTGGTTTGTGGTCTGTAAAGACCGTGAAGTCCCTGCCATATAAATAGTCATGGAATTTTTTTATTCCAGCTACAATGGCTAGTGCCTCTTTGTCAATTTGAGCGTAGTTACGCTCAGCAGAGGACAGTGTCCTTGAATAAAGTGCAATAGGGACTTGTGTTCCATTCTTTTCTAAATGATTCAAGACTGCCCCCACCTCATACGGACATGCATCACATGCTAAACAGACTGGTTTAGACTCCCTAAAATGAGTTACAGTGGATTTAACTGACAATAGTGCCTTTAAGTCCTGGAAGCTTTTTTCATGAATGCTGGTCCATTTCCATGGAGCTTTCTTATCTAAGAGCCTGTGAAGAGGCTCTGCCAATGCAGCCTTGTTAGGCAGGAAGGCATGGTAGAAGTTGAGGAGGCCCAAGAATGCTTGTAGTTCACCTTTGGATTTAGGACTAGAAGCCAATTGAATGGCCTTCACTTTGGATTCAGCAGGGTGAATACCGTTAGCATCAATTCGAAATCCTAGAAATTCTGTTGAAAGAACCCCAATACTACATTTACTCTTCTTTAATTTGAGGCCAGCTTCTCGAAGCCTCTGTAAGACAGCCCTGAGCCTGCTGACTAACACTTCTGTAGATTCTCCATCAATAAGTACATCATCAAAATAAGGGCAAACACCCTGAATGCCTTTAAGTGTGCGTTCCATGATTCCCTGAAAAATGCCTGGAGCAACGCTAACTCCAAATTGTAAACGCTTTACTTTGAAAGCCCCCCTGTGAGTCATGATCGTCTGAGCCGTGGCTGTGGCCTCATCAACCGGCAGTTGCTGATAGGCCTGTGCTAAATCTAATTTAGCGAAAATAGTGCCCCCTTGCAAAGAAGCTAAAATGTGGTTCACCACTGGAACAGAGTAAGCATGTTGTTTAAGGGCTTTGTTAACTGTACATTTATAGTCTGCACATATTCTGATTTCTCCGTTGGCCTTAAGTGGAGTGACTATAGGAGTTTCCCACTCCCCACCATCAACTGGTTGTAAAACACCCTGTTTTACAAGCTTGTCTATTTCTAAGTCAATTTTATGTTTGAGGGCAAAAGGGACCCTTCGAGGCTTAACCCTAATGTGAACTACATTGGGATCTAGCTTGAATGAGATAGGCGGGCCTGTGTATGTTCCTAGGGCTGAATCAAAAACGTCTGCAAAGTCCTCGCAAACTGACGAAAGGTTTGCAGCTTGTGTCCGGTTGATACCAGTTATTTGAATGCCTAAAGCATCAAACCAATCAAGTCCTATGAGACTCGTTCTCTGGCCCCCTACTACTATGACATCCAGGTGCCCATAAAACCCCTTAAATTTTACGTCCAAGGTGGCTTCCCCCTTAACTTTGACTTGAGCGTTTTGAAAGTCAGTTAAAATTATGTCGGAGGGCCTTAGCTTGGCCCATTTTCTATTGTGACTGCACACGAAATTAAGGTGTCTAGGGAAATAATGGAGACAGCAGAGCCAGAGTCCAACTCCATTTTACAAGGGACTCCTTGTAGCTCTACCTGCAGTTTGAATTTAGGTTTGAGGTGGTGTCAGGCCCCGGTGCGGCATACACTTCTACGGCTTCTACAAAACCCCACACTAAACGGACCCTGGGCCCCAGTACCTCTCCTGGTTGGATCTTCCGACTGGTGTTTGGGTGGCCGGTTCCTCTGGCGAGCTCTGCAAACCGCTGCAATGTGGCCTGTTTTGCTGCAGGCCCTGCACGTGGCTGACCAGAATCTGCAATCAGCGCATTGGTGGTTGCCACCGCAACCTTTACATTTAGGTAAGACAACTGCCTTGTAAGCGTTCTCTTGCTGTTTGCTGCTGCAGTGCTGTGCGGGTTGCTTGTGAAGCTTGTTAACTTCAGGATCTTCTTGCTCCGAAGAGTCCTCTGAGCATTTGGCGTCCTCGTGGTGGACTGTTTCATCTTGTTTCGTTGTTTTGGCAGGCTGGACTGTTTGGACTGCACCCCTGGCGGCTTTGTCTACCATTACTTCGTCTTGGGCTTTGATGAAGGTTAAATTCGGTCTGACAAAAAGTCTTTGCTGGAGCGTTCGGTTCTGTAGGCCTCAGACGAGCCGGTCTCGTAGTTGCTCCTCTACGTCAGAAAATTTACAGAGGCGTGCGGCCTGCCTCAAGGCCACGATGTATTCTGACGCTGTTTCGCTGGGCTGCTGCATTCGCTGTTCAAACTTGAAATGCCAAGCAATCACCGACATCTTCGGCTGGAAATGCTCTCCCAGCTTTTTTTTGAGATCCGCATAGGAAACTGACTCCAGCGGCGTCGGGGCGAAGAGGTTTTCAGCCAGGTCGAATGTATCTGGGCCACACACACAGAGCAGTGTGGTGGCCTTCAGCCCATCTACTGCGACTTGGTTTGCCCGGAGGTAGTTTTCTACCTGGGACAAGTAGGAAGGCCATCCCTCTGGATGCTTAACATTGAATTTGCGTAGTCTTCCGACTTTCGGCATTCTGTCTTCAGCTGGTTCCTGCGGTTTTCGATCCTGCTTCTCCAAGGCCCAGGGACTGAATCCGCTGAGCATGTGGTCGCTAGCGTGGCTTGCTAGCCGACCGTAGGGGGGGGGAAATGCCTTTTCCCTCCAGGCATGAGCTGCCTCTCCTCTAGTGAACTTCAGCTCTTTTGGAGAAGCAGGATCCCACCTTCATCACCAGTGTTGTGTAGTGAGTTCTTTGCGCAGGAAAGGAGACGAGGCAAGTGAGTTCAACAAAGCTCATGGTTTATTGCTTGCAGGATCTGAACTGAGGATTGGGCTGCAGCTTGCAGCAATTTATAGCCTGGCCCCTAGGCGGCAGCCAATAGGTTTAAAGCAACCCATTGCCGCCTAGGGGCAGCCAATAGCAGCACTAGAGACCAGGAGTCTGGGTTACTAGAGAGCCGTTAGCTGCTCCAGCTTACCATGTGGTGTTACAAATGAGCCCAATACATAACACATGGTATATCTTATACCACCCTCACCTGAGTATACAGTTGTTTTATAGCAGCTGTGTTCAGAGCAGCATGGGCTAGCTGATTTGGAAAACAAAGTTATGTTTCCTCTTTTTCTTTTCCCTTTAGCTTGGTTTCCTTTTCAGTAAATTCCCTGAAATTTCTTTCTGGTCATTCTTGTAATTCTATCACTGTCCGAAGGATTAATTTATTTTTCTGCTTATCCAAATTTTCTTTTGGCCATTGCAAGGACTTAATTAATTTCTTTCCTACAGTCTAAGAATGCACAGTACAGTTTCCTTTCGTTTCATTGAGTTCTAGTTGCTGCTCTGTCTTCTACCACATATCAGCACTGGCTAGCTTGGGATTAATGAGGACAACCTCTTCCAAAGAATATCTGCTTCTTTTTCTTTTACTAGTAAAAGGAAAAAATAGTTTTTCCTGCCTGCATCTAGATACAATTTCATATTTTGTTTAACATACACTGTCCCTTTATCTTCACTGCAAATTTTCTATAAACTCACTATTTAGAAATAAGTAGCAGTTGTCTTAATAGCAGGTTATTCTTGTTTCATTCAGCAGATACTGTCAAATTAATGTGCTAGTTCTGCATATTGATACCTAGGCATATGAAGTCTCACTGAACTCAAAAGATGGACTGGGGTTTTTTTGAGTAGGCAGGAGTAATGCATATATGTAATAAAATGGTATCTGTTTGCTACAATGAAAGGATACACATACTGTAAATTAATTGAATTGAATTAAACTAAATTAAATTAAATCAACTTTTAAATACATGTAACAAAGAGAAAAAGACCCAAGTATATAAAGTGGCTATAAGTTGAATCTACATTCCTTGGGCAATACTGCTTTTGCCTTTATCTTCTGTGAGATTTTTCAAAATACTAATACTGCTTGATATTTTATGACCAACCAGATTAGCTAGAGTGATTAATATCAGAGTAATACCACACTCTTCTAATCTGGACTATGTATAACTGAATTGTGGGCAATCGTAGAGGCAATAGACAGTGTGGATAGTCATGGCAATGGAACATTATATGTATGCAGAATTGTAAATGATGTAGATATTTTACCATGAGAAGGGTTTCTCTTGAAATGGCATGCTTAGGTATTATTCTGATAAAATTTTGATTTTTCTTCTCATATTCTTCAATCAATTGTGTAAAGTGCATTAGTAGACAGATACAGTATATAGTAAAATTATCTATATTGTGATATGTTATTAGAACTGGCTCTCCATGAGGTAAATGAAAGGGTATAGTTAAATATAATACATATACTTCTACAAAGAAATGATTGAAAAGAAACTTCATTCAAGTCAGATAGCAATTTTTTAAAAATAGCTTTTTTAGTAAAAAAAGTACATTCATTTGAAATGTGAAGTAGATTCAATTGATATAAGCTTAGTATATGGTATATAGACTCAAGAGAAAGTCAGCATAGTGTATTCATACTCAGCAGATAAGTGTATTCATACTCAGCAGATAATTGCACTTGGTGAAATTTATCTGAGTTTGTTAGCTGATCAAACACGCTAAGTTTCTGGGAACATAGTGTTGAAAAAAATCTAATAACATTAAATAAGATTAGGTCAGGAATTATGAGGATGTATGCTAGACAGGACAGTTTTTTTTTAAAAAAAGTCCATACTATTCATAAGGAAACATGCTTGAATATATCTATTAATCACCATGCTGACAGACTGAATGAATCTTTATTCATATGTTGTACTGTGCTGTGATATAGTTTGCTTTCTTTGTATATTTTGTGAATCCAGCCAATATAAACCATAGAATATGGCTTAATACATTGTATAAATACAAATAAACAGTAAGTATGTATAAAATAAACAAAAAAATAGTGAACAAATTAAGCATTTGAAAAAATTTCTTAATTCATTAAAAAACATGCATTTGTTCACAAAATATAATCAGAGGGTGTTCAGATGGACATTAAAGGTTTCATGGTTTGCTATATTTTAATCCCCATTACATAAGATTATAAAATTATCTGTGTATTTTCAAAGTTATTTCTGAGCTAGCAGGCCACTGAGAAGTTTAAAGGTTCCCCAGAAAGCTCTAATGAATCTTATCCTGTTAGGTTTATTTTTTTATCTGATGTAATGGTTGGAGAATGAGATATAATATTTGATATTTATTTTCATCTAGAAAAATGTATATCTTGATTAGATTAGATGAAATGAAATGCTGTAAACTGAATGATATGCCTTCCCCTCCCAAAAAGGGAGGGAGAGATATAAAACCTGTATGGTGAAATCATTACATTTTAATATTTCTAAATTACAGTCACATATTTTGAAAACTTTTCATAGTACCTTTAAACACACAAATTGCAATATTTCCTCCTATAATTGTAGAGCATTTTATTGATACTATCTTACAGCATTGCCATTTTACTTTATAGAGTATTTTTCTGTAAGGCTTGTTTCTAGTGAATGTCACTACAACATTTATTAATGTATTACAATTTTGGGATTCTATCAGAACATGATTATCACTATTCTAGGATATGTACATTTTCTAGAAAGTGTGCTCTGCAGTGGATGTATTCCTTCTAGTACGGTAATAATTATTGACTATTGTGATTAGCTGTGTAATCCATTGCTCTGAATATGACTTTGTAGGCAATATTTTCCCCTCTTTTTCAGAAGCAATGAGAAAATAACATTTTAAAATCATTACTATGTTTTAGCAGCATTTAACAACTCTTGTAGTCTTTGGAAGTGGTAGATGATCAGTTCATTCCATTGTTCTACTCAAGATTGATATTTTGGGAATATTGATGGGTATGCACATCATATGCATTTTTAAATATGAGAAATTTTGAGGGGAATTTTTTATGCTTGAGAAGAAAAGGTCAGAAGTTCCATACCTTTCCTAAATAATCTTTTCTTGGATGGAAGCTATAAACATGAGTAGTGATGCGTAACACTGCCATCCAAGGCAGTCAAGAAGAACTAAGATAACTATGCATCTGTCAGCAAGCAGATGGAATAACTTAATTACTTTGTTAATCCATGTATTATTGTTCTTGTTAATCTGTAATGCTATATTTGTTTATAACAACTATGTACTGTATAGAAGATACCCCCTTCATGGATTACTGCCTTGTCGTGGCGAAGGGGCTTGCATAATTCAATGAAGCTATGAGCTATGCCGTGCAGGGCCACCCAAGACGGAAAGGTCATAGCAGAGAGTTCTGACAAAACGTGATCCACTGGAGAAGGAAATGGCAAACCACTCCAGTATCTTTGCCATGAAAACCCTATGGACAGTACCAAAAGGCAAAACGATATGACGCTGGAAGATGAGCCCCTCAGGTCGGAAGGCGTCCAATATGCTACTGGGGAAGAGCAGAGGGCTAGTACTAGTAGCGCCAGAAAGAATGAAGCGACTGGGCCAAAGCCGAAAGGACGCTCAGCTGTGGATATGTCTGGTGGTGAAAGGAAAGTCCGATGCTGTAAAGATTTTTTCTCCATAGGAACCTGGAATGTAAGATCCATGAATCAAGGAAAGCTGGACGTGGTCAAACAAGAGATGACAAGACTAAACATTGACATCTTAGGTATCAGCGAACTAAAATGGACAGGAATGGGTGAATTTAATTCAGATGACCATCAGGTATACTACTGTGGGCAAGAATCCCTCAGAAGAAATGGAGTAGCCTTCATACTCAATAAAAAAATAGGAAAAGCAATACTGGGATACAATCCTCAAAATGACAGAATGATCTCAGTTCGAATCCAAGGCAAACCAATATCACAGTAGTCCAAGTCTATGCCCCAACCACCGGTGCTGAAGAGGATGAAATTGACCGGTTCTATGAAGCCCTACAGCACCTTATAGAACTAACACCAAAAAATGATGTCCTTATCATCATGAGGGATTGGAATGC